>NC_060148.1:47189185-47504185 GCF_021461385.2 Schistocerca piceifrons
TTTAGCAATTCGGAAAGTATATTTGTTTAGAAACGTCAACTTGCACGATTGCCAGAGATAATGGACTACCTTAGTGGTCATAGTTATTGTTTATGACAATGCTGTGTACAAATTATCCACTTAATAAGCACTTTAAAACAAATAAAAAGGCATTTGTGATAATATTGTATAGAAAGACCATCTCTTATTTGTGATTAATGAGTAAAATTGTGAGGTATGAACCTGGACATCCATGATGCCCGTTTGCCTACAATAGCTAAAAGTGTCTTTTGTATTAAAATTTTCAGAAAATGGTAAGTCATGGCACAAAATGGTATGCAGTGCCAAATAAAACTCTTTCTAGTGATACCACATTCGGCTGTGTACAATTAGTAAATGTTCACAAGAGATTTGTTGTCTTGAGAAATAACATATTATGCTCTTCTTCTGATAGCATTGGCCAATTTAGAAAGAGATTGTAAAAATTTTTACTTATATACACTCTTTGAAGTTTGAAGGTATCACAAATTTTTAGAAAATGGAGTGAACAATTATTCAAGACTTGTACAGAAACAAGACTGCAGTTGCAAGAGTCACAGAATGTGAAAGGAAAGCACTGGGTAAGTGGGGAAAACTGGGTTGTAGTGTACCACTGGTGTTATTCAGTCTGTACATTGAGTTTGGAGTAAAGGAAATCAAGCAGAAACTTGTGAGGGAAATTAAAGTTCTGGGACAAACAACAAAGGCTTTGAGGTTTTCTAATGATATTGTAATTCTCTCGGAGACAGCAAAAGGCTATGAAGAGTAGTTGAATGGAATGAACAGTGTGTTGAAAAGCGGTCATATGAAGAACAGTGACAAAAATAAAACAAGGGTACAGCTATGTAGTTGAAACAAACCAGCTGATGCTGAGGGAATTAGACTAGAAAATGACACATTGAAGTAGTATACGACTTTACCCAATTAGGTGGCAAAATAACTGATTCTGGCTGAAGTGAAGAGGATATTAAATGTGATAACAAAAAAAAAGCATTTCTTGTTGCTGAATGATACAGCTAGCTATGAATACTTCCGAAATGTTACAAAATAACTTCATGTTCTGAGACACTATATTGACATCAGCCATTTGGACCAGAAGAAAATTTGTGACAGACCAGGATTCGAACCCAGATTTGTTGCTTACCACAAGTGCTCGCCTTAAGAACTACAACTACCTGAGCACACTTTCAGTATCAATCAAAACTTACATGTGTCACATAGTCACAACCCTTATACTTGCACAATTCGTGATTCCCACACAGGGAAAACGTTTGACTGAAAAAAAAGCAACTCACCTCGAAGAAATTATCCACTTGGGACTGAAATTGGTAGACGTTATGTACATGTACAGCCAACCAATTGGTCACATCTGCAGAAAAATTGATCAACTTATTCAAGAGAAAGATCTCCACGAATTGAGCAAGTCAGTAAAGTGTTGGTCTACCACTGGTCCTTATATTAGCAGTTATTTGTATTGGCTTTGATTGATAGATTTGTTGGATGTCCTCTTGAGGGATGTCGAGCCATATACTGTCCAGTTGGCGCTTTAGCTCATCAAAATCCTGAGCTGGTCAGATGGCCTCACCAATAATGTTACATACGTTTTCAGATGAGGAGCGATCCTGCGACCTCACTGGCCAAGGAAGGGTTTTTAAGCATGAAGACAAGCAGTAGAAACTATCGCTATGTGCAGATTTGCATTATCTTTCTGAAATGTAAGCCCAGAATGGCTTTCCAAACAGGGCTACAAATGGGTGCATAGAATATCACCAACATACAACTGTGCTCTATCAGGCACTGCAGATCAGATGGCGACAGGAGCCAGGTGGTAAAAGGATCGCCATATTTTCCCCAGCATCGTGCCGAGCTCACATCTGTTAGTGACACCAAGCAACAGTGCAAGCAATGGAGAACCTTTCATTTGATGTCACAATTAGAAGCTTTATCTATGTTTATTGCTTACTTATAGTTTAACAAATTTGGTATAAGTGCTCAAGTTTAATAATTATTTGCAAGGAGAATTCTTCACACTCAGCAACACTTGTGGTAATGCATTGATTAAAAAAAGCAAAAAAAAAAAATCCAATATAAAGCTCAGAACCGCCTCTGACTCATTCAAATCCTTTCTGGCCGGACATGGGGTTTGAACCCCTCTACCATCCTCCACGCCTACAATTCCTTAATTCATCCTATCCTCTCTTACGCCAGTCCCACCTGGATATCTGCCCCCCCCCCCTCCCCGCCAAATTCTACGAGTCCCTCCAGATCCTTGAGCGTGATGCACTCTGTCTCACCATCCATGTACACCTCCTGTCCCCACGTGGATCCTCTATGACCTGATTGCTTTCCCCCATCTGCTCATTTTCCTCGAACATATTCGGATCCTTTACACCTTCCGCAAACTTGATACCCCTCATCCTCTGGTTGCCCTTCTCCTCTCCAAACCTTGCCTTCTGCCGCACCTTCACCATTGTGTCCCCCCTACCCTCCACCTCTGCACCCTTAATCTCCTTTCCCAAAGTGGCTTCCATCAACTCCCGCTCCCAGATGATGACCACTATCCCTCCATTTATCCCTCCTATCAACCCTGATCCTCACCTCCCCCTCCCTTCCTCTACCCTTTTCCTGGGCTCCCCCTCCCCGTCCTTCCATCCTGTTTTTTCCCTGCCTATCCTCCCTCTTCCCATCCTTCGATCCTGTTTATCCCCCACCCGCCCTCGCTCTTGACTCTCTTCTCTCCCCTGAGCCCTTTTGCTCTCTCCTCCACTGCCTTTCCCACTTCTTGCGTCCAACCAGCCCCCCTTTTTTCTATGTCCCCTCTCTCCATTGGCTCCCCCCTTTTTTTCCCTCTCCTCCCCCTTTTCCCCCTCATTGGTCTGGGTACTCCCTCCCTCCATCTGGTGTCGTGTCACCTCTATAGTGCTGTTTCAATTGAGTGTTCAGTGTTGTGTGTCCCCTGACAGTGTTGTGAACACCCACCATTCTGTCACTAGTTGTTATCTCATGAAAACAGAAACCAGACTGTCGCCATGTTTTTTTAAATTGTGCTTGTTTATTTACTATGTGTTTTAATCAGCATCGCCGACTGTTTGTTTTTATCTTTTCTTCGCATGTTCTTCTCCATGTTTCAATTTTTAACAGTGTCCATTTTATCGCCTGCTTTTATTGTCCTCATATCTCCTAATTCTGTTTGTTAACTTATCTCTAGGCTGCAGGGCGGTGTATTGTGCTGTTGCGAGGCCCGCCCGCCCCTCAGGGGGAAATCGAAATCCAATAAAGGAAAAAAAAAGAAAAAAATTGAAATAGATATTTGCAAGTGTGAAGCTAAACACAGTTGGGAAGTAACATAGTTCACAGAAGTTACCCAATCCGCTTCAACTACTGTGTACTGTCTTAACGCTCTCAGACTATGCCCAAATACTGATGCTGCTGCAAGCTTGAGGAATGCACATAAAATACAGCATTGTTAAGTGCTTCAAGAATGACTATAGATTTTTGGCTTATTTAAGATACCTGGGCAGAAAGAGTAGGTTAGGGGAATGCTCAAAAAATGACTGTATTCCAATCATGGGATGGCAAGTAATGTTGTGAAATAAATAGCTTATGATGTGCACATTTAATGTAGTTTTATTATTCCTATCAAAAAGTGAAGAACAGTTCTTGGTACATTTCTTGAGTTTCATCTTTTGTGGCCATTATTCTGATGCAGTTTTAAACTCTTATTTTGACGTGTATATAAAGATTTTTCATTGTATTAATGTCCCATTCTCGGAAGAATTTGCTTCTATTCTACATTAGTCATCAACATGATAATCAAAAATGGTTAACATAGTGTCTATTCTTGTTAGCTAATATCAGTACTCACTGTAATCTGTACAGTATTGATAGTATATTTACACGCTGTACTGTGATTTTTGCAATTACATTTTTATAGATTTATTATTCAGTTGTGGCAAAGGAAATGCACTGAGAGTAAAGACAAGCAAAATGTGGAATTGTAACTGTATTAAACATTACAGTACTGATTTAGATTTTATTACACCGGCATTCATTGTCTAATATTCCAGGTTCAACTTGGTTTGCAGGGAACAAGGACATAAGGTATATTCCATTAGTAACACCACTGACAAACTATTGCCAACAGATGTGAATTTTACCTTGAGGGAGTATCCTGTAAGCTTGCCTCCTGTGTTGAAATACGTATCTAATACTCTTTATTTGTGTGAAAGCCATTTCTAAGTAGCCATTTTTTAATCACTGATCTTGTAACACTGAAATAAATAATATCGCAAACATACAAATCTGCTAGGGGAGAAAATATTACACAGAATACCTAAATATTTGGAGCCCATAATGATTAAAAATTATTTTGTATTTAGTGTTTTTTGCGTAAACATGCTGAAGTCTGTGAGTTACGTATTACACCAAGGAACATGCGCAAGTCAATTGCACCTTAGTTTCCTGTGGTCGCAACACAATAAAAAAGGAAACCAATATTTTTCTTGGCCAATGGTCTTGCCACAGTGGTAACATCAGTTCCCGTCAGATCGCCGATACTTAATGCCGTTGGGATCGGCTAGCACTCGGATGGGTCACCATCGGGGTCTGCGCAGTGCTGTTGGCAAGCGAGGTGCACTCAGTTCTTGTGAGGCCTATTGAGAGCTGCTTAACTGAGCAGTAGCAACACTGGTCACGAAAGCTGACAGCGGCTGGGAGAGTTGTGTGCTGACCACACGCCCCTCTGTATCCACACCCGGTGATGACTAAGGCTGAGGATGACACGGCAGCCAGTCAGTACCGTTGGTCCTTCAAGGGCTGTTCAGATGGAGTTTTTTCTTGTAAACTTTCTTCAACATGCTGGATCATATTATAAATGCATTATAAATACATCTACATTCACTGACTATTATATCAAATGTTTGTTGATAGTAAGTATTTGAAATGAGAATAGTTAATTGAAAATAAAAGTGATACAGACTTGTATTTGATACCCCTGACAATTTGTACTGATGCACAAATCCATGAGGATATCACACTTAAAAGCATGGGCTGTAACTGTAATTAATTTATTCAGGAAACTTGGATACATTTTATTATAAGGCACAGCTTACATTACATTTTTTTATAAAGCACAACTTACATACATTTGAAACCGCATACCATAGTCCAACCTAGGTGCGCCTCTGTAATTTTACCCCACCCACTTCCCTCCAGTACCAAATTTACTTGACAATTCCCCCATGTCTCTAGATGTATTATAACAACCAACCCGATTTTTTAGTTGTGCCATTAATTTCTCTTCTTACCAAATTTATTCAGTACCAGCTATTTAGTTATCCAGTGTACCCATATAATCTTCACCATTCTTCCATAACACTACCTTTCAGATGCTATATTCTTACACAAATTAATTTTGAGGATGTGTAAACACCTACATTATCTCCCTAAATGAACGCTGACATAATAAGATTGAACAAGCATTTTGTTGTGATGACTGATGTGTAGTGTAACCAGAGGATTAGGTTAATGTGGTTAGGTGACAGTTCGGTTGCGTGTGGCCAAGCTGAATGTGGAAACAGATTGTTAAGAGTGAAGTATTGTCCCATACCTGTGCAGATGGCATTGTATGGGTGGGTACAGTGGAAGTGATGAGGATTTCGTTGTGTGCGAGCACTATCTGGAAGGGGAGATTCTGAGGCCTACTCAAAAGCAGAACTCCTAAGCTACAGTCAGCGAGTCTGCAAAAGATCATATGGACAGCTCATCCCAGTATGACTAATAATATAACTGACTGGAGTGCCTAATAAGAAAATCACCCCATTAATAATTAATGCAACTGCAGATAGTGGACCAAGCACACTGCTCAGCAGATTATTGCAGACTAAGATGGTCACTCCTTCTTAACAAAAAGGTAGACACATCTGGATCTGTGTGGGTGCCAAGCTATTTGGAGCTACATGTAACACATTGATTTGTAGAGTAGCATGATGTCTATGTTCATGCAATATTTAGTGCACTTTTTGTTATAAAATGAACTGCAAGGTAAATTCAGAAAGCACATAAGGGATAATAAACAATTATCTCATGAGTGCTTGACATATATTGTACATAATCTACAAAAAATTCAGTGGGGGAATGTCATACTGTCTTTTACCCACATGCAATAAATAGTTCTAGTTCATTTCATGATAATAGTTGAGAAGATCTAACTGATATTATTACATTACTTCATTATATCACTGTTTGCATTCCATGCAATTACTGAAATTTAAGTATTACATTATTTGGCCATCTTTTCATATTTACTGATACTGCTACAAACACATGGACAAACCCATGAAAAAGGAAACAATTACTTTTCTTTCATAGAATAGTATTACAAATGTTCAATTATATTAGTACGACATTGCATAAAACAAATACACAGAATTTGAATGAAAAGAAAGAAGTCATTGTATGAGAGTCTGCCAGAACGAGAAAGGAACTGTGGTTTTTGTATGGGTAGTTCTGAGCAAATTGCTTTATCGGGAGCATCTGCATTCAGTGCAATCAAGGAGGTATCTGCTGTTGTATGTATGCAATCTCCTCTCAACAGAAGACTGTGTATAAAGTGAAGACAATGATGAGCTGCTGACTAAGAATCCACCTTTACCATTTTGTGGTGATGACTCATGATTATTCTGGTATATAAATGTCAGGTCATTAAAAAATGAAATTGGTAATCTTAGTAGTCTATTAGGTGTAAACAATAATACTAGATTGTGTGTTAATAAGCATTGGCTCAGTGAAGGTAAGCTACAACTGAACATATCACAGGGGATGGTCATGGCATACTGTGGCAGATCGAGCTGGCTTCCGCCACCTGCTCTAATTACACTGCAACTACTACCAATAATTTTTTTCTCTCTTCTCTGACCTTGGGCATCTTTTGGTTCTGATTTTCAGTAATATTTGTATGTGATGTAGGCATAAATCTGCCCATTTGTTATTTAGGTCAGATTTCATTATTACAGTTGTAGTCTCAGTATCTGACAGCAAAAATACAATTAGTTTTGTTTAAAACCATGTTAATTAAAAGTTATGTCTGATTAAAAATTTTACTATAGTAAAAAGCAGTGAAAATATTTTGAGCTAATAAATAGATTTGTTAAAGATGATACCACTCATTGTAAAGACTAGCATTCCAACTTGTCATTAACATAGTTAAAGTTTTATGGAAAAAATTAACATACAAGAAAATTATCATTAAAGTTCAGAAGTAGACACATTTTACGTTGTAGATTTTGGCTCTGTGCTTATTAGATTTCATCTTTTACTGCTGTACTTCTGTTACTCCACTTCCTATGCACAAGGTGGCTCACTTCACTAACTGATTGATCCATTAGTTATGAATATTGCATAATTTCCCATGATGTTCAGTATTGAACTTGTACCTGTAAACGGATTAATGCCAATGCCGATGTGTAAAATGATTCCATATACTTTTCCAAAGTCCTAGATCACTACACTTCTTACCAACAAAATTATTATTAATAATTACAGTCTAACCTGAGTAATAATTTTTTCATATGAAGTTAAGAAATTGGTCACCATCCAACAATAGGACCCTGAAGACAACATATGAAACAGTGAAACCAAAATTGTGGTGTGTGTCTGTAGTTTTGAGGAAATACTATCCTGAAGTCATTAAGCTTTTCAGCTTTATGACTTCAGACTGATGTGCTACCGAAGAGGCATCATAGATGAGACTACATTGTGCAATACAGTGTCCTTAGTGTGGATGATACAAACCTAAAAAGTGCAATGGAAGCAGCAGCACTGATACAGCCCATGTTAAAAATCATAACTATATTTTTGTACTGTATGCTAGACACTAATATTGAAGCATTTGGGCAGTTCTTGGAGAAAATTGAGTTATTTCTTGCAAAATGGTCTGAGGAAAGGATATATATATATATATATATATATATATATATATATATATATATATATATTAAATACAAAGATGAGGTGACTTACCGAACAAAAACGCTGGCAGGTCGATAGACACACAAACAAACACAAACATACACACAAAATTCAAGCTTTCGCAACAAATTGTTGCCTTATCAGGAAAGAGGGAAGGAGAGGGGAAGACGAAAGGAAGTGGGTTTTAAAGGAGAGGGTAAGGAGTCATTCCAATCCTGGGAGCGGAAAGACTTACCTTAGGGGGAAAAAAGGACAGGTATACACTCGCACACACGCACATATCCATCCACACATACAGACACAAGCCAATATATATATATATATATATATATATATATATATATATATATATATATATATATATAATAGAAGGAAACATTCCACGTGGGAAAAATTATATATAAAAACAAAGATGAGGTGACTTACCGAACGAAAGCACTGGCAGGTCGATAGACACACAAACAAACACAAACATACACACAAAATTCAAGCTTTTGCAACAAACTGTTGCCTCATCAGGAAAGAGGGAAGGAGAGGGGAAGACGAAAGGAGTGGGTTTTAAGGGAGAGGGTAAGGAGTCATTCCAATCCCGGGAGCGGAAAGACTTACCTTAGGGGGAAAAAAGGACAGGTATACACTCGCACACACGCACATATCCATCCACACATACAGACACAAGCAGTGGTCCTGACATGTAGAATGACAGAAAGTGGTTGCAGATAACTTGGTAGATCACATGACTGCTCTTTCCTGATGAGGCAACAGTTTGTTGCGAAAGCTTGAATTTTGTGTGTATGTTTGTGTGTCTATCGACCTGCCAGCGCTTTCATTCGGTAAGTCACCTCATCTTTGTTTTTTATATATATATATATATATATATATATATATATATATATATATATATATATATATATATATATACACAATAGAGGGAAACTTCCATGTGGGAAAAATATATCTAAAAACAAAGATGATGTGACTTACTGAATGAAAGTGCTGGCAGGTCGATAGACACACAAACATAAACACGAAATTCAAGCTTTCGCAACAAACGGTTGCTTCATCGGGAAAGAGGGAAGGAGAGGGAAAAACGAAAGGATGTGGGTTTTAAGGGAGAGGGTAAGGAGTCATTCCAATCCCGGGAGCGGAAAGACACACACACACACACACACACACACACACACACACACACACACACAAGCAGACATTTGTAAAGGCAAAGAGTTTTGGCTCTCTGCCCAAACTCTTTAGTTTCCTTAAAATGGTGATTTGTATTGCATTAATGATAGTTCATAATAATTTTTCTGTCATCATCAGGATTCATTAACAATGATTCAGAGAATGGCTGGGTTTCGACTACCTCTCATCGTGCCCTGAATTGAAAAATTTCCCCCCCCCCCCTGCCCCCCCCCCTTGCACACACACACACACACACACACACACACACACACACACACACACACACACACACACACATACCACAATTTTCCCATGGGGCTTATCCTGTAATAGATGTAAAACCTGAACCAAATGTCCCAGGCATCTCCCATCGCATCAAAGGCAGGGACAAACGTGAAAGCAGTCATGTGATCTACCAAGTTATCTGCAACCACTTTCTGTCATTCTACATGTCAGGACCACTGCCAAGTTGTGTGTCCACATGAATGGCCAGTGCCAAACTGGCCAAGGACAACTGGATCACCCATTTGCTGAGCATGCCACCGAACATGATATGCCCGAACTCAACGACTGCTTCACTGACTGGATTCTTTCCACCCACACCACTGCCCTGATCTCAACCTACCCTGCTTCCACTCGAGCCCTACACAACCGTCTATCCCACCGGCACAGTGGCAGAATCCTTTTACCTTCTCTACTTTACTCCACTTCCCCCACAGTCCCAGCATAGCCTGCAGATGCTGCAATTAGCAGCTCATTATCCTGTCTCTAGTATGTCCCAGCATGCTCGCTCGCTTGATGTGTCAATGAGTGCACTGTACAGTATAGAACTTAGTATTGCAGTTTTGGGCACCCTGTTTTTTCAGTTGGAAAGGAAGTTCCTTACAAAATGCTTTTTTTTTTAATGTGCACTGCTCTCATACTTAGTTGTATGGGTAGGCACATTTTATGTTTAAAGCATCTTTAGGAAGCTGTTCATCATCATTAGGGATTCTGAGTTGCCCAGTGAAAAGCCAAACACACTACGTAGCATTACTGACCTGGTTATATGGCTGGTATCCTTTTGTAATGCTAAACTTCTGAAGTCTCATTCTCTGAAATTGGTTGAAATTGTAATCTAATATTTCAGTGATGGACATGACATCATTGATTTAAACTTGAGATTACTTCACATTTCTTGGTGCCAAAACACACAATGATGATTAACTTCTGCTATCAGCTATTTTTATAATTCAAATAAACCAAGTCAGCTACTACACTTTACGAACCCTAAACGGTGGCAGGTTCTTTCCATGGCGAAGTCATCATCCAAATCTACAAAAAAGTAAATCTTCAGAAAATAAAATTTCAAAGAATTTTTGTCTCCAAAACTTTACTAACACTTTAATACAAAGAAGTTATGTGGACGACTAGACAGATTTTCCGAACAAGTTCATTAAATAATCACACTGAGTGACTGTAAAAGTAAGATCTGCTCAGATTAGTGACTGACATTGGAATGTGGAATGTTCGAGTGAACTCTATGAATGTTCACATCGAGATATTAAGGTGAAAGTAGCTGGTCGTGACTCTGCCGTGCAGAAGTTCCTAACTTTTACTAGGACCTGAATTCCTGTTGCTATATAAAGAGAGCAATTTCGAAATTAATGGCAATGACATTATGGGGAAGAAAATAATAATTTGGTTTATGTATGTGATAGATGATTGGGAAATAAAAAAGTTGGCGGATTACTTTATTCATACCATGTGCACTTCCATGAGAATTTACTTACCCGCTTGTACATTTAACAAGATAGTTTTCTTCCTTTCTTAACTGTCAAATTACTCTGATAACCAAAGCTATTTTCTAGTTCAGAAAAATTACATCAAGAAATTATTACAGCTATGATTTTATAAACATACTTAAAGGTCCAAATAATATTATTTCCTGGGTATGGAAACTTTAATTGTGAACAACATTTTAGTTAATGACTTTCACAAATAACAAGATGTTTACTGATAGAGTGAAATGAGTGCTTTCAAATAATTTGTCATTCTGGAAATATTCAACTGCTAGCTCACAATATGTTCCTGAGCATATGGTTTCTGAATAAAGCAAACTAAATATTTCTCTTAAAAGAACATGTACAGTGAAAAATTAACTATACCATAGGCATTAGCAGAACCCAGATGAACTGATGAATAATTAATTTTACTGATACATTACCTAAATACGACTTTTTACTCCAACTTGCTAAGTTTCAAGTTCCTCATCTGTATACTAGAAGCATGTATTCTGGTGCCCTCACCTCAAAAAAGTGAGTCTACAGTTCTCAAATCCAAAACTGTGCATGTCAATCAGTGTTTATTAAGCTACTGTTGATTGCTTTAGCACTGCAGATAATCTAGCTGGATTATGAAAACCTACCAAATTTGGGATATATTTAATCCAGCACACAGCTGCAAGTTTGAGGTGAACACAGTATTAAAAAAAAATAAAATGCTGTGAAACAGTAATAGACCACTTGTGTACATAGAACACAGATCTACAAAAGCAAACTTAAGATAGAGTGGCATTCAAGGGCAGTGAGATTAATACGGAAAAGATGGGAAAAAGTAAGTAAACTACCCATTAATACAGAAATACTTGCCATAGTTGTTAACACATTTACAACGGTCAATGCCTTGGTGGAAAAATGTTTGCAGTTGCCAGGCATGCACCTCTTTATCCGAACCAAAGGGACAGCCATGAATACCTTTCTTCAGGGCTCTAAAAATATGAAAATCACATGAGGACAGATTGGGACTTTGTGAATAATGTGTGTTTCCCAGCAAAACTTCTACAGCATACTCTGCACAATCTTGGCAGACACTTTATTGGCAGGTTGCTTAAACTGTGCTGCAGTTTTGTCTGGGTAGCCTTCACACAACCTCCATAGTGTCCCAGTCTCTCCTCATGTGATTTCCATATTTTTGAAGCACTAAAAAAACATTCTTGGCCATTCGTTGGTTCACACCAAGAGGTGCACTCATGGATACAATTATGGTTTCATAGATAACCGCAAACATTTTTCCATGGAGTGATTGACCATCTTGTCTTACAGTGGCATAAATGTATTCACAGATATGGTGATTACTTTTGTAATACTAAACATTTTACTTACTTTTTCCATCAGTCTTATTTTCATTTGACAGCCCCTTATACATGGAGCTTTTATCTTGTATACTCTTTCTGAAGTTTTGCATCAGTGCACCCAAATATATTATGACAAAAAAGATGAATATGACAGAGTTTAGATCCCATGCAGAGCCAATAATAAAATATTTTGATTTCATTCATCACTCTCAAATTAATTTATTAATTCTGCTATGTTGACTCAATGATAAATCTATAATGGCAGATCCATGATGAGGTTGGGATTTCTTAATTAACACATGCTAAGAGAGATTTTTCCATGTGAGCAGTGCAAACCATACCCTCTGTTTCCACCCTCCCCCCTCCACCACACAAAAATTCATAAGATCAATCTCATCTATCAGTTTCTTTGGGGGGAACAAGGACATAATTCAAGGGAAAATTTAAAACATATCTCATTAGTGACTCCTTCTACTGATTGTCTTACAAGGAGATGGCATGACGGTGGACATTATAACAAATCCAAAGAGGAAAGGCTGCTGGACCTGATGGGATACCAGTTCGATTTTACACAGAGTACGCGAAGGAACTTGCCTCCCTTCTTGCAGCGGTGTACTGTAGGTCTCTAGAAGAGCGTGCCATCCCAAAGGATTGGAAAAGGGCACAGGTCACCTCTGTTTTGAAGAAGGGACGTCGAACAGATATGCACAACTATAGACCTATATCTGTAACGTCGATCAGTTGTAGAATTTTGGAACACGTGTTATGTTCGAGTACAATGACTTTTCTGGAGACTAGAAATCTACTCTGTAGGATTCAGCATGGGTTTCGAAAAAGACGGTTGTGTGAAACCCAGCTCGCTTTATTTGTCCATGAGACTCAGAGGGCCACAGACACGGGTTCCCAGGTAGATGCCGTGTTTCTTGACTTCCGCAAGGCGTTCGATACAGTTCCCCACAGTCGTTTAATGAACAAAGTAAGAGCATATGGACCATCAGACCAATTGTGTGATTGGATTGAAGAGTTCCTAGATAACAGAACGCAGCATGTCATTCTCAATGGAGAGAAGTCTTCCAATGTAAGAGTGATTTTAGGTGTGCCACAGGGGAGTGTCGTAGGACCGTTGCTATTCACAATATACATAAATGACCTAGTGGATGACATCTGAAGTTCACTGAGGCCTTTTGCGGATGATGCTGTGGTATATCGAGAGGTTGTAACAATGGAAAATTGTACTGAAATGCAGGAGGATCTGAGCGAGTTGACTCATGGTGCAGGGAATGGCAAATGAATCTCAATGTAGACAAGTGTAATGTGCTGCGAATACATAGAAAGAAAGATCCATTATCATTTAGCTGCAATATAGCAGGTTAGCAACTGGAAGCAGTTAATTCCATAAATTATCTGGGAGTACGCATTAGGAGTGATTTAAAATGGAATGATCATATAACGTTAATCGTTGGTAAAGCAGATGCCAGACTGAGATTCACTGGACGAATCCTAAGGAAATGCAATCCGAAAGCCAAGGAAGTAGGTTACAGTACGCTTGTTCGCGCACTGCTCGAATACTGCTCAGCAGTGTGGGATCCGTACCAGATAGGGTTGATAGAAGAGAGAGAGAAGATCCAATGGAGAGCAGCGCACTTCATTACAGGATCATTTAGTAACCGCGAAAGCGTTACGGAGATGATAGATAAACTCCAGTGGAAGACTCTGCAGGAGAGATGCTCAGTAGCTCGGTACAGGCTTTTGTTGAAGTTTGGAGAACATACCTCCACCGAGGAGTCAAGCAGTATATTGCTCCCTCCTACGTATATCTCGCGAAGAGACCATGAGGATAAAATCAGAGAGATTAGAGCCCATACAGAAGCATACTGACAATCCTTCTTTCCACGAACAATACGAGACTGGAGTAGAAGGGAGAACCGATAGAGGTACTCAAGGTACCCTCCGCCACACACCGTCAGGTGGATTGTGGAGTATGGATGTAGATGTAGATGCAGATGTAGATGCAGATGTAGATCCATAATGGAGGTGCTGAGTTATAGATACATACAATAAAAAGACTGTCAAACAAAGCTTTTGGCCAAACAGCCCTTCATAAGAATATCTCTCTCTCTCTCTCTCTCTCTCTCTCTCCCTCTCTCTCTCTCTCTCTCTCTCTCTCACATACACACACACACACACACCACACACACACACACACACACACACACACACACACACACACACACACACCTACCTCATCAGTCTCTGGCTGCCAAAGCTGGCATGAGAGCAGCAGTGCAAGATGCTCAACGTCTTTCCTTGGCAGCCAGAGAATGTGGCCACATCAGCACACATTGCATTTGTGTGTTGTGTGCAGTCTAAATCTAATGAAGACCTACTGTAGCCAAAAGGAGTGTTTGACAGTCGTTTTGTTGTGCTTATCTGCGAATCAGCGACTCCCACTCTATGATGAGTAGCAACTATTCTTTTCATAATACTGTCAAACATAAATCTTTCTTTTTTTATTGCTGTGAGATGACAAAGGAAAACCAAACAATTGCTTTTGTTGTTATAACCAGTGCTCTATTTCTGATGTTACGCCATACTGATACCTCTAGTAAGTCACAGTACTGGTACCTCTTCTTTTTTACAAATCACGCACTGGTCATAACTGTTGCTACTCCTACTTGTTTTATTTCTTCAAGATCATGTTGCATCCAAAAGGTCAAACCAAGCAGAACTTATCTAGAAGAAACAGTAGTAAATAACGGTTCATTTTCATAGCCCATTACATACTCTCACGGACAGATCAATCTGAAGTTACAAACAGAGGAGAGGTGATGTGTGGAAAGAATCAAGAAAAAAGAACTGAATACATGATAAATAAAAAGCTGTGTATCATTGGCTGAATGTGTTACAAGAGAATCATTATACCTTATTCTAAACATATACACAGTGAATCTCTGATGAGGTTTCTAGGACAGATGAATATTCAGTATTTCTTCATCCCATAAAAATTCAGATTGCTGGAAGTTATGCAGTCAAAAGACTGGTTCAGTAACATCTGACTGCAAACCCAGAACTTCACGGAATATTACCTCACAACATGAGAGAAATGTAGGTTCAAGTTGAAGCCCAGCAGAAATTTTCACAAGTCTCTAATAGGTATTACATTTATACCTAATACAGCTGATGTCTAATAGTTCACAGCAAGCGAATAAATTTTTAATAATTGAATATATTATAACAAAACATTCAACATTTCATGCAGAACTTGGACCTATAATCATTAGTGGATGGACCATTGAACTCTTCTCAAAAGTGTGTGCACACCTCCCTCCCCCCCTTTCCAAGAGAGAGAGAGAGAGAGAGAGAGAGAGAGAGAGAGAGAGAGAGAGAGAGAGAGAGAGAGGTGTGCACACCTCCCTCCCCCCCTTTCCGAGAGAGAGAGAGAGAGAGAGAAAACACACACACACACCTAAGATAATGATGTAATGATAAATGGGATGATATAACATGTGTAAGAAACGTAACTCATTTTTCAATAAACAAATTTATTTTACTGCAGTTGTTTTTCATATCATATTAAAAAATCCCATTCTTTGCAACAGTAGCTCCAACACAACAGATACAAATGTCAAACCAATTCAACGAACATTTCATGACCGTGAGTTTTCACAGTGGAATGTAAACCATTTCATTTTCGTAAAGTGTATCTATGATACTACAATAGACAGTGACATAACATTAATACATTACCAGACACATTAATTTGGCACAGATGGTTAGTAAACATCCCAGAAAAAATAGTCTGGTGGCAGAGAACGTTTGGTTGTGCAATCCTGTAGTCATTCTGTTGTCGTACTGGATTTGCACCTTGTTTCTGAAAATAAATCAAAGGTATATCGAGTGAATTATTGAATATTTTTTGATAGAACCTGGCAGTAATGGAAACAACTGTAAATAGAATAATATCATTAGAATAACATCACTACATGTAAAATTAGAAAAGAATTAAATATGTACTGATCAGTAACACAAATTTTGTGTGTAGAATACACCACTCTGTCGACAATGAAGTTCAAATCACTCTCAAAATAAGTACCCATTAGTAAAAACTCCTACATTTGAGCACATATTAAGTTGTCAAATGGTGAAACACATAATCAGCTAATCTAATAGTGTATTGCATTCACATTGCAAGTGGGCAGCTGAAGATAGTGATGCTACAGACTTACTGACAGTCATTATGTAGGTGCATGTTCAAGGCATTAAGCATTTTAAGAGCACCATCACATTATATACATTCACTGTGGCTTGACATAAATAAACCATCACAACTGTCAAAGAATAGAGACTTCTTCTACTTATTCACCACATTCTGTACATCCCACCAAGAAGGTGAACCTACAGGGCTAAAACACAAGTGAAGGTACACATTAACAAATGACAACCAAACATTGCTTAAACTGTGCACTATATTAACAAACTATCGCAATACCGCTTAATATTAGTTCTGTTTTTGTGCCAGTTAAATGTTTTCTAGTGAAATAGAAAGAAAGCTGCTACTACTTTAGTTATATTAGGTAGCTGCAGGCTGTCTTATCACAAACTTAAATTTTACTTCATTAATCAAGTATTTTTTCAAAGAAGACAGTAACCTAAATATGTAATTACACAGGACAGTTTACAACACACTAATTGTCATCCGTCTAAAGAAGGAATCAAATCCTTGCACTAAGATAATCAGTGGAAGGAGTCACTAATGAGATATCTTTTAAATTTTCCTTTGATTTGGCTGAGATAACTAATTACTTACTGTATGTTAGATGTGAACTGCTCAAATATCTTCATACCATAGTACACAACTTTGTTAAATCCTAGGTAAGGATGCAATGTTTACACAAAAGTTATATTTATGTCTTGTATTGATAGTGCAGATCACAGTTCAGCTTGAACTGAGTTTTCACAGCCACACTACACCTTGACTAAAATAACTCTGTGACTGTGGCAGTGGCTAGGAGTCAGCCAACTTCAGTTCTTTCTTGACACCCATGTGCCCGCTACAATGACATTTTTTAGGCACCACACAGCTTTCTCAGGCACAGTACAATGCACAGGAAGGGGAGGGACAACTGTTGCCTTGTCCACCATCCCCACTGATGTACTTCCCACTACTGCTGACAATAACAATGAAAGTAATCTAATTGTATGTTTCGCTCAATTTGCATTGTGCAACTCTTGCTTGTTCTAAATATGTGGAATGATGTATGTAACGAACAACCCAGTGCAACGATAGCTGTCTGTCAACCAAGAGGTTATTTCAATCAAAATTTAGAAGAAAACATAATAATCCTTTATCACTAAGCCTACCGAAGGTTCATGAAAGTGTTCAACAACAGCCACAAAAGTTTTCTATTATTTTCCCACTAATATAATCTGAGAGGTGCCAAAATTTCAAAAATTTTTCAGAAATTACTGCTATCAGCCACCTTTTGTATTATTTTTCAATTGTTATTCACCAGGACCAGTTTTGAATCACTATCATCAGATGGCACATATTTATTGCATGTTTGCAGCATTGCTGGAGTTATGCCGCTGCGGCCAGGTGTGATCTGTACATACTTCTCACTACATTCAGTGAACATATGTTTCGTTCTCTTGCCATAACTACATGAGCCACAAGAATGTCGCAAATATGCAATAAATATGTACCATCTGATGATAAATGACTTGTTAATTTGAAACCAGTCATGGTAAATACAAACTGAAGAATAAAACAAAGACAACTTGCTGCTGTAAATCTTTACACAAACTTAAATCTGAACTGAAATTGCTTCTTCTGGCAACTTCTGCTCTAAATATGGATATTTAACAAAAACCTTGTGGTATAAAAGACTACCATTATTGCTTGTGCTATTTCTAAATAGATATAAACATTCCGTAACAATAACATGAGCAGTGACGGAGACGAATATGTTCATTATTTTTACTTTTCAACTAATAAGCTGACTGGTAAACTGTAAATAGCCAGTATGTAGCCATAAACACAAAAAAGACAGAGTGGAAAACCAATGTAATCTACACCATTTTGACACAAACAGACCAATGGTCCTTGAAACATAGCATTATTTTTAACTAATCAAAACATACACAAACTATATCCAAAGAACATAATCACTTTATACACTCCTCGAAATAGAAAAAAGAACACATTGACACCGGTGTGTCAGACCCACCATACTTGCTCCGGACACTGCGAGAGGGCTGTACAAGCAATGATCACACGCACGGCACAGCGGACACACCAGGAACCGCGGTGTTGACCGTCGAATGGCGCTAGCTGCGCAGCATTTGTGCACCGCCGCTGTCAGTGTCAGCCAGTTTGCCGTGGCATACGGAGCTCCATCGCAGTCTTTAACACTGGTAGCATGCCGCGACAGTGTGGATGTGAACCGTATGTGCAGTTGACGGACTTTGAGCAAGGGCATATAGTGGGCATGCGGGAGGCCGGGTGGTGTACCGCTGAATTGCTCAAAACGTGGGGCGTGAGGTCTCCACAGTACATCGATGTTGTCGCCAGTGGTCAGCGGAAGGTGCACGTGCCCGTCGACCTGGGACCGGACCGCAGCGACGCACGGATGCA
The DNA here is from genome assembly GCF_021461385.2 of Schistocerca piceifrons. Taxonomy (NCBI): domain Eukaryota; kingdom Metazoa; phylum Arthropoda; class Insecta; order Orthoptera; family Acrididae; genus Schistocerca; species Schistocerca piceifrons. The sequence continues at coordinate 47,208,100 of NC_060148.1, forward strand.
CGCCAAGACCGTAGGATCCTACGCAGTGCCGTAGGGGACCACACCGCCACTTCCCAGCAAATTAGGGACACTGTTGCTCCTGGGGTATCAGCGAGGACCATTCGCAACCGTCTCCATGAAGCTGGGCTATGGTCCCGCACACTGTTAGGCCGTCTTCCGCTCACGCCCCAACATCAAGTAGCCCACGTCCAGTGGTGTCGCGACAGGCGTGAATGGAGGGACGAATGGAGACGTGTCATCTTCAGCAATGAGAGTCGCTTCTGCCTTGGTGCCAATGATGGTCGTATGCGTGTTTGGCGCCGTGCAGGTGAGCGCCACAATCAGGACTGCATACGACCGAGGCACACAGGGCCAACACCCGGCATCATGGTGTGGGGAGCGATCTCCTACACTGGCCGTACACCACTGGTGATCGTCGAGGGGACACTGAATAGTGCACGGTACATCCAAACCGTCATCGAACCCATCGTTCTACCATTCAGAGACAGGCAAGGGAACTTGCTGTTCCAACAGGACAATGCACATCCGCATGTATCCCGTGCCACCCAACGTGCTCTAGAAGGTGTAAGTCAACTACCCTGGCCAGCAAGATCTCCGGATCTGTCCCCCATTGAGCATGTTTGGGACTGGATGAAGCGTCGTCTCACGCGGTCTGCACGTCCAGCACGAACGCTGGTCCAACTGAGGCGCCAGGTGGAAATGGCATGGCAAGCCGTTCCACAGGACTACATCCAGCATCTCTACGATCGTCTCCATGGTAGAATAGCAGCCTGCATTGCTGTGAAAGGTGGATATACACTGTACTAGTGCCGACATTGTGCATGCTCTGTTGCCTGTGTCTATGTGCCTGTGGTTCTGTCAGTGTGATCATGTGATGTATCTGACCCCAGGAATGTGTCAATAAAGTTTCCCCTTCCTGGGACAATGAATTCACAGTGTTCTTATTTCAATTTCCAGGAGTGTATAAAGTGATCTACTTCTTTATTATAATAGGTAGATTGGTGTTAAGTAATGACTCCACCCACCTGTTTTGACCTGTAATGCCATCAACATAGTGCACACTATTTGAAGCACAGACAATATGGTGACCACGATGTCACTAATTACACCTGTGAACGAACATAATAACATGTGAAGTATTTAACTTCAGGAATAGAATGAAACTAACAGGACAACCAAATGAAGAGGAAAAACTAAATAAAAGACAATAAGAATAATGACATTGCTGCAAAACAAATATTCGCCAAAATATCAAGCACACAAAATCCTCAAAAATTAACAACAAAAAAATTACATAAATTAAAACTATTGGTGTTGTAAATTTCACGTGACTTACATATCTCAAATGAAGAACTCAATACCAGTAACCCATACAGAACTCAAAAACTCAACACAATTTACGGGAATACAGAAGCCTCTGCTTTGACCCATGATGTAGCCAATATGGCGGAAAAGACCATTCCCATCCTCTCCAATATGGCGCCTATGACATCAATACATAAATGACAACAAACACAAAACCAACACACATACCTCTCTCCAAAAATATAATCAAACTAATGGGACCAGTGCAGGAAATTGGGGGTTATTGGGTGGGGACAGACTAGATATAAACGCATACAGACACACACCATGATTCCAAACCACACAAAACGGTGACATAAAACACCACAAAATTCTCAAGTTCTGCTACACTTACAACACCGACAGGAATCGATCACTTCCCTTAACCTACATAGCTCAACCGCATTTGTCAATACCACAAAATAAAAACCAACTACTCCAAAAATTATAATCACACTGCAACTATCGATACTAAAAAACCAACACCTAAAACAACAAAAATTGGAATCAGCGACTTCCCTTGACCTACGTAGGTCAACAGCAGCTCACGATACCAACACACAAAGATGAAACGACACATGGAATCGGACACTTCCCGTGACCTACAAAGGTCAACAGCAACTAAGATTGGAATCGAACACTTCCCTTGACCTATATAGGTCAACAGCTCACGATACCAAAACACACACAGCTATGACGACAAATTGCAATTGGTCACTTTCCATGACCTATGCAGCTCAAATACAACTGACGACACCAAAAAAAATGAAGTTGAGTACTTCCCCCAAGACAGTTAAAGCAACAAGTGCCGATGCCAAAACACCAACAACCAACACATGCAGTAAATAACACCGACCTAACAACACATAGAAATCCCACAGAACATCATAACACACAAACAATAGTCCCAAAACACCGACTACTTACCATAAAAAAGTTCTGGGGCTACACACTAACCCCAATTTGTATAATTATTCTTCTTGCATATGCCGCATTTTACTATCTCTGTCACAAGCCCAAAAAGTTGCAGAAACTTAATGACGGACAACATGTGCCCCCCATTTCAGCCAACGATGCACACTATTAAACTTAGAAGTCATATTGATACCTAACAAAAGAAGCCACAAATTGAATTAAACGACTTACCGCATGACAAACAGCAAACCAATAACATCAAACGACACTGCAATCGCATAAACACAATGGAAACTTAATTCTTAACTCACTGAAACTAATTTCCGTTATTCTATAACAGTCACGACCGGTAAGTGCACACTTCAAGCACCTACACCAAAATGAACCCAATACACCACCAGATGACACCACCAATGGCAACAAGACGACATCTACAAACACAAAACACTCATAAACTAATGTCCGCAAAGTCATGATGTCATACAACACAACACCCTTACTTCACGATGGGTGGGATCGGACGCCTCCATTGACCTACATAGCTCCAACAAAGCCCTCGATACCAGGAACCAACCACTCTAAAACATGGTATTGCAAATTTCACTTCACCCACATAGCTCAAGCAAAGCCCTAGATACCACACTTTCACTTACTCTATCTAAACCAAAGTTCTCAGTACAACACACCAAACCGTGCTCACATGACTAATATCAGAAATGTATCCTAACCAATGATGGTATGAAGTTACCCATAATACCTACCAATAACAATCCAACAATTGCCAAGTGCTAACAGGGAAATCCCGAAAATTCATGAAAACTTTCATCACCATTGATATCAATATACACAAACAACCTTTCCCATTGCAACAAGCAATGAGCTACTCATAAATACCTGTATCTTCTTCACAACTGAAGGAAAGAGAAAAATATAAAATTTCTGACCACAAGATACACACAGCACTAATATTTCCTAACATAGAAAAGAATCCATCAGCCAAAACAAGCAAATTCAAAGTAACACACCAGAAAGCCAGCACAAATTCTTTCAATAGCAACCCGAAGCATCCAACTGATTTCAAACAACTCACTAACAAACCTCCAGCACAAGAGAGCGCTACAAAATACTACAACACACAATCTACAAACACAAAGACTCAAAAACATCAAGACTCACCAAGACATCACAGGTCAAAGCAGACGGGTGTAACATCAGCACCTTAGCTTGTGCGAATAACCTCACGTTAGCCTCAGGTAGGAAATAGTGATGAGGCAATGACTGCTGATTGGCAGGAAAATAGGACTAAATTATCAAGGATGAAACTTAATTACTGTTGGAACATTTGTTGAGAGTTTGCATCTTTTTGGTACCACCCAAAAAGGCCAGTACTTCCTGCTTTGCAATTAGGAGATCTTTCTCACCATACTGGCCCACAAACAGGGCTGACAGCATACTTTTATTCCATCTGTCCTACAGCATTTTCTTTCTAAGCAGCACAGCTAAGATCTAAAAATTGTCCATTCTAACAATGAATTTCTAATACTTATATCCTAAGCCATTTACTCCGTAATAGTACTTATGAATAATAATAAAGAGTGAATTTACTAGATGCTGATTTGATTTATGAATTTTCTGAATGCCCGGCGACACATTCATATGAATCGTTACCTACTATTTGAGCACCTTGTTTTGCAAATGCATATTTCCCACAGTATTGCAGTTTTGTTGCATTTCTCTTCCTGTTTTTATCGAGTTTCGTCACTACATACTCCAGTGAGTAAAAATAAAGTTCAACTACTCCATTACTTAACATATCAATATGTTTAAACGAGAGTTACCTTTCAAGAAGCCTTACAACAGTACTAAGTTCCATACAACACAGCTATGAAACTGAATCTGCCGTTTATAATGTTCATGAGTACAACACTACACGTGCAGCTTGAGTACATAGTCACAATATTAAATAAATCCTATACATTTATATTCTATGGGAAAATACAGTATTCTAACCACAATCATTTTAACCGACGTGAATGAGAATGTATATTATGTTTGCTGTTTTCTCTCCAATAATTTTGCGTTCCGTTTTTTGTCTCTTAGAAACCACCATAGTACAAAGCCTATTACTGAGTTACTACAAGAGTTCTGTGCAGCATCTACCACCTTGACGAAAACAATAACAAACACAGATCTTTCTCTCTGCCAAAAATTTCGTCTTCAAAGTTAAAACTCGCAACAGCTTCAACCAGTGCCACCTAGGAATGTGGCCGCTACACTACATGTGTGACGTCAGCGTAAGAGTCACACCACTGCGCTCTGAGTCGTGAGAAACTTGTAGCTGCAAGTGTGTATTGGACTTTCTGTTTATCTAATAATTCATTTATCTAAAATAAAAAGAAATTCTAATACTTTAAATAATGTTTCCTTATTTTTTTACAATAAACTTTTTTTCATAAAGTCTCCTTTAAACTTAAGTAATTTGAAGTTAAGTGAAATCATGAATTATCTGTATAAATGTGTTTACAGAAATCAAGGAAATGTTTGGGAATTCAATAAGCAATGAATTTGTATTTATGTTTACACAGTTATCATATTTGTTTATTATCTAAAAGCATAATAAAATAAACAGAGCCAAATTTTCAGTCCATTTTTCTCTTTCTCTTGGGGGTTGTAACATTATTTGTATTTACAATGTCATTGACCCTCTTTGTATAATTATTCAAAAGAATATTGACAGCAGCACCAAGTATATTGTCAATGATTTCATGTACAGAGTGATTTGCAGTGCAAGCAAACCCAACAAATATGTCATCGGGCAAGTTGCTATGACACACAAAGCAATACATTTCTTTGACACTTTTCCTGATGAAATAACTCTTCTTTTTCTGTAAGCAGTTTCTGTGCAGTAACATATACACATACTACACATGTTATAACATCCTGACTAGGATAGCAGACACCACTTCTACTGGTCACAGTTGTTCAACGATTTCTGGCATCTTTTACATTCTCATCATCTCCTGTTAGATACATTTTACAATAATCACATTTAAGTTTCTTAATGACTGTTTATGAGCAGTAACCACTTATGTAGTGAAGTACAGGCCACACATCCTCATCTAATTCCTGTATATCAATATCTTCCACAACTACATTTAACTCTTCATTATATGTCACTTTTGGAAGGTCATTTATGTCTGTCTCATTAGAAAAAATATCATCCTTGGCAATTACATCACCCATTTTTTGGGACTTTAATATTAATGATACATAGCTTTGTACCTTCAGTTTACTTTCTGTCTCAAAAATTTGTCTAATTGATACATGGTAATTACCGTCAGCCATCTGACGAAATTTACCAAACCTGCTTTCAAGGTCATCAGTTTGAACCTTGCCTGTTAGAAAGTATTGCTTCTTTTTCTCATTGAGCCAATACCTAGCCAGATCCACCAATGCAAGAGTGGTATGCCTAAGAGCTAAATGTGTTTGTCTGCTAAGACCAATTAAACCCTGAGAATTTTCCTTTATTACCCAATTTGCAAACTGGTGTAGGAACTCTGGTATGTGCTCAGAATTCCTGGTTATTGGCTCTTGAAACCTATTTAATAACCTTTGACCTTTTAACAATATTTTTACATTAACTGCATCCCACCACTTGCAAATGACCTCAATGAAAGTTGCAGCATTGTTGCAGTATTCAATATTGTGTTTACGGCCTAATTCCCTAAGAGCAATAGCTGCTGTATGGTCAAAAATATGGAGAGCAAGTTTTACATTCTGCCTTTCTATGGTTGAGGGATACAGTGATTTAACACATAGCTTGTTTGCAAATTTCAATAAATTTGCCTTTTCCACCAAATGAAGAAATTTCAAACTATTGAAAGACACAAAACCACCATCCAGCTCATTATTAAAATCTGGGAACTCTATAATCTCTTCTTTCTGATTCAGCCAATTTTTACGTATGCATTTTAATAGGTGCACACTATCAAATATAAAATAAAAAGGCCTACTTCCATCACCTGGAGAAGGGTGTCAGTATTTAATTTTAAGTTCAGGTGGAACACTGAAGTAAGATACAGCTTTCTTATCGATGGCATTATTATCAGATACAATACCAACAACTTCAAACCCCATGCTTTCTAACTTCAATACAATATCTTTTAAAGAAGGTGGAAAGAGCAGGGGCCTGCATACCTTTGACCAGCAGAATATGAGCTACATCAGTGTGCTGTGTATCCAAACTACGTACCATGAATATGTAGGCTGCAGATGCACATTCACTACTATTATAGGCCTGGCCAACTATGTTTCCCCCTGTGGAGTCCATCTGTGACTTTAAATGGATTTCATCCATCGAGAGCAGAACTATCCAGTCTTCTTCAGTTAAAATGTCACTTTCTTAGTTTTGTATCCAAGAAAATGTGCAGGAACTTGTTCAAGAGCAGGATTATGAGCAAATCCACCACGTATTCTAGTCAGAGTAGCAGGGCTAGGCATAGTTATTATACCACTGCTTCTTAAAAACTTGTAACAGTGAGGGTAAATAGAATGAACTAATGACCACAAAACTAAAATATCCCATGAATATCTTGCACTATTCTTCTTGCATTTTAGCAATGACATCTGCTCTTTCATAAAGTTTATAATTTCATGTTTATCTGGCAACTTTTCAGATAAATTATTCAAAATAGTGGTTATGAAATAAATACTCTCATTAGGTTCCTGATCTTCTCTGTTGCTAAATTTTAATTTGACAATATTAAGAATATTAGTTAGCTGTGTTGTGGTACTTACAGTTACTGTAAACTTTATGTTCCCTGTTTGACCAAGCTGTAAATCATTGACATGGACAGTGAGTGAGATTTGTGTTAATTGTAACATAACACAGAACTTTCAAAAATGGCACTTCACTAATTAAAATAAAATACACACTATTCAATTTTTTGACATAGGTCCACTCATTCAAATCACTACTATTAATTTTATCACATAATTTCTTCAATGAAGAGAATGATATTGCCTTCTTATGGTTGTCATGAGTAATCAAACTTACTTTCAGCATAGATCTGATGAAAGCATTTTCCAAACACTGTCTTCTATCTTCAGGATGTTCTCTTGATGCTGACGGTGTAGATAAATATTCAGGACATCCTGGCAATAGTGCTGGTATTGCAACTATATAAAAAAAAATTAATTCTCAGTACCTTACCATTTAAACCAAAAGCGTAAGAGATTCATCCAATAATTATATAACCTAACTCGAAGTCCGTAAACAAACAACTTAACTTTCCTTAGACGTGGGCGGTCAAGAGGCGCTGTAATTAATCTTCCAGTCTTAGCATAATATGCTGATGTAGTACTTTCTATACTGTGTGCACGGAAATGCAGCTCACAAACCTGCTAAAAATAATCGATTATGTAACATTAGTATGATAAAAGTTTGGTCTATGTATACAGGTTATGTTTATAAATTACAATTAACACTCAAACTAAACAGAACCATTTCATAGGTTTATTTAGTAAAGCTGCTACTTACCACAGGGATCATTCCATGTCAGTTCAACCAGGGGCGCCAGCTCATAGTCTCTGATTTGACTGAAATTCAGTACACTAATTCTAACACGTGTGGAACACCCATGTATAAAGTATTAGTTTCCCCTGCTAATTAGTTCCAGAATTATGACTTGTGAAAGAAGGTGGCGTGACCCGGAAATTGCAACCCACATGTGGCTTTGCATTTGTTACGACCCGTACGAGGCCAATGAGAAAGACGACCAACAAGAAAGACAGGCTGCACCGCGTACGTCACACAGAGGATGTCATGTGACCGGCAGCGTCCTAACATCTTGTCACTTCAGAACAGATAGCGCCTCTGTCTAAACTGCATCCATGAAAGTTTTATATGAATTAAAGTTGTGCTGGGTGCACATATACTGGATTTCTGAATACTGGTAAACTTTGATGCAAGATATACTTAGAAACCTAGCAATCAAGAACTCAGTTGTAGGCATACGTATTTAATAACTGAAAAACAGCAGGTCTGCAATGACGGATAAAATATATGCATCCCAATTAAGAGTTTATTCAACTTTTTTGCTTACTAACCGAGCACAGTTTGCGTCTAGATGTATGTGATTTTAGACATTTTTTGCTTGTGGTTCATTTTTGTCTCCAGTAACCGGCAACACACAATAATTGCGTGAACGAAAGGAAAGAATGTGATCAGAATTTTTTCTAAAATGCAGTTACAGACAACTAATTTTCGACAGGCTCTCACATAGAATTCCATTCATAACATTATTTGTAAGTGTATGAACATATCTAACAGACAACGAAATATTCAAATCCCAGTGATCGAAACAAGTTAAAAGATATGTGTCGTAGGCATTTCCGTACTAGATTTCATTCACGCAAGGACCAGAGAAATATGGGTAGACCGCCTTTGATTTCAGTAGGTGTGTTTTCCTAACATGAAGGAAAATGTCAGCAGCCGATACTTTTCCTGATATATTTCACCGATTTTTGTCCAAGGTGTTTCATTTTTAATGACTGAAAATTTAATTACAGAAGATTCTTATCTCTACAGAATGATTTTGATGAAGTTGTGCATTACGCCACAGTAGGGCGATCACCTGAATGTAAGAGATGTACCTTATTTCCTGTTTTGCACAAATGCCACGTTGTTTCTACGAGGCATAATAAAATTGCTTCTATTAAATACTTTAATACAGGAATTATTATGTTCTTGGATTTGAACAAACTTGATGTATCGAATTATCAGAAGCAAATTCTCACCTGTAAATATTATTTTATTTTATTTTATTTTATTTTTTTTTTTTGCGTATTTTATCCATTGCAACTACAAAAAGGCACCTGATAATGAGGAAGAGGTTTCCTCTTACCAGGTAGTGCAAAATAAAGTAACTTTTAACATATTTATGCAGTTGTTTGGCGGTCATTTCTACCAAAAACAAAAATCTCACCTGTACTTTGACAAGAACTTGTCACTTACCCATCTCTTGAGGAAGTCAGTGTTGATGCAGATATTATGTTCATGGAATAAGAGCTATTAGTTTTTTGGAATAACTGCTACATCATTTCAGTGTTTTCCACAATGGAAAATTTCTGCTTGTAGTACTGACTGTTTAGTAATTTTTAATAGACATTCACAAGGGTACGAAGTCAAAAAAGTACACATTGTCAATATATATATTGGTTTGTGCCTGAAGATGACACTCCAAAATGCATAATCTAAGTTCTGTTTTTTTTTCCATTTTATGCTCGCTGTATATTCTAAGTATTTCATAACATGAGATAAACTATCATCAAACAGTGTACTACAGGTAGTTTCCACAAATCAGCGGGCAGTCCGCCGCATTTTCAACTCGGCCGGCCCCACTCGCCTTATGCGGGTTTTCTCCGAGGACGCCCCCTCCATTGACCGTCTCCTGAAGGAGGGTGCCCTCCTCTTCAGCCAGTGCTACAAGGTCGACCCCTCCCGTTCCCCTCCTCAATCCCTGCGCTGCCAGAGGTGTCTGCGCTATAACACACACCCAACAGCTGAATGCTGCGAGGCCCCCACCTGCCCGCATTGTAGGCAAGCGCACTTCCTCCGGCAATGCCCTATCCTTCAATCCCCTCCCTCCTGCAATACCTGCAATCTCCCCCAACCCACCTACTCCCAAAAGTGTGAAGCCTGACCCCCTCCGACCACTCCTGAACTCACCGTCCCTGTCCGTTCTCTGGACGCCCCCACCCCTCCTGGCAATTCCCTTCTTCCCCCCCTACCGCTGAGGACATCATCAGGTTCATCACCATCGTCCATCAGAATGTCCATCCCTTTCAGCGCCCCCACATCCTCCAACAGATCTCCCTTGCCGCCCGTTCCATTTTCCAACTCAAAATGTACGCCACCTACTCCAACAACCAGGCCCATTTCACCTTCTCCCGTCTTGACACCCTCGTCTAAATCCCTGTCATGGCGCGACAGCAAGGTATCCTTTTCAACAATATCCGCTCCCTTCCCGCCAACAAGAACCTCTTCCCTCAGACCCTTGCCACCCACCGCGTGGATGCCTTCCTCCTCAATGAAACCTTCCTCCAACCCCACCACTCCATCCACACCTCACCCTATCTCCTCCACCACTCAGATAACCCCTCCCAATTGCGTGTGGCGGAGTTGCCATTGGTCACCACCGCCAGATCCCCGTTCGGCTCCAACTTCTCCTTCCCGACCCCACCGAACACCTGATCCTTAATCTCTTCTTCCCCGGCCTTACCATTACCTGCGCCACCATCTATGTCCGCACCAACGCCCCTATTCCTTTCGACTTCCTCTCCCACATCGACCGTACCTTCTCCTCCTACGTGATCGCTGCCGACCTCAACATCCATAGTCATTCCGCTGCCCAGGTACGGCGGTGGCATCGGTTCCTCTCCTCCCTTCAAGACGACCTCATCCCCATCCCCCAGCACACCCGTCCCAAATCCAACTCCACTCCTGATGTTATCCTCTCCTCCCCCAACCCCCTTGGCCGCATAACGGTGGATGTCCTGGAGCCTATTTGTAGCGACCATCTCCCTGTCCTCCTCACCATTTCAGACGGTCGTCGCCCCCGCCCCGACCCTCGTACTGACCCTCCCCCTAAGTACGTCCATGACTATTCCCGTGCCAACTGGAATGCCTACCGGGATACCCTTCCCACCCAGGTCGATAGCCACCCCTTCACCTACCACCACCCTGACGATGTCTCCCATGCCGCCCCCTTTCTCCAGCACACCTTGTCTGAGGCCGTGGAGGCTCACGTCCCTACTGTCGCCATCCACCCCCACCGTCCTACCTTACCCCCACAGGCCGTCCTCCTCCTCCGTGAATCCCGTCGTCTCTACCGTGCCTTCCTCCGCACGCGTGACCCGGACACACTACGACGCCACCGGCAACTCCAGCGACACATTTGTAATTTGCTCGCAGCTAAGAAACGCCGCGACTGGCGACAGACATGCACCCGTTTAAATGCTACCCTACCAATCAACTCATCCAAGTTCTGGTCGGCCTTCCGTCGCCTTACCAGAACTAAACCCTCCCCCTATTATCCTCTTCTCCATGATGATCACCCTTTCCCTGACACCCTTAGGAAGGCCAATCACTTTGCCTCCTACCTCTCCGATGTTTTTTCCATCCCCGATGATCCACAGCTCGATTACTCCCTCTTCCCGGATATCCGCGATCGAACTGACACCTCTGTCCCTCCCCTCGCTCCTGGCTTCCAGTACTTGGACAACATTGCACACACGGAACTCAATGCCCCCATCACTACACAGGATCTCATTGATATACTCTGCACGAAACGCAACACCGCTCCTGGTCACGATCGTGTCACCTACCGTCACCTTTGTGAAGCTCCTGTCTCTTTCCTCTCCACCCTGGCCAGGCTATACAATGTAGCCCTGTCCACCGGTTACTACCCCGACCTGTGGAAAACCTCCCGTATCCTCATGTTCCTTAAACCTGGCAAACCGCCGTCGGCCGTCTCCTCCTACTGTCCCATCAGCCTTACCTCGGTCTTCAGCAAGGTCCTGGAATCTGCAATTAACAGCCATCTTTGAAAACAACTACCATTTTATTAAATTGGAAATGATGATGAAACTTTCCAAAGTAAAGAATCTAAATCATTGCAAAAAATGTTTCCGTTTTATAATAATGTATTTGAGAAGCAGAGACAGAAGAACAATTAGAGATTATCTAGTTGATACAGCATTTAAAAGCAAATTGCGAACTATAACTTCTGAAAATAATATAAACTCAGTTGCACCTAATCATTTCTTTAATGCAGAAAAAGCAAAAATTTTGAAAACAATTAAAGAAAATTTAAAACTATTTAATGGCTTGAAAATAAATTTTAATTTATCTTGTGAGAAGAGATTGCAGACATGATAAAGTTCAGCAATTTGGACAACAAAACCAGACCTATACTATCATTATGAAGAAGGATCTGATTAAAAAATTAGAGCATGGAAAACGAGATTTTTAACCAAATTATCTAATTTACAAGGAACAGGATGAGGATAGACATTAAATAAAATTATTGGACTTGGATTGGGAGTTAACAGATATGTCACACTGAGCAGTTCTTCAAGATCGAATTACCAGAAAAAAAAACAAGTTTGTATTATTTAAAAAAATGATCAAAAATGTTTTCTGTGGTCTATAAAATCTGCATTATATCCTGTAAATAAATTCCACAATAGGTCGTAAAGTAGAGAAGTGTTGGTCTTGATCTTGATCAGATACTAGAAAATTTTGAATTTCCTGTGGTGTTTGACAACATTCCAAAAACTGAGAGTGGAATTAATGTATCTATTAACGTTTATTCAGTTGCTAGAAAAGATCAAGTGTTTCCATTAAAAATTTAATAAAGTAAAAGAGAAAAACTTGTAAATTTATTATATTTTAAAAACAATAGAACGTTGGAAACTCATATTATTGTTGGATTAAAGATTTATCGCAACTCATTTCAGTCCAAATCTCAAAACATAGAATCAAAATATATTTCTGATATGTGCTTACTCCACTTCAGTAGGAACGAAAAATTAGGTAGACTCACACCAAACTACTTGGTTAAAGAACCATTAATGTACAATTACCACAGAAAAGATCATATGAACGTTTTGGAAATTATCGGAATACACAGAAAGTTCCAGTTGTTATCTATGCCGATTATGAGAGTATATTAAAGAAGGTGGACAACTATCAGCCAAATCTATTATACAAACGGAATATTTCTATGAAGATACAAAATCAATTATTGATCGCTTTGATGCAGGTAACTATCTACCAGATAATATATGCAATATCCCCCAACTAAACAAGAGAATTTTAGGAAGTTGAATGCAATTGAAAAATAATAGAAGAATCTCTATATAAATTTCCTTGTAACTACTAAATCTAATTTTGCATTCTTCTTCTCCATAAATTTGTTTTAATATATCAATTCTGTCAATATAGTACTACTTCTCAAATGTTCTATATGATTTAAAATATTTTTTTACAAATATTTCATTCAACTTGTCGCTCCTGGTCTATTACTTCTCTCAACAAGAATGTCAAATTCAAATTAGTCCCATACATTAGATATATTTGTAGGATAAAAATTTATCAACTTACTAAATTTTTAATTCATAAAAATGAACATACTACTGAAGAAGCTTAATTACACAAGTTATTCCATTCAGTTTAAAAACATTAGTGATCTAGAGGTAAATGAAGTTTATTACAGTATATTACAGTATATTCAAAAACTAGATACGGGGAGAACATTTTTGTGAAGCTTAATAATGAGACAGATACTCAAAATTTATTACTGGTTGGAACTTTCAGTTTTTTGATGATAGTAGTATTAAAATGATTTATAAAGGTATGAAGAAGCTTAAAAATAATGATAAGGTGTTCCATTAACTGAAATTTTTGCTCTGAATCTGACTGTGCATTACTTTACTTAAAACGTATTTGAATGTATAATTTCAGCTATCTTATTAAATTTATTCCTGTCAGTTTGCCCTCTTATGATGGCATGAGCGTGTAAATTGAGTTTTTGCGGTTATTTATATATGAAAATGCCATTTTCTGTGTGCATATTTCCCTTTTGTTTTATTTAGAAAATGATGCTTTTGATTTTGTACGTTATTTTTATATAAAATGTCCCTATTTATAAAACTGCGCTCGTGTCCCAATATACATCTATTTACAGGCGTTCATAGCCAGTAACAAGAGTCACGAGCCCTCTTGTGAATGACCATGCAACAAAACATCGCTGTAATGAATGGGAAGCATAAATGTATATACAAGCTCCATTTTGAGGTCTAAAGAGGAGGAGAGAACACATATATATATTGATGTCCTCTTGCACACTGCACATCAGATTTTTGGCTGTTATTGTTCCTAGAATCTTTGATGAGGGAGAGAAGTTGATAGTCCGCAGCTCGTGGTCGTGCGTAGCGTTCTCGCTTCCCACGCCCAGGTTCCCGGGTTCGATTCCTGGTGGGGTCAGGGATTTTCACTGCCTCGTGATGACTGGGTGTTGTGTGATGTCCTTAGGTTAGTTAGGTTTAAGTAGTTCTAAGTTCTAGGGGACTGATGACCGTAGATGTTAAGTCCCATAGTGCTCAGAGCCATTTGAATCATTTTTAGATAAGTTGGTTAGTTTACTAGTTTTGCGCTTAAATATAACTGGAGGTAACCACCATACATGTGGTATTTGCAGCACGACAAAAGTGATGATACATCATTGTCATGCAATGAAAAGAATACAGGACCTAACGTCGAACTGAAGGGAATACCTGTTGTTACCTGTCTCCATTTTTGTTCCATTATGCTGCTGGATATGATACTTTGGGTGTGCAAGAAATCACAGCACTGTACTGGTCCAGAAAATTAGGCATAGAGTTTGGCAAGTAAATTGTCGTTGACAACATAGTGAAAGGCTTTGCTCAAGTCTAATAAGCGCATGAGAGTCTTCTCTTGTCTATCTTTGGCAAGCTTCACGTCATCTGTTCTTTATTAACTGAGTTGACAAGCTGCGATATTTATGGAAACCTGATTGTTATTCGACTAGAAGGTTGCCTGTAATTACCTAGAGAGTTAACTGGTTGTGGACTATATGGTGTGAAGTCTTCAACAGTGTTAGAAGGATTCAAATTGGTCAGTCATGAGAAGGTGCTGTGACAATGCACTTTTTAGGTAATGGCTTTACTAGTCCATGGTCCATGTTACCAAGCCTCAGGGAAAACACATGTGGTTAAGGAGTGATTGAAGATACATACTAGGCAGTAGAGGATAGTCACTTGGCGCGATACCACTGTGCCCAGCGAATGCTCATCTGATATATTTGATGGCTTTTTGGACAGTATTGCAAAGTACATGATTCAAACAAAAATTTTATTGCTACTGTCCTTTATCCCCATAAAGTAATCAGTAAGTAACATTTTCGTTTGTGATCAGGAAATTGTCACTCTCCTTTTCTGCAACGTAATTTTCGACTTCGGCAATAGTGACCAGGAGACAACTACTATCTTTGCCAAAGCACTTAAAGCCAGTTGAGGTACTGGTGAGGTCTGCATTGTCCTCAACGGTACAATTACTGGGACTTTCAATGCAGATATTTGAGGTTTCTCTAAAACTGAGATATACTTTTATTTACTTCCCACAACACTCTCATGGCGTACAGATTAGCTGAATTTCATGACAGTGCACTATAGAGACCTTTGCGCTCAAATGTGATGCTTATTTGCAGTAGTGATTATAACATCTACATTTATGTGATTACTGTGCTATTCAAAATAAAGTGCCTGGCAGAGGGTTCAGTGAACCACCTTCAAGCTGTCTCTCTACCGTTCCATTCTCGAACAGTGCACAGGGAAAACAAGCACTTAAATTTTTCTGTGCGAGCCCTGATTTTTCTTGTTTTATCGTGATGATCATTTCTCCCTATGTACATGGGTCCCAACAGAATGCTTTCGCAATCAGAGGAGAAAACTGGTGACTGAAATTTCATGAGAAGATCTCATCGCAAAGAAAAACGCCTTTGTTTTAATAATTGCCACTATCATGTCTGTGGCTCTATCTTCCCTACTTCACGATCATACAAAACGAGCTGCCCCTCTTTGTACTTTTTCAATGCCATCCGTTAGTCCCGTCTGATGCGGATCCCACACCGCACAGCAATACTCCAGAATAGGCCATACAAGCGTGAGGTAAGCAGTCTCTTTAGTAGACCTGTCCTCCCAATGAATCACAGTCTTTGGTTTGCTCTACCCACAACGTTTCCTATGTGATCATTCCAGATTATTTGTAATTAAAATCCCTAAGTATTTAGTTGAATTTACAGCCTTCAGATTTGTGTGACTTAACGCGTAATTGAAATTTAGCGGATTTCTTTTAGTACTCATGTGAATAACTTCACACTCTTCCTTATTCAGGGTCAATTGGCACTTTTCGAACCATACAGATATCTTATCTAAATCATTTTGCAATACGTTTTGGTTGTATGATGACGTTACAAGATGGTAAAGGACAGCATCATCTGCAAACAATCTAAGACGGCTACTCAGATTGTTTCGTATGTCATTAATCTAGATCAGGACCAATAGAGGGCCTATAACACTTCCTTGGGGAATGCCGGATACGTCTCTTTTACTTGATGACTTTGCGTCTATTACTGCAAACTGTGACCTTTCTGACAGGAAATCACGCATCCAGTCGCACAACTGAGGCGATATTACATAGGCACGCAGTTTAGTTAGAAGACGCTTTTGAGGAACGGTGTCAAAAGCCTTCTGGAAATCTAAAAATATGGAATAAATTTGACATCCCCTGTCGATAGCACTCATTACTTCATGAGTATAAAGAGCTAGTTGTGTTTCGCAAGAACGATATATTCTGAATCTGTGCTGACTATGTGTCAATAAATCGTTTTCTTCGAGGTACTCCAAAATGTTCAAATACAATATAAGTTCCGAAACCCTATTGCAAATCGACGTTATTGATATGGGCCTGTAAATCAGTGGATTACTCCTACTTCCCTTTTTGGGTATTGGTGTGATTTGAACAATTTTCCAATCTTTAGGTACGGATTTTTCTGTGAGCGAGCGGTTGTACATAATAGCTAAATATGGAACCATTGTATCAGCATACTCTAAGAGGAACCTGACTGATATATAATCTGGACCGGAAGCCTTGCCTTTATTAAGTGATTTAAACTGCTTTGCGACACTGAGGATATCTTTTCTCATGTTTCTCATCTTGGCAGTTGTTCTTGATTGGAATTCAAGAATATTTACTTCGTCTTCTTTGATGAAGGAGTTTCCTAAAAGCATGTTAAATAACTCTGCTTTAGTGACACTGTCATCAGTTACTTCACCATTATTATTTGCCAGTCTTGGGGATATTGCTTTCTTTTAAATTTGGCATGCTTTTTTCGCTGCTTCAGCAACAGTGGTCTGGCCTGTTTCGTATATCATGGGGACCACTACGATCACTTATTAATTTATGTGGTATATATCTCTCAACTGCTGTCGATACTATCTCTTTGAAATAATTCCACAACTTTCCTATGCTTACATGATCAGATCGGTAGGAGTGCAGACTGTCGCTTAAAACGATGTTAAGAGCATTTTTATCAGCTTTTTAAAATATATATATACTTTGTGTCCAAAATTCTATGCTGTGAATCATATGCCAAATTCTTTTTACCATACATTACCACATACATAAGTGTATGTTGCGGAATTTATCATTAAAATTTGTACACAGCTTCACTGTAGTTTTCTGTGTAGCTGACACATTAATTCTTCTAGACATATTTATGACATACACAGGCTAATTTTCAATAAAGTTGAATGGACCTACATTAATATCACGATAGAGTTGTGTAGTTCTCTTTAAATTTAAGAAATTATCATATTCCTTTAGATAATTATTTGCTGGATCTTGATTCCACATTTCTTGAGTATAAACTTCGTTTCTTCCATTTTTAATATAGGTATTCTGTAATTTAACATGATCGAATAAGGGAGAGTCAATTTAGTTGATTATTTTTCCTTTTGTCTGGAAAACAACGAAGATGAAATAAGACATATCAAAGTCTGCAGAGTTATAGAAATCTGTAATATCTAACTCAAAATTTCTCTTTTCATCTAAGCCAGCAATATCTATAGTTTGTGGTTCAAAGAAAGATATGGGAATTTTTGACGTTTTAAGTCTATTTTGTTCTAATTCAAGCGAACATTCTGGTTCAAATTTAACCGCAGGAACACGAATTTCCATCGAATATACAATTTTTCCTCCTTTTGGAAGTGTTGTCACACCTTCAACTCCTGCTTGGGTACGATCTCCCCAACAAAGAACAGAATCTCCAGCTCTCAATGCCCATGTAAAAATTACTGTTAAATCTCCTTACCACATTGTTTCTTTATAATCTTTAAAAAATCCGCCACATTATTCTAATCGATAAAGCACTTCATTTTTCTTACTTTTTATCTTTCCATTATTAAGAATATGTCCTTCCATGGTTAGCTCATTGGCTGGAGTCTAAGTCAATCGAATAAGAGCTGATGAAGACATAAATGGAAATTCCACTCTCGACAAAATATTGTTTCCTTTTTTATGGTAATAACATCAAACAGTTTTGATACATAATTATCGATTAATTTTTATTGGATTTTCCATCATAAGTTAGATAATCTGTACCATTGGTTCCAATAATACTGAAGTTCGTGTATAATTGGGCATGTTTAGGATGAACCCAACCATCTCCAATCTTTATATTAGTCTCTGCGTTCTTGTTGAGGAGATTCAAATCATTTCTAGTCTTCTCATTCACAGGGAATGATTAAAAATGATAACTCTCAGCTTTGTTCATGATTTATTTAAGAATAAAAAACATTAAGAAATTTCTAAAACAACTGTTACACAAGCACCATTTAAGTCCATCAAATTTTCATTTTCATTGGTTATAGTAATTTCTAAATCTGGAATTGGACCAAAAAATTGAATATCTATGGGGTAATGCGCTTCGTGAATAATTGGCCCACCAAATTCTGCATTAGGCTTGAATGAAGCAATAACATTAGTTTCTCTGTGAAAATGCTTTACAAATGTCCCATCAGCCAAATTAAAATTTATGTTTATTAATTCAAATAATTTTAGGAACATCTTTAGCAACAGTCTTTTCATTAGCCTCAACAATTTGGCCACTACATCCAAGCACACTTCCAATACTATCTTTTATATCTTTATATAACTTAGCATCACTCTCAATAGTAAATCTGTTTAAAAATGGCTCAAATGGCTGTGAGCACTATGGGACTTAACATCTTAGGTCATCAGTCCCCTAGAACTTAGAACTACCTAAATCTAACTAACCTAAGGACATAACACACATCCATGCCCGAGGCAGGATTCGAACCTGCGACCGTCGCAGTCCCACGGTTCCGGACTGCAGCGCCTAGAACCGCAAGACCACCGCGGCCGGCGTTTAAAATTTCATATTCTTTAATGTGAATATTAGGCTTTTTCAAATGAACAAATTTTTCCAAGTTTTTTAAGTTATGCTGCCCAACAGGAATTTCTTCCATTTCTCCATCGCAGTAAAGTTTATTATTTCTCAACGTAATATTTGGAGCTAGAAAAGCTGAATAAAAACCAACTAATGCAATAATATTAAAGCCGTCTCATATAGTTACAGTCAATCTTTTTTTGACAGCATATGACTTACCACTCAACTGAAATAATCTACTTATTTATTAGTGAAAAATTATTTAATTAAGCGAAAACTGATTGGGAGCCCAACGTAAGAATTCCTGAAAAGAAATCAAAAAATTAACACAGTAACCTATTACCAAATTCAATTTGATGTGCAGTAACTAGCCCTAGTGAATGTGGAAAAACAACATTAATATTGACAATGATATTTTAACCCCTGGTTGGCTGAATTGGAATAGAATCAATCACTTTTACATTTATTCTAAAAGTTTAGAACAGCCAAATTACTTGGAATTTATAAAAGGATTTTAAAAAATTAAATAGAAGGTCATCACTTTTATTGCAAATAGTGAAGAAATTATTCCATTAGACCAACGTCAAGATAATTCTGGTTTAGTTTTTGATGACTTCATTCCAGAAAATCAAGATATAGTTAGAGAATATTTCAGCAGAAAAAGACATAAAGGAATAGATTGCTTTTATTTGGCTCAAACTTACTCAAAGAGATCCAAACAGTTAGTAAGACATAATCTAATTGTTTAAAATATCTTTAGACAAGATTTTACAAATTTAAATCACATTTAACATGAGTTTGTTGAAGGCGATTTGAAGTTTGATGAATTTAAAAAATACGTAGTAAATATTAGAATGAACAGGTTGGTTTTATTATGACAAATATGACAAGAAAACTGAATGATGGGAAGTTCAGAAATCAAATACAGCATTTATTAAATTTTTATTCTACATAAATGGACAGCTTAAAAATGATATTGCATATCTATTAGACCACAGTGATAATGTTTCACCACAACATATAGACACATTTAAAAAAGGTCTTGATTATATACCAGATTATGAAAATTTAGAAAAAGGTAATGAACTTAGCACTAATTGCCCTTGGTCTGTTGAAGAAACTACAGATGGTCCGCATACATGCAGTTGCTATTATATCGAAAAGTGTATAATAAGAATGCGTTAAATGGTGAAAAGATATACAAAGGAACCGATGCTTTAATGAATCTCTTAACTGAAAAGAATATTATTATGGCTGATATGGATGAGAAATTCAGTTTAGTTGATATATCAAATTATATTGATATATTGCATAATTCAGGAGCTATTTATTCTGAAAATAACCCAAATAGAGTCATAACAAGTGGTGGAATCAAATATAAAGGTTTGATAAGAGAAATTGTTAATGACTATTTTCCAACTTCAGAAGACCATCTATAGATTCTTCAGAAATAAGTTCACCTGAGAGAAAGGTGAAGCCTTAATAAAAAAATATACAGAGAAACCTATTGAACATGTTTGGATGTATGATGTCCATCAATTATTTGATAGATCAACTGTGATACATGGGGAAGAATTAGCTGCAAATAAAAATTTTCACAGTGAAAAAGTTGGAATAATGCAAATGCTGACAAATAAATTTAGTGATTTTGTCATCAACAATCCAAAAGGAATTCCATATTTGATTAGAATTTTGAACAATCTTCCTCATACTTTTTGGAAGTACGAGAAACATGGTAAACAGTTAGTCAATTGGGTTTTAAATAATATACCAATGCCTGAGATGCATCTACCCAGCTATGAATACTGCAGGCCAGTCACTAAACTTGAGGAAAAGCTAGCGCATGGTGAACCGGGAATTATTCCACTAGATGAAGCTTGTGAAAAACATTATATTGCTTATCATGATAATAAAAATTTAGAAAAAGGACATAAAGGGGATAAAGAACTTCAGTTAGTTGCAAAAGAAAGAATGCATGCAAGTGATGCTTCTTTAGGTGAAAAAGTTGCAGCAACGGCAATTCGAGGTATAATGTATGGAAGGAGAAAATTAGGAATGGGCGCAGATGGTGCTGGCCTAGGAATAATGACAGTGGTTGGGGAGTTTAATCTTTATTAAATTTTTAATCTAGATAAAATGAATAATTTTTCAATTGATTATACTTTGCTTCTGAGTAGCAAAACTAAGCAAAAATCAATTGAACTCAAGTTCAATAATGAACAATTAAATGGGATTGAACCATTTAAAACCGATGTACAGAAAAGAAAGAAAGATAAGAAAAAGTTGGTGGAAATTTTATTGTTACATTAACTATTCCCATTGTGAAAAGTATTGTTGAATATCTAACAAAAAAGAAACACAAAGGTGGATTTCTTCCTTTACTACCTTACCTTGCAACAATTGGCTCACTTGCTGGTGGATCTATAGCAATTGCAAATGCTGTAATAAACAAGAAGAAAGCCAATAAGGAGTTAGAACAAAAAAGACATAATTTGGAAATGGAAAAGAAAGCCGGAGCTGGGCTCAAAAAAGCAAAAAAAAAATTATTAAAAAATTGAGCACTCCTTTATCTAATTTCTAAATAGAAGAATTAGTTAAACAATTAAAAATTAAACACTTTAGAGATATTTACATGATTGATAAATTGCCAAATGAAGTGAACAATTTAGAATGAGGAATAGTTAATTTAGATACTTATGATCATGTTGGCACCCATTGGATTTGCTACTATAAAAATAATGGTAAAAATTCAGTTTTGGCTCATATGGAGGAAATATTCCCAAACAGCTCGTTAACTATTTGGGAAAAAATTATCTGTACTGCAAAAGCGAGAGAAGTCAAAATTTCGATGAAATAATTTGCAGTAATTTGTGTTTGTTTGTTATAGAATTGTTTTGCAAAAATTATAAGTTTAGTGATATTTTAGATTAACTAAATGTATATTTTTGGGAACAAATTCGTTTTTTTCAGTCATCATAAGGTTTAATCACACAGTTTCATAAAGAACTGGCTTCAGCATCATTTTTAAAGTAGCTAAAGGGTATATTGATTTTAAAGGCAGAAGAATTGTAGATATAAAAGATCTGATAACTGGTTATGTTGCAGTTACCACACAATACTTAGAAAAAGAATATGTTACAAAACCTGAATACACAAGCATTTTAACACATTTCAATAACTATTTCACTGCTGCAGAGCTTAATGAAAAAATTTATCAGTTTCATCAAGATAACTATAACTCCAGAAAAAATTTCTTTACAAAAAAGGAAGTAGGAATAACTTTTAAAGATTATTTTTCAAAGGCAGATTTGACACCATACCTAAATCAAATAACTGATCTTCAGAAAAGAATGTATGACAACCATAAACTGAAATTTTTTGTTTAATACTGGTACAGTAATATTGAAATGCATATTTATGTATGTTGTAAAAATGAAGATAATTATTTTATTTGGAGCCAATGTAAATCGTAACCTGTCACCCACTGATTTTAAAATAGAGATAAAAAGATTCAATGCTGATGAACTGCAAATTTTATATCCAACACAATTCACTAATCCATCATTTGAAATGAAAAAGAAAGATGAAATGTAAATTATATTATAACATTTTTTAATCTATTTAAATGAACAATAACAATTCGCACTCAGCTCTTCAGAGTGATCACATTTATTGTTGGAAGTGTAAAAAATTTAGTGAAACACATAATCCTCACAGAGTAACAACTAAAAATGGCAGACAGAGGATTGAACGTCTTTAAATAGTAATTTTTAGGGGAACGTGGGGGCAGCAGAAGCAGTCTTCCTGGCTGTGCCAGTCTTCAGACTGCATCTGCTTCAGCAGGCGGTGAAGGGGTGTATAAATCGATCCATCAAGAAACCATTAATGAGTTACATAAACTGATGAGAAAAAATTTTAAATGACGAAATGTAATTTATTTCGCTATTGATGATCAATGGCAAGCTGATCTATTCGAATTGGACTCCTGACAGTTGAAATGAATTTCGAAGATAAATCGAGGATACAAGTATTTGTTATCTGTTATCGACATCTTTTCTAAATTTGGTTGGCCTATCCCAGTTAAAGATAAAACAGCTAAGAATGTAGTTGATGCATTTGATAAAATATTCATCGCCCAACGCCTTACAGACAGATAATGGCAGAGAATTCTACAATAAAGAGTTTCATGAGCACATAAAAAATATAGCATTAATCATTATTAAAGTTTTACAGAATTAAAAGCATCTGTTGTTGAACGATTTAACAGAACATGAAAAGAAAATATGTGGAAGTAATTTGCTGTTCAAGGAAATTATAAATGGGTCGATCTAGTTTCGAAATTAGTTGATGAATACACAGTTCATCGAACTATAAAAATGAAGAATATAGAAAGACCCACAAGATAGGCATCATTGTGCCTAGTGATAAGGCTAAATTTGAAAAAGGAGATAAAGCGAGGATCGTTGAACTTAAAGAACTTTTTGAAAAAGGATATACTACCAACTGGTCAACAGAAACTTTCGATATTGAGGATGTTACTCATTCCAATCCAACCATGTGTAAACTTAAAGATGTCGAAGGTAATTTTTATGAGCAAGAGCTGCAGAAGACGAAATATACAGATGGGTATCTTGCTGAAAAAGTTTTGGGAAAGAAAAGACTTAGGTTTGTGTAAAATAGCTGGCCTTTGATAATTCACACAACAGTAATTTGAATGAAGATAAAGTAATAGTTGGTGATTGATTGCTACTTAATCAGTATATATTTTTGGTTTCATGATTAAAGAATAGAGATCTGCCTAATTGATAAAAACAGTATTTGGCTGCAAGTTTGAAGGGGTGAACAAATCGTTCACCCCTAGTTTTCCAAATATTTTTTTGCAAATCTACTACAAATTTTTCTATATAAATGTACCAAACAGTATGAATGAGGAAACTGGCACTTTCATTCTTTCTATCTGTAGGCTATCCTGATGATGAAGAAGATATAATCTCTACCTTCATAAATCAATTAACTGTTGAAAGTGTTAATTATTTATACACTCTCATTGGAGATGAAATTTGTGTTGTTAATGAATATTTTAGAAAACAATTGTGAGTTATTGTTTTCAGCCATCAAATAATTGACCGCTGGATTGACATCTGTAAAAGTCGAGGAATAATAAGATTCCTGTGAATTTCCTGTTTCTGCATTTGCTTCAGCCAGAATTCCAAAAATGAATGAAACACGAAATTCCTTATATCTGCAGTAGATCTGCTAGAATTCTTTTTTTTCTGGAAAAAGTAGGGTCTAAAAAACCATTCTCTGTAATTCTATAAAGAAAGTTAAATTTTTGTGAAGGGAATGAACAGACGTGATTCAGAGCATCGCAGTAGCAAACATTGCCATGCCGACTTTTATTAGTTTAAGATATGCAGAGGGGGAATAATCCCCTCTGGAATTCCATAAAGAATTGACAGTCTGAAAAATCGACCATCATAAAAGTTGGTGACTGGGTGAATCACCCAGTATATGTTTTTCTTGATTATAGATTGACCTCATTGATAAAAATAGTATGCAGCTGTGTATTTAAATGGAGGAACGAATCTTCAGACTGCATCTGTGTTTGGGCACTGGATTTCGAGGAATAATTAGATTCCTGGTAAATCTTTACCACCTGAATTCCATAACCTCTTTTATATTGTGTTAACTTTTCTGGCAGGAAATCTTTCCTGTCTGAAATTCCATAAAGAATTAAAATTCTACTACATGAACTGTCTAGATTTCGTCATAAATATTTTTTCACTTCTCGCAGGGAAGGGAAGATTACAAGTGAACAAACACTGGGCGACACTAGTAAGTCATAATGCAGTGAGATGAACTTACTGATCGACTGAATGATGAAACTACTAGACTATATGTGTACACCATCCAACTGAAAAAGATATCAGCAGTGAGAGCTCCGTCTCGGAAACGTCTGTCTACGGAGTCAAAAAGTGACCCTCTCAGTTTCTACATCACTTGCAATGCACATATTTATAAATCTCAAGTGGATATTTATCGAATAACGCAATTGCATAAGAAAACATACTCGACAAAAGCTTACTTCTACAAAATTCAAATAATATCCACAACTGTTAAGAGCTCCTTTAAAGTAGCATATTGTGTTACATTTCTTTTCATCTGTTGAAGAGGTCTTCATTTGTACTGTGTGACAGTTCATGATTACTTTTCAGTAGAAGTAGAAAGACATCATTGTTCAAACTACGACCAATCAATGTGATCTAATGGAGGTTACACTTATTCAGTAATTATTCTACAACTGTCTCCATTTACTTAATTTTATGGTGCCTCTTAGGAACATGGCTGCCAAGGAGGGGAAGGAAGCCAGTGTGCACTCCATGTGCATACCAGAGGGAGTCATTCTGGATGTGGAAAGGCTGCTTCCAGATGCCATGAAGAGTACAGGGTGCAGCCAACTGCAGGTGGTGGCTCATGTCGGTACCAATGACGTATGTCGCTTCTGATTGGAGGAGATTCTCTCTGGTTTCGGGCGGCTAGCGGAATTAGTAAGGACTGCCAGCCTTGCTTGAGAGATTAAGGCAGAGCTCACCATCTGCAGCATTGTCGATGGAACCGACTATCGTCCTTTGGTGCAGAGCTGAGTGAAGGGTCTGAATCAGAGGCACAGGAGGTTCTGTGACCGTGTAGACTGCAGATTCCTTGACTTGCGCCATCAGGTGGTGGGTTTCGAGGTTCCACTTAATAGTTCAGAAGTCTACTACACACAGGAAGCGGTTACATGGGTAGCGCGGGTCCATGTGGAAGGACTGGGTGGTCTTTTAGGTTAGAGGGTCTCAAGGAACAACCGAAAGGGTATTCATCTAAAAGGGGGCAGATAAAACACAGTAAGTTAGTTGTAGAAACGATCGGTATTGTAGTTGTAAATTGTCATAGCTGTGTTGGGAACCAGAACCCAAGCCCTAATAGAAAGCACTGAAGCTCAAACAGTTACAGAAATCTGGGAAAAGCCGGAAATACGTATAGCAGAAATTTTTTCAAACAATCTAGCAGTGCTCAGATAGGATATATTAACTACAATTGGTCGTGGAGTATTTATTGCTGTCAAAAGTAGTTTGCCTTGTAGTGGAACTGAAGGAGATAGTTCCCGCAAAATAGTGTAGGTAGAAGCTACACTTGATAGTCTGACTAAACTACTGTATTAACTGGATCGTTTTACCGACCCCCTGAAGTAGTAAGTGGGTATGTTGGGCGCAGTCGCAGACAATCTTCCGATGGAAGATTTTCGGCAAGCAAACCAAGTGCACCCGCAAATGAAAATTCAAAAAAGACTCTCGACGAGCCCTGAAAGCCCTCTGAAAAGCTACTTCAAAACCATACAACGAACTCCAGATTGTGAAATTCGTTCTGATTACTTTTAGTTTCCTGCATTCATTTATATTTTAGTTTAATGTCAACATCTTTAAAAAATTGAAAGTCCCAGTCAGTTATTATTTTATTACACTTTTCTTGCAATATAACTTTAAATTTATTATAGAGCTCAATAGAAATTTTCTCGCCATATCTAGTTTTTAAACGTTCACAATCACTAATAGAATACCACTCATTTACTTTAAGCTCACTAATCTTTCTAAACAAATTGGAATTGCTTGCATTATTTAACTTCTGCATTAGAACCGCGATTTATATAGCTTAAAAATTTAATAAAATTAAAATTTTAATCTTATTAAAATTTTTTATATGATAAATAATTTTCAGTAACCATAAGGCACAGTTTCATAATTTTTTAGTACCATTCTTTTATCATACCGAAATGAGAATGCTTTTTTAACGTTTGTTGACCAGATTTTTAGTATCAACATCTCTAGGTATCTGATTGTCTTCTAGCTCTATCTTTTCTTTCACTTATCACCTATTTTCCATTCAACTTTTGAATATTCTTGTAATTTAGAGTGAATCCCTATACTTTCATCTCTGTTTTTTATCGTTTTTCTCATAATAGTAACTTTTTGGGCCAGTTGAAGCCCAATCCGAAACACAGTTATTTCCCAATTCATACAGCCTGTTTCCATAGTATTTTCACTGTCATCGATATATACTACAGAATCGGTATCAAAATATATAACAGATTCTGCTAGTTTATCTAACATATCATGTGATCTAAGTCTTGCATTTGATGTGCTAAATGCAGGTATGAAAACATTTGTAGTTGTATTATTTTCCACATAATAATCCTTGAAATTATATCTCATCTGAATCATGTGCTCCGTAATAAAATTGATACCTTAATTATCTAATCAGTCATCCAGCAGTATCTCATAAGAATGCTGTAAATTTGTTACATATTCTGTTCGACTCATATTTCACATTTGTCCAAATTTCCTCCATAATGAATTAAGACATATCTTAGCAACAGCTCGTTTTCCTGGATTTTCCTTTATCCTGTCAGGATCTAAGTCAATATCCATTTTCTCTTTAACTGTTTAGATATACTCTTCATCATTTTCAAAATTATGTGCACTGGTCTCTAATTTTATCTTCCAAAAATCTCTCACATAATTTTTAAAAAACCTATTGCTTTTATTTTTAAAATCACATCTTATGCACATTTAAAATTTCAAATCATTTTTCTACAGCTTTCTTCACTTCAGAAGTCGTTCAAATTCCAATAAAATTTCTTTCATCATCGTTGTGATTGCATTTATCTATTTTTTCTTTTTTTCTTGAGCACATTTGACACACAATGGAAACAACAGTTTTTCATTTTTATCGATTCGTATATTTACAGGCAAAACTGGGTAATACAATCCTCTGGAGCCAATAAATTACATTTTATTAAGCCATACCAAATTTTAGAATAATATCTTGGTCCATATATTTTTCTAGGATGTTGTTCAGGATAAAAGTCATGAATAAGCACAGTAGGATAAAGACTACATACATCAATATCTCTTATTTTTGTGCTAACACCACCTGCTTTAGATCTTAATTTTGCTGCATTCGTTTGACCACCATAAAAAGCATCTCTTGGATTGAATGGTTAGACAATTTCAGGTAACTGCTTTAATTTCTTAAGCTTTTTATAATCTGCTGAGTTCCGTCAATCACATTCCCACATCTCTACCAGACTGTATCCAGCATTTCGTATTTCTGCACTTCTTCTCAAAGTCTTTTCATAAAGGTCATCCATTGTCTCCTTATTTTTATTGTTAATCGTCTCATTTTTCAAACATTTTTTACATCCATGCCGGTAACAGCCATGATATTGATAAACAGTATTAGCTTCTTTATCAAATCC
Organism: Schistocerca piceifrons; assembly: GCF_021461385.2. NCBI lineage: Eukaryota > Metazoa > Arthropoda > Insecta > Orthoptera > Acrididae > Schistocerca > Schistocerca piceifrons. The sequence goes on from NC_060148.1 coordinate 47,236,711, forward strand.
ATCTACTTTTGCACCAGTTATTCTTACTTCCCCACCATCAAGAGCATGTTGAATGTTATAACTGTTTAATCAAGTTATGGACTCTTCACTATAATTCTCTTTCTGTTCTTTATCCAATACAGCAATCGTATCTTTCGCTAAACATTTAGATCTGTAAATAGCCATGCAGACTCCAGCGATTGCTAAATAACAGAATGGATCAATGTTGGCAACGTCTAGAAACTGTTTTCTTAGTTCCAAACAGCCTCTTCTTAATATATCGACATCAGAATTACAGTAATCGTTAATTTCTTTCTTCATATTGAACACATAATTTTCTTTGACTCTTGAGCTGTGCCATTTGAGAGACGCTTTGCCTTTTGGCTTGATAGTGTCAACACAGTAATATTCAGTGTCAAGAATCAGGCCAATATAATTTTCATTTTCTCTTGCATTGAACAAATGTGGGATGTAACTTTTCTTCAATTCTTTCAAATCAAAAGTTTTTGGAAAGCTACTGAGCGGTCCTTAAATAAAGTTACTCCTATCTATAGCTCAGCTGTTTGATATCCAATAACATCAGTTTAGCTCCTGTGTAGATGGTATATGGCCTTATTGTATTTTCAACACAGTACTTCAAAATGAATTGGAAATTGTAACCTTCTGCATAGTGAACTACAAAAGTGTGATAACTGTTTCTTTCCGATATCATCCAACGACAGAATTCATCATTTGTCTTAAATTTATAAGCAGTATCACCTCTAAAATTTTGAACAGTTATGAGATTTGGAATGTTGTTCCAGTTTCTTGAGTTGCTTCATTATCAAATCACATATACCTCTCTATATAAGTACAATTCACTCTCATAGGGAATCCATCTTTGCTACATTTAAAACCTTTACCTGCAACTATTTTATTGCATTCGAAGCATTGGTAAACATAAAAATTTTGAATTCCCCATTAGTATAACAACCATGGACTATAAAACCCTCATCAAATTTTCTTTCACAGATACCACCTTTTTGCAATAGAGGTTGCATATATTAAATCTATAATAGATATATATTAGATCTATTCGCCGTTTTCAGTAGACAGCATTAGTGGAAAGTAGTCGTGCAAGTTGTAGGTTGTAAGTGTCATACAGTAACCTTAGAAATTTGAGAACATAACGCCATCAAAATATTAGTCGATATTTTAATTGCATCTTAAAGTTATTCTGAGCTGAATATGTCAACTTACAAGCCCAATTCTAGTCCTCTGCGGGAGGTTTTAATTTTCTGATTTGATATGAAGAAATCTGCGGCTGAGACTCATAAAAGCTGGGCAAGACCTATGATGAGACGCCTGTTAGTGACAGAACTTTGCAGAAAATGGTTTCCATGCTTCAAGAACGGTGATTTTTGAGGTCGAAGACCGGCATGTTTGAGAAAGAGATAAAGCTTTCGGTGCTACTGAACCAATGGTAACAATCACAGGAGATCATTATCGAAAGCAATTGATGTGTTTCAGCAGAGCACTGAAAGAAAAACGGCCCCAGTACAGCAATAAACATGAAAGGATGTTTTTGCGGCATGACAGTGCACGACCGTAAATCGAAAATCCAGTCAAAACATACTTGGAAACGTTGAAATGGGAAGTTCTACCCCACCTGCTGTATTCTACGGATATTCATCCCTCTGATTACCACCTTTCTCGATCTATGGCACACGACCTAGCTGACTAGCACTTGCAGTCGTTTGAACAAGTGATTTTGGATCGATTCATGGCTCTCCTCAAAAGATGCCCAGTCTCTACACTGTGGGATTCGTATGGTGCCATAAAACTAGGAGAAAGCAATGGTCAGCGACGGCCAACACTTCGAATCGTAAAGTTTTTGTAAGTTTTTCACAATGAAGTCACGATCTTCGAGAAAAATCGTCAGAAGCAAAGTTGTAGACCATATAACATTTATGATTTGTAATTATTACTACTTATTTACAGTTTCTGCAAAGTTCAAACCCACATTTATGTTCTTTAGATCTAAAACAAATCTTTTTGCATCTTTCAAACTTGAAAGCTGTATCACAAACTTCTTGGTGATTGTTCAAGCATTCCTCATTGTAACAGTATCTGTTGCATTTCTCATAATAAATCTTATTTTGTTCACTTTGATGTTCTGGACTTTGGCATAATATGCACATTTTCTCTCTACTTTACATCTGTGAGCATCCTTGATGTTATATGGCTTATTACATTTATCACAGAAATACACTGCTCCTAGCGAAGCTGTCATACTGTTAATTACATCAAAATAGCTGTGATCTTTATACAGATGTATGTTGATTTCTTTCTCAGTGCCACTATAGATAACCAAATTGAAATTTTCAGCACATACTACATTTATTGGGATATTTAACAATTCTTCAATATTTTTAATGACATTCAGAGTAAACCCTTCTTCATTGTATTTAGCCAACTGTTGACATAATATGTCAGTTAGCTCTCTTTGTAATTTCTATTTATCTCCTTCGCTGATTTTCTTACTTTCGCCTGTACTTAGCTCTCTTCCTAAAATGTTGTTTTTATGCCCCAATCACTGCTCTAGGACAACACAAGTTATCATTGTTATTAATTCTTGTGATACATCTTTTAATCTTTTAGTCTTCAGCTATATTTTTTTTATCTTTACCACCTCTATGAATTGCTATCATGTGAATATTAAATGAGGCATCTGCTGTATCAATAGTCTCATTAGATGTTAAGATATCTCTCATTTTATTGCACAAAACTTGAGCAAACTGTCGAGTATTATTTGTTGCTTTATATCCTGTGGACATTGGAGAAAACATTTTGGGTTGTTGACTCTTAAATTCAACTTATCCCCTTTTCTAAAATTAATTATCTTTATAGCTACTTTTACCATGCAATTGTGCGCTTTCGTTATACAATCTGTTTTCTCGCTAATGCTATCAAGTTTGCCAATACTACCATCATTAAAGACAATTTTGTAGTCAACATCTAATTTCTTTAATCTCACATAAATGCATTTTAGATGGCTCAGTCTCTTTTTCTTGCTCAAATATTTTGCTACTGAAAGGGTAAATTTGATCTAGTCTCAATATTTTTTCCTCACTTGGTGGATGAGGCTTTTCAAAAAAAGGCATCATCAAATCTGTAGAAATAATTTCTAGTGCGTACACATTGTTGTTTCGATCTTGCTGCTTGGAATACTTCTGGATGATATGTAAACTCTTGTAATCCAATGGCATTAATTAACTCTGATTTCTTTAATCTACTGTTTCCTCTAATGTCACAATTTTTAGTTAGAGCTTTGAGTTCCTTTACTGTCAAATCAGCGAGAGTTCTTATAGGAGAAGGCAGATTATTTGAAACGATTAACTTAATTAAATCAGCTTCTTTAATTCCACTATAAACTGGTATATTATAGCTTCTGCGATTATTGCGAAGTTGGGCAACTGTAAACATCGTCAACAGACGCATAAATTTAAGTAAGACAAAAAACAATAAGCCCTCAAAAAATTAAGCTTCAGTTAATTTCTTGTGCTTGTTTGAACATAAATGTCTTTTGAGACTACTTTTAACTATTTCGTTGCCACAACATACTATTTTCTTTTTTCGATTATCTTTTAGTTGAAAAATCTTGCATTTACTTGCGAGCTTGTCCCTAGATGTGTGATTCGAGTAAAAACTATCAAAATCTTTAATTTCTTGACAAACAATACATTTTTTAGAATAAGCATCGGTTTCATCTCTTTCAGCAGCCATAGCATCAGTTACATTTTTCAACATTTTAGTACACTCTTCACTAGAAATTTGTTTTAAAAAATTCTTATGATTAGATATATCCTGTTTAAAGTGCTCTTTTTTATTATTGTATATATTTCTACCATAGAGTTTAGCACATTTTTCACAAATATATGAAAGCTTATCCTCTGAGTATTTGTGTAAATGAAAGTATCAGTTGACTTCTCCACTTCACATTCCTTACACTTCTTCAACTTTTCCATTTATTAATAAAAAGTTTCATGCTTAAATGAATCCACTTTCTTGTTGCTGTTCACTAGATAGTTGTGTAGATAAAATATTTACACTCTTAATTTTTTCATTGTAACTAGCATTCCTACTATGTATTTTTTATTTCACATATACATTTCATGAAAATTGTGATATATAACACACTCTTAAGGAAATTACAGATGGAATTCCAGGTGCCTGAATAATCAACAGAATTTCAGTGACCATAACGCCGACCGCTGGAAAACAAATTTCATTTCATTAAAGTATTTTCATTCTATATAAATGGAGGTCGAATCATCTATGCTGAATACCTTTGAATTAATTGAAGACAGAAAATATGAATTAAATGTGCGTTCTTGGTTTGGCGACATTTGGGATCCATTATTCAAAGAGAAAAACGTTTTGATCACTAACGATATTGTAGCGTTCTTGTGTGAAATTCCTGGCATCAAATATTTGACGCTGGGAATTTTGCCGAGAAATGAAAGACATTATATCCAATTTCTTAAAGAAAGTTACATTCCTTTCATAGAAATTCAACACAATGATCCTCTCGCCGTAGAATATGAATACATCCAAAATGAGAAAAAATCTTAAGGCCAAATAACTTAGTCCAAAAAAATGGATTCCTTTAATTGCCAATAATTTCAAAGAATCTGTGATAATGTTCAACACAAAACCGTGCAAACAAGTGAGAAAGTAATACTTGAACATCGAGAAAATATTTGTGGATTACTTAAAACACACAACATCTGTTGAAAAAGAGAAATCTCAAAAAATTATTGAACAACAGGCAATAGAAATAGAAACATAAGATCAAGAATATTTCCAATTAATAGACGTAATATCTGATGTAGTGGAGGTGAAGAAAGAACAAATTATATGTACTGCACTATCAAAACAGTATGCGAATAAAAAGTCAGAGCTGTATTACCTGAAAATCATCTCCCAAAAAGATTATCAAGCTATAACAACAGAAGACCTAAAGACGATAAAATATGTTATGTCAGAAAATATAAATGTACTGATTATAATTAACAGAGTAAATGCTTAATATTTATTTTGGTGTAGACAGAGTAAACAAAAGAAAAGAAATATACAATATGCTCTTCAACAGTCTATCTTACTTTGTTGAGAAATCATGTGACCAATCCAATGATATTGTTGATGAAGTAAATGAGTGAAAAAATATTTATGACGAAATCTAGACAGTTCATGTAGTAGAATTTTAATTCTTTATGGAATTTCAGACAGGAAAGATTTCCTGCCAGAAAAGTTAACACAATATAAAAGAGGTTATGGAATTCAGGTGGTAAAGATTTACCAGGAATCTAATTATTCCTCGAAATCCAGTGCCCAAACACAGATGCAGTCTGAAGATTCGTTCCTCCATTTAAATACACAGCAGCATACTATTTTTATCAATGAGGTCAGTCTATAATCATGAAAAACATATACTGTGTGATTCACCCAGTCACCAACTTTTATGATGGTCGATTTTTCAGACTGTCAATTCTTTATGGAATTCCAGAGGGGATTATTCCCCCTCTGCATATCTTAAACTAATAAAAGTCGGCATGGCAATGTTTGCTACTGTGATGCTCTGAATCACGTCTGTTCATTCCCCTTACAAAAATTTAACTTTCTTTATAGAATTACAGAGAATGGTTTTTTAGACCCTACTTTTTCCAGAAAAAAAAGAATTCTAGCAGATCTACTGCAGATATAAGGAATTTCGTGTTTCATTCATTTTTGGAATTCTGGCTGAAGCAAATGCAGAAACAGGAAATTCACAGGAATCTTATTATTCCTCGACTTTTACAGATGTCAATCCAGCGGTCAATTATTTGATGGCTGAAAACAATAACTCACAATTGTTTTCTAAAATATTCATTAACAACACAAATTTCATCTCCAATGAGAGTGTATAAATAATTAACACTTTCAACAGTTAGTTGATTTATGAAGGTAGAGATTATATCTTCTTCATCATCAGGATAGCCTACAGATAGAAAGAATGAAAGTGCCAGTTTCCTCATTCATACTGTTTGGTACATTTATATAGAAAAATTTGTAGTAGATTTGCAAAAAAATATTTGGAAAACTAGGGGTGAACGATTTGTTCACCCCTTCAAACTTGCAGCCAAATACTGTTTTTATCAATTAGGCAGATCTCTATTCTTTAATCATGAAACCAAAAATATATACTGATTAAGTAGCAATCAATCACCAACTATTACTTTATCTTCATTCAAATTACTGTTGTGTGAATTATCAAAGGCCAGCTATTTTACACAAACCTAAGTCTTTTCTTTCCCAAAACTTTTTCAGCAAGATACCCATCTGTGTATTTCGTCTTCTGCAGCTCTTGCTCATAAAAATTACCTTCGACATCTTTAAGTTTACACATGGTTGGATTGGAATGAGTAACATCCTCAATATCGAAAGTTTCTGTTGACCAGTTGGTAGTATATCCTTTTTTAAAAAGTTCTTTAAGTTCAACGATCCTCACTTTATCTCCTTTTTCAGATTTAGCCTTATCACTAGGCACAATGATGCCTATCTTGTGGGTCTTTCTATTATCTTCATTTTTATAGTTCGATGAACTGTGTATTCATCAACTAATTTCGAAACTAGATAGACCCATTTATAATTTCCTTGAACAGCAAATTACTTCCACATATTTTCTTTTCATGTTCTGTTAAATCGTTCAACAACAGATGCTTTTAATTCTGGAAAACTTTAATAATGATTAATGCTATATTTTTTATGTGCTCATGAAACTCTTTATTGTAGAATTCTCTGCCATTATCTGTCTGTAAGGCGTTGGACGATGAATATTTTATCAAATGCATCAACTACATTCTTAGCTGTTTTATCTTTAACTGGGATAGGCCAACCAAATTTAGAAAAGACGTCGATAACAGATAACAAATACTTGTATCCTCGATTTATCTTCGAAATTCATTTCAACTGTCAGGAGTCCAATTCGAATAGATCAGCTTGCCATAGATCATCAATAGCGAAATAAATTACATTTCGTCATTTAAACTTTTTCTCATCAGTTTATGTAACTCATTAATGGTTTCTTGATGGATCGATTTATGCACCCCTTCACCGCCTGCTGAAGCAGATGCAGTCTGAAGACTGGCACAGCCAGGAAGACTGCTTCTGCTGCCCCCACGTTCCCCTAAAAATTACTATTTAAAGACGTTCAATCCTCTGTCTGCCATTTTTAGTTGTTACTCTGTGAGGATTATGTGTTTCACTAAATTTTTTACACTTCCAACAATAAATGTGATCACTCTGAAGAGCTGAGTGCGAATTGTTATTGTTCATTTAAATAGATTAAAAAATGTTATAATATAATTTACATTTCATCTTTCTTTTTCATTTCAAATGATGGATTAGTGAATTGTGTTGGATATAAAATTTGCAGTTCATCAGCATTGAATCTTTTTATCTCTATTTTAAAATCAGTGGGTGACAGGTTACGATTTACATTGGCTCCAAATAAAATAATTATCTTCATTTTTACAACATACATAAATATGCATTTCAATATTACTGTACCAGTATTAAACAAAAAATTTCAGTTTATGGTTGTCATACATTCTTTTCTGAAGATCAGTTATTTGATTTAGGTATGGTGTCAAATCTGCCTTTGAAAAATAATCTTTAAAAGTTATTCCTACTTCCTTTTTTGTAAAGAAATTTTTTCTGGAGTTATAGTTATCTTGATGAAACTGATAAATTTTTTCATTAAGCTCTGCAGCAGTGAAATAGTTATTGAAATGTGTTAAAATGCTTGTGTATTCAGGTTTTGTAACATATTCTTTTTCTAAGTATTGTGTGGTAACTGCAACATAACCAGTTACCAGATCTTTTATATCTACAATTCTTCTGCCTTTAAAATCAATATACCCTTTAGCTACTTTAAAAATGGTGCAGAAGCCAGTTCTTTACGAAACTGTGTGACTAAACCTTATGATGACTGAAAAAAACGAATTTGTTCCCAAAAATATACATTTAGTTAATCTAAAATATCACTAAACTTATAATTTTTGCAAAACAATTCTATAACAAACAAACACAAATTACTGCAAATTATTTCATCGAAATTTTGACTTCTCTCGCTTTTGTAGTACAGATAATTTTTTCCCAAATAGTTAACGAGCTGTTTGGGAATATTTCCTCCATATGAGCCAAAACTGAATTTTTATCATTATTTTTATAGTAGCAAATCCAATGGGTGCCAACATGATCATAAGTATCTAAATTAACTATTCCTCATTCTAAATTGTTCACTTCATTTGGCAATTTATCAATCATATAAATATCTCTAAAGTGTTTAATTTTTAATTGTTTAACTAATTCTTCTATTTAGAAATTAGATAAAGGAGTGCTCAATTTTTTAATAATTTTTTTTTTGCTTTTTTGAGCCCAGCTCCGGCTTTCTTTTCCATTTCCAAATTATGTCTTTTTTGTTCTAACTCCTTATTGGCTTTCTTCTTGTTTATTACAGCATTTGCGATTGCTATAGAGCCACCAGCAAGTGAGCCAATTGTTGCAAGGTAAGGTAGTAAAGGAAGAAATCCACCTTTGTGTTTCTTTTTTGTTAGATATTCAACAATACTTTTCACAATGGGAATAGTTAATGTAACAATAAAATTCCACCAACTTTTTCTTATCTTTCTTTCTTTTTTGTACATCGGTTTTAAATGGTTCAATCCCATTTAATTGTTCATTATTGAACTTGAGTTCAATTGATTTTTGCTTAGTTTTGCTACTCAGAAGCAAAGTATAATCAATTGAAAAATTATTCATTTTATCTAGATTAAAAATTTAATAAAGATTAAACTCCCCAACCACTGTCATTATTCCTAGGCCAGCACCATCTGCGCCCATTCCTAATTTTCTCCTTCCATACATTATACCTCGAATTGCCGTTGCTGCAACTTTTTCACCTAAAGAAGCATCACTTGCATGCATTCTTTCTTTTGCAACTAACTGAAGTTCTTTATCCCCTTTATGTCCTTTTTCTAAATTTTTATTATCATGATAAGCAATATAATGTTTTTCACAAGCTTCATCTAGTGGAATAATTCCCGGTTCACCATGCACTAGCCTTTCCTCAAGTTTAGTGAACGGCCTGCAGTATTCATAGCTGGGTAGATGCATCTCAGGCATTGGTATATTATTTAAAACCCAACTGACTAACTGTTTACCATGTTTCTCGTACTTCCAAAAAGTATGAGGAAGATTGTTCAAAATTCTAATCAAATATGGAATTCCTTTTGGATTGTTGATGACAAAATCACTAAATTTATTTGTCAGCATTTGCATTATTCCAACTTTTTCACTGTGAAAATTTTTATTTGCAGCTAATTCTTCCCCATGTATCACAGTTGATCTATCAAATAATTGATGGACATCATACATCCAAACATGTTCAATAGGTTTCTCTGTATATTTTTTTATTAAGGCTTCACCTTTCTCTCAGGTGAACTTATTTCTGAAGAATCTATAGATGGTCTTCTGAAGTTGGAAAATAGTCATTAACAATTTCTCTTATCAAACCTTTATATTTGATTCCACCACTTGTTATGACTCTATTTGGGTTATTTTCGGAATAAATAGCTCCTGAATTATGCAATATATCAATATAATTTGATATATCAACTAAACTGAATTTCTCATCCATATCAGCCATAATAATATTCTTTTCAGTTAAGAGATTCATTAAAGCATCGGTTCCTTTGTATATCTTTTCACCATTTAACGCATTCTTATTATACACTTTTCGATATAATAGCAACTGCATGTATGCGGACCATCTGTAGTTTCTTCAACAGACCAAGGGCAATTAGTGCTAAGTTCATTACCTTTTTCTAAATTTTCATAATCTGGTATATAATCAAGACCTTTTTTAAATGTGTCTATATGTTGTGGTGAAACATTATCACTGTGGTCTAATAGATATGCAATATCATTTTTAAGCTGTCCATTTATGTAGAATAAAAATTTAATAAATGCTGTATTTGATTTCTGAACTTCCCATCATTCAGTTTTCTTGTCATATTTGTCATAATAAAACCAACCTGTTCATTCTAATATTTACTACGTATTTTTTAAATTCATCAAACTTCAAATCGCCTCCAACAAACTCATGTTAAATGTGATTTAAATTTGTAAAATCTTGTCTAAAGATATTTTAAACAATTAGATTATGTCTTACTAACTGTTTGGATCTCTTTGAGTAAGTTTGAACCAAATAAAAGCAATCTATTCCTTTATGTCTTTTTCTGCTGAAATATTCTCTAACTATATCTTGATTTTCTGGAATGAAGTCATCAAAAACTAAACCAGAATTATCTTGACGTTGGTCTAATGGAATAATTTCTTCACTATTTGCAATAAAAGTGATGACCTTCTCTTTAATTTTTTAAAATCCTTTTATAAATTCCAAGTAATTTGGCTGTTCTAAACTTTTAGAATAAATGTAAAAGTGATTGATTCTATTCCAATTCAGCCAACCAGGGGTTAAAATATCATTGTCAATATTAATGTTGTTTTTCCACATCCACTAGGGCTAGTTACTGCACATCAAATTGAATTTGGTAATAGGTTACTGTGTTAATTTTTTGATTTCTTTTCAGGAATTCTTACGTTTGGCTCCCAATCAGTTTTCACTTAATTAAATAATTTTTCACTAATAAATAAGTAGATTATTTCAGTTGAGTGGTAAGTCATATGCTGTCAAAAAAAGATTGACTGTAACTATACGAGACGGCTTTAATATTATTGCATTAGTTGGTTTTTATTCAGCTTTTCTAGCTCCAAATATTACGTTGAGAAATAATAAACTTTACTGCGATGGAGAAATGGAAGAAATTCCTGTTGGGCAGCATAACTTAAAAAACTTGGAAAAATTTGTTCATTTGAAAAAGCCTAATATTCACATTAAAGAATATGAAATTTTAAACGCCGGCCACGGTGGTCTTGCGGTTCTAGGTGCTGCAGTCCAGAACCGTGGGACTGCGACGGTCACAGGTTCGAATCCTGCCTCGGGCATGGATGTGTGTTATGTCCTTAGGTTAGTTAGGTTTAGGTAGTTCTAAGTTCTAGGGGACTGGTGACCTAAGATGTTAAGTCCCATAGTGCTCACAGCCATTTGAGCCATTTTTAAACAGATTTACTATTGAGAGTGATGCTAAGTTATATAAAGATATAAAAGATAGTATTGGAAGTGTGCTTGGATGTAGTGGCCAAATTGTTGAGGCTAATGAAAAGACTGTTGCTAAAGATGTTCCTAAAATTATTTGAATTAATAAACATAAATTTTAATTTGGCTGATGGGACATTTGTAAAGCATTTTCACAGAGAAACTAATGTTATTGCTTCATTCAAGCCTAATGCAGAATTTGGTGGGCCAATTATTCACGAAGCGCATTACCCCATAGATATTCAATTTTTTGGTCCAATTCCAGATTTAGAAATTACTATAACCAATGAAAATGAAAATTTGATGGACTTAAATGGTGCTTGTGTAACAGTTGTGTTAGAAATTTCTTAATGTTTTTTATTCTTAAATAAATCATGAACAAAGCTGAGAGTTATCATTTTAATCATTCCCTGTGAATGAGAAGACTAGAAATTATTTGAATCTGCTCAACAAGAACGCAGAGACTAATATAAAGATTGGAGATGGTTGGGTTCATCCTAAACATGCCCAATTATACACGAACTTCAGTATTATTGGAACCAATGGTACAGATTATCTAACTTATGATGGAAAATCCAATAAAAATTAATCGATAATTATGTATCAAAACTGTTTGATGTTATTACCATAAAAAAGGAAACAATATTTTGTCGAGAGTGGAATTTCCATTTATGTCTTCATCAGCTCTTATTCGTTTGACTTAGACTCCAGCCAATGAGCTAACCATGGAAGGACATATTCTTAATAATGGAAAGATAAAAAGTAAGAAAAATGAAGTGCTTTATCGATTAGAATAATGTGGCGAATTTTTTAAAGATTATAAAGAAACCATGTGGTAAGGAGATTTAACAGTAATTTTTACATGGGCATTGAGAGCTGGAGATTCTGTTCTTTGCTATGGAGATCGTACCCAAGCAGGAGTTGAAGGTGTGACAACACTTCCAAAAGGAGGAAAAATTGTTGTATATTCGATGGAAATTCGTGTTCCTGCGGTTAAATTTGAACCAGAATGTTCGCTTGAATTAGAACAAAATAGACTTAAAACGTCAAAAATTCCCATATCTTTCTTTGAACCACAAACTATGGATATTGCTGGCTTAGATGAAAAGAGAAATTTTGAGTTAGATATTACAGATTTCTATAACTCTGCAGACTTTGATATGTCTTATTTCATCTTCGTTGTTTTCCAGACAAGAGGAAAAATAATCAACTAAATTGACTCTCCCTTATTCGATCATGTTAAATTACAGAATACCTATATTAAAAATGGAAGAAACGAAGTTTATACTCAAGAAATGTGGAATCAAGATCCAGCAAATAATTATCTAAAGGCATATGATAATTTCTTAAATTTAAAGAGAACTACACAACTCTATCGTGACATTAATGTAGGTCCATTCAACTTTATTGAAAATTAGCCTGTGTATGTCATAAATATGTCTAGAAGAATTAATGTGTCAGCTACACAGAAAACTACAGTGAAGCTGTGTACAAATTTTAATGATAAATTCCGAAACATACACTTATGTATGTGGTAATGTATGGTAAAAAGAATTTGGCATATGATTCACAGCATAGAATTTTGGACACAAAGTATATATATATTTTAAAAAGCTGATAAAAATGCTCTTAACATCGTTTTAGGCGACAGTCTGCACTCCTACCGATCTGATCATGTAAGCATAGGAAAGTTGTGGAATTATTTCAAAGAGATAGTATCGACAGCAGTTGAGAGATATATACCACATAAATTAATAAGTGATCGTAGTGGTCCCCATGATATACGAAACAGGCCAGACCACTGTTGCTGAAGCAGCGAAAAAAGCATGCCAAATTTAAAAGAAAGCAATATCCCCAAGACTGGCAAATAATAATGGTGAAGTAACTGATGACAGTGTCACTAAAGCAGAGTTATTTAACATGCTTTTAGGAAACTCCTTCATCAAAGAAGACGAAGTAAATATTCTTGAATTCCAATCAAGAACAACTGCCAAGATGAGAAACATGAGAAAAGATATCCTCAGTGTCGCAAAGCAGTTTAAATCACTTAATAAAGGCAAGGCTTCCGGTCCAGATTATATATCAGTCAGGTTCCTCTTAGAGTATGCTGATACAATGGTTCCATATTTAGCTATTATGTACAACCGCTCGCTCACAGAAAAATCCGTACCTAAAGATTGGAAAATTGTTCAAATCACACCAATACCCAAAAAGGGAAGTAGGAGTAATCCATTGATTTACAGGCCCATATCAATAACGTCGATTTGCAATAGGGTTTCGGAACTTATATTGTATTTGAACATTTTGGAGTACCTCGAAGAAAACGATTTATTGACACATAGTCAGCACAGATTCAGAATATATCGTTCTTGCGAAACACAACTAGCTCTTTATACTCATGAAGTAATGAGTTCTATCGACAGGGGATGTCAAATTTATTCCATATTTTTAGATTTCCAGAAGGCTTTTGACACCGTTCCTCACAAGCGTCTTCTAACTAAACTGCGTGCCTATGTAATATCGCCTCAGTTGTGCGACTGGATGCGTGATTTCCTGTCAGAAAGGTCACAGTTTGCAGTAATAGACGCAAAGTCATCAAGTAAAAGAGACGTATCCGGCATTCCCCAAGGAAGTGTTATAGGCCCTCTATTGTTCCTGATCTAGATTAATGACATACGAAACAATCTGAGTAGCCGTCTTAGATTGTTTGCAGATGATGCTGTCCTTTACCATCTTGTAACGTCATCATACAACCAAAACGTATTGCAAAATGATTTAGATAAGATATCTGTATGGTTCGAAAAGTGCCAATTGACCCTGAATAAGGAAGAGTGTGAAGTTATTCACATGAGTACTAAAAGAAATCCGCTAAATTTCGATTACGCGTTAAGTCACACAAATCTGAAGGCTGTAAATTCAACTAAATACTTAGGGATTTTAATTACAAATAATCTGGAATGATCACATAGGAAACGTTGTGGGTAGAGCAAACCAAAGACTGTGAATCATTGGGAGGACAGGTCTACTAAAGAGACTGCTTACCTCACGCTTGTATGGCCTATTCTGGAGTATTGCTGTGCGGTGTGGGATCCGCATCAGACGGGACTAACGGATGGCATTGAAAAAGTACAAAGAGGGGCAGCTCGTTTTGTATGATCGTGAAGTAGGGAAGATAGAGCCACAGACATGATAGTGGCAATTATTAAAACAAAGGCGTTTTTCTTTGCGATGAGATCTTCTCATGAAATTTCGGTCACCAGTTTTCTCCTCTGATTGCGAAAGCATTCTGTTGGGACCCACGTACATAGGGAGAAATGATCATCACGATAAAACAAGAAAAATCAGGGCTCGCACAGAAAAATTTAAGTGCTTGTTTTCCCTGTGCACTGTTCGAGAATGGAACGGTAGAGAGACAGCTTGAAGGTGGTTCACTGAACCCTCTGCCAGGCACTTTATTTTGAATAGCACAGTAATCACATAAATGTAGATGTTATAATCACTACTGCAAATAAGCATCACATTTGAGCGCAAAGGTCTCTATAGTGCACTGTCATGAAATTCAGCTAATCTGTACGCCATGAGAGTGTTGTGGGAAGTAAATAAAAGTATATCTCAGTTTTAGAGAAACCTCAAATATCTGCATTGAAAGTCCCAGTAATTGTACCGTTGAGGACAATGCAGACCTCACCAGTACCTCAACTGGCTTTAAGTGCTTTGGCAAAGATAGTAGTTGTCTCCTGGTCACTATTGCCGAAGTCGAAAATTACGTTGCAGAAAAGGAGAGTGACAATTTCCTGATCACAAACGAAAATGTTACTTACTGATTACTTTATGGGGATAAAGGACAGTAGCAATAAAATTTTTGTTTGAATCATGTACTTTGCAATACTGTCCAAAAAGCCATCAAATATATCAGATGAGCATTCGCTGGGCACAGTGGTATCGCGCCAAGTGACTATCCTCTACTGCCTAGTATGTATCTTCAATCACTCCTTAACCACATGTGTTTTCCCTGAGGCTTGGTAACATGGACCATGGACTAGTAAAGCCATTACCTAAAAAGTGCATTGTCACAGCACCTTCTCATGACTGACCAATTTGAATCCTTCTAACACTGTTGAAGACTTCACACCATATAGTCCACAACCAGTTAACTCTCTAGGTAATTACAGGCAACCTTCTAGTCGAATAACAATCAGGTTTCCATAAATATCGCAGCTTGTCAACTCAGTTAATAAAGAACAGATGACGTGAAGCTTGCCAAAGATAGACAAGAGAAGACTCTCATGCGCTTATTAGACTTGAGCAAAGCCTTTCACTATGTTGTCAACGACAATTTACTTGCCAAACTCTATGCCTAATTTTCTGGACCAGTACAGTGCTGTGATTTCTTGCACACCCAAAGTATCATATCCAGCAGCATAATGGAACAAAAATGGAGACAGGTAACAACAGGTATTCCCTTCAGTTCGACGTTAGGTCCTGTATTCTTTTCATTGCATGACAATGATGTATCATCACTTTTGTCGTGCTGCAAATACCACATGTATGGTGGTTACCTCCAGTTATATTTAAGCGCAAAACTAGTAAACTAACCAACTTATCTAAAAATGATTCAAATGGCTCTGAGCACTATGGGACTTAACATCTACGGTCATCAGTCCCCTAGAACTTAGAACTACTTAAACCTAACTAACCTAAGGACATCACACAACACACAGTCATCACGAGGCAGAGAAAATCCCTGACGCCTCCAGGAATCGACCCGGGAACCTGGGCGTCGGAAGCGAGAACGCTACGCACGACCACGAGCTGCGGACTATCTACTTCTCTCCCTCATCAAAGATTCTAGGAACAATAACAGCCAAAAATCTGAGGTGCAGTGTGCAAGAGGACATCAATATGTATATGTGTTCTCTCCTCCTCTTTAGACCTCAAAAAGGAGCTTGTATATACACTTATGCTTCCCATTCATTACAGCGATGTTTTGTTGCAAGGTCATTCAGAAGAGGGCTCATGACTCATGTTACTGGCTATGAACGCCTGTGAATAGATGTATATTGGGACACGAGCGCAGTTTTATAAATAGGGACATTTTATATACAAATAACGTACAAAATCAAAAGCATCATTTTCTAAATAAAACAAAAGGGAAATATGCACACAGAAAATGGCATTTTCATATATAAATAACCGCAAAAACTCAATTTACACGCTCATGCCATCATAAGAGGGCAAACTGACAGGAATAAATTTAATAAAGTAAAGTAATGCACAGTCAGATTCAGAGCAAAAATTTCAGTTAATGGAACACCTTATCATTATTTTTAAGCTTCTTCATACCTTTATAAATCATTTTAATACTACTATCATCAAAAAACTGAAAGTTCCAACCAGTAATAAATTTTGAGTATCTGTCTCATTATTAAGCTTCACAAAAATGTTCTCCTCATATCTAGTTTTTGAATACACTGTAATATACTGTAATAAACTTCATTTACCTCTAGATCACTAATGTTTTTAAACTGAATGGAATAACTTGTGTAATTAAGCTTCTTCAGTAGTATGTTCATTTTTATAAATTAAAAATTTAGTAAGTTGATAAATTTTTATCCTACAAATATATCTAATGTATGGGACTAATTTGAATTTGACATTTTTGTTGAGAGAAGTAATAGACCAGGAGCGACAAGTTGAATGAAATATTTGTAAAAAAATATTTTAAATCATATAGAACATTTGAGAAGTCAGTACTATATTGACAGAATTGATATATTAAAACAAATTTATGGAGAAGAAGAATGCAAAATTAGATTTAGTAGTTACAAGGAAAGTTATATAGAGATTCTTCTATTATTTTTCAATTGCATTCAACTTCCTAAAATTCTCTTGTTTAGTTGGGGGATATTGCATATATTATCTGGTAGATAGTTACCTGCATCAAAGCGATCAATAATTGATTTTGTATCTTCATAGAAATATTCCATTTGTATAATAGATTTGGCTGATAGTTGTCCACCTTCTTTAATATACTCTCATAATCGGCATAGATAACAACTGAAACTTTCTGTGTATTCCGATAATTTCCAAAAAGTTCATATGATCTTTTCTGTGGTAATTGTACATTTAATGGTTCCTTAACTAAGTAGTTTGGTGTGAGTCTACCTAATTTTTCATTCCTACTGAAGTGGAGTAAGCACATATCAGAAATATATTTTGATTCTATGTTTTGAGATTTGGACTGAAATGAGTTGCGATAAATCTTTAATCCAACAATAATATGAGTTTCCAACGTTCTATTGTTTTTAAAATATAATAAATTTACATGTTTTTCTTTTTTACTTTATTATATTTTTAATGGAAACACTTGATCTTTTCTAGCAACTGAATAAACGTTAATAGATACATTAATTCCACTCTCAGTTTTTGGAATGTTGTCAAACACCACAGGAAATTCAAAATTTTCTAGTGTCTGATCAAGATCAAGACCAACACTTCTCTACTTTACGACCTATTGTGGAATTTATTTACAGGATATAATGCAGATTTTATAGACCACAGAAAACATTTTTGATCATTTTTTTAAATAATACAAACTTGTTTTTTTTTTCTGGTAATTCGGTCTTAGAAGAACCTCTCAGTGTGACATATCTGTTAACTCCTAATCCAAGTCCAATAATTTTATTTAATGTCTATCCTCATCCCATCCCTTGTAAATTAGATAATTTGGTTAAAAATCTCGTTTTCCATGCTCTAATTTTTTAATCAGATCCTTCTTCATAATGATAGTATAGGTCTGGTTTTGTTGTCCAAATTGCTGAACTTTATCATGTCTGCAATCTCTTCTCACAAGATTAATTAAAATTTATTTGCAAGCCATGAAATACTTTTAAATTTTCTTTAATTGTTTTCAAAATTTTTGCTTTTTTGCATTAAAGAAATGATTAGGTGCAACTGAGTTTATATTATTTTCAGAAGTTATAGTTCGCAATCTGCTTTTAAATGCTGTATCAACTAGATAATCTCTAATTGTTCTTCTGTCTCTGCTTCTCAAAGACATTATTATAAAATGGAAACATTTTTTGCAATTATTTAGATTCTTTACTTTGGAAAGTTTCATCATCATTTCCAATTTAATAAAATGGTAGTTGTTTTCAAAGATGGCTGTTAATTGCAGAATCCATCTTAGGTATGGCAGTAGGGTTAGGTTCATTAACACAGACTGACATGTCCACTGCAATCAGCTGACTTAAATATTACCGAATAAACCAGCCAGCAAAACCATTTGCAAAGAAGGCACTTGCTAAACAGTATTTTAAAAATAATATTAACGAAAACAGAAGGGCTAAGGTGAGTGACACTGCTAAACAATTTGTTTCTTTAGAAAAGGAAGTAGCATTTTGTAAGAGTGAAAGCTCAGACAGATATCAGCAGAACCATTTCAAAGAGGAACTTATTTTAGAAAGTAAATATGTAGATCAGGAGGTGGGGGTATATCAGCACTGCAGAACAGATGAGAAGCTACCTGTAGATTGTGGAATTAATATTATGGAAACACAGGAGAAAGAGGATGACAGTGTTGAGGAGTTTTCGAATAATGTAAGTGGAGTTCTTTCAGAAAGTGAAGACAAGGAATCAGGAGAGGAAGAAGAAAGGGGTAATATAAATAGTTCTGTCTACACTGCAGGAAGAGTTGCAGAAATGGAATGTATTTTAGGTGAAGAAGAGGAAAAAGACAGAGATGATTCTTCCATTACGAATAATTTAGTGAAAGAGGCTAGTAGTGATAGAAATAAGGTGGAAGAGGAGTCAGTATATGTACAGTTAATTTCCACAGGAGGGGTAGGTTTCGATGGGACATGATATGACTTCGCTTTCTGATTTACCTTGAAATCCTCTCATAAAAGCTTCATAGATTTTTTGATGACATAGTACAACTTCCCATTCTGATTTATCTTTAAATTCTCTCATCAAATCTTCGGATAATTTTTGATGCTGTGATTTATTTTCTGAATCTTATTTATCCTTAAATTCTCTCATAAAATCTTCTGATACACCCTGAAAGCCTGATATATCAATCCAATTTACCTTATCTGGATATTATCTTATGAAGTTTCTAGACAGTTCTTGTTCATATGACAATAATTTCCCAATCTAATTTATCTTGAAATTCTCTTATAAGAACTTCAGATAATTTTTTCATGTGAGTCATAACTTCAGTTTGATTTATCTTGAAATTCTCTCATAAAATCTTCCGTAATTTTTGATTTTTTGATTCCTTTTTCCAACTGACTTTATCATGATGTTGTCTCATAAAGTTTTTCAGGTAATTCATAATATCGTATTTCATCCCATTGAAATATATTGAATGGATTTTTCTTTTTATTATAATCAATGATATTATTTCTATATGTTTCAGTTGTTGTTGGACACAATTTATACTGTTCCTTAAAATGTAAATTTTGAAAATTATAACAATTCAATTCAATAAGTTATTCGTTTTCTAATGCAGACAAACCTTTAATTCCTAGTTCTCCTGCTCTTGCTTTTAATTCATTGGGTTTTAGACTATTTAGACTCACTAATTTATGTAGAAAAAATTGTATTGGATTTTTCAAAATTATGAAAGTATCTTTGGAAAGAATATTTTACGACATTTTATCTTTTATTCGTTATTAAACTGCAAGAGCTGGGATGGTGGACCCTGAAATATTTAAACGAATAAAACGAGATTTAATTAAATTAATAAAAAGTTTAATTCAAAAAAACTTTACACAAAATTGCTTTTTATAGTATTCATAAACAATATGTATTTCATTACCTTCAAGATAATACAAATATTTCACATATTAGTCAGTTAATTGATTGATAAATAGAGATGTATCTTCGTTAGGATAACATATGGTTAGAAGGAATGAAAGTGCAAGTAACCATTTATATGTATAATTTTTTAATTTAGTAATAGCTATTTTTAATAAATGGCAGCTATTGTAAGAACATATAACACTGAAATGAATATATTGAAATTAAATCAGAACAACAAGCTTTCATGCAACAAGAAGCAAGTGTGTGTTATGGTTGATAAATATAATAAACCCTTGTTTAAAGGTAAAGATGCTGCTGAAATATTGGAGTATAAAGAGACTATATGTAGATGTTTATGATGAAATAAAATATAGAGATATTTTAACTGGAGTTATTTGTTGGAGTTAACAGGCTATCAAGTTTTTAAATTAATCTAGTTTACATTTTCATTTTATCTTCTAAGAAAGAAGAGGCTAAGAAGTTTAAAAATAGGTAGCTATTGAAGTTTTACCTTCAGTTAGAAAATATGATGAATACAAATCTACAGATGACTATATGACAAGAAGATAAAGATAAGGATAAAGGTAAAGATAAAGAATAACCAGCTACAGATTTTAAAAACCTATTAAAAGTCAAAGAAGAAGAAAAAGAAGAATTAGAAAATGAAAATACTAAGCTAGATCAATACAATATGAATATGATATTCTTTATTGACAAGTTTAAAACTAAAAATGGTTATATTTAAGAGTTACCTCGGGAAGATATTCTTGAATCATTAATTTTAAAGTAGGAAAAACAAGCAATTTGTCTGTTAGAAACTCTAATTTTAATTCTTCACACAATGAACAATATAAATTTTATATATGTTACTATGATAAAGTAAGGAACTCCATTTATGTGTAAAATTTTTATAAGGTATTATTATTTTTTTCTTACCCATCTGTTGTGTGAATTACCAGATCCTAACATTTAACATATACTTCCCTTCTGTTTCAATTTTGTTTTCTAAAACATATAGATCTGGATATTTTGTTTTCATCAAGTCTTGTTCATAAAAATTTTCTTTCGTTTCTTCACCATTTAATTGTCATAATTTCTATGTGATTGATTTAGAATGAATAACAGATTCAATTTTAAAAAATTCTGTTGACCAAATAGCTGTAAGTTTACTGATTACAACTTTATCTCCTTTTTTCAAATTTCGACTTTTCATTAGGTACAACAATTCTTTCATTAATTTCTATAGGCTTCATTTTTATTGTCAAATGTTTTGTGTTACTATATTCATGAACTAATCTGGAGACCATGTCTATACATTTATATTTACCATTAAGAGCAAATATTTTCCATGTCTTTTCTTTCAGAGTTCTGTTAAACCTTTCAACAACATTTGTATTTAATTCAGTAAAAGTTGAGGAATTATTAATATTATTTTCCTCATAACTTCTTTAAATTCTTTATTATTGAATTCATTCCCATTATCTGTTTGTAAATTTTTTGGTGACCTCCATCTACATATTTTTTCAAAAGATTCAGTTACATTCTTACCTGTTTCATCTTTAACTGGAATAGCCCAAGCATATTTAGAAAGTAGATCAATAACAGTTAGCAAATATTTATATCCTTTATTTATTTTTGAAATATCTTTCAAATTAGCTGAATTCATTTCGTCTAAATCAGCTTGCCATAAACCATCAATACCGAGAGAAATACATTTCTTCTTTTAAAATTATTTCTCTTCAGTTAATGTAATTCATTCATAATTTCTTCATGAGTGAACGTTTCATTCACCACTTCATCCACAAAATTTTTTGAGGTATTTACTCTTTTTACTTTTGCATAGTGTACAAACATCTTCAATCCTCTGATTCTGTGATGATCTCATGTTCTAGTAAACTTTTTACACTTCGAACAGTAGATGTAATTGTTTATATATATAGAATAAAAATTTAATAAGATTTAAATTATTTCACCAAACATCTGCAGAAACAGTTATAACTATTAATTTATTACAATTATTTATTTCATTTAGCCTATCAGATACACTTACAGAAATATCAAAAACATCAAATTTCAGATCTTTGTCAACATTCTTACCAACGACAATAATTCTCTAATAAGTGTAAAATCGTATTCGAAATTGTGCATTCTTTGCTCACCTCCAATATAAATATAAATTCAATTATTTGTTTATCATATACTTTATCTTTAAGATTATTTAACTCATTTAAGTATAGAGTTAAAACTGGTTTTGAGAAATAATCTGAAAAAGCTTTTTACTTCCTTCTTTGTAAAGCAATTTGATAGATTATTTTTATTAAGTTGATTCATCTTCACATGAAAATCCTTTTTACTGACATAATTACTCAGATGTGCTAGAATACTCGTCTATTCTGGTTTTACAGCAAGATTCGATAACTCATTCTGTAAATATTGTTTGTTCACAACATTTGTTACAACAATTGGATCACTTATATTCATAATTATTCCACCTTTAAAAGCAATATAATCTCTAGTTACTTTGAAAATGTTACGTAAATCATCGTGAAATTGATTAATCATTATCTCTTTTAGTGTTTACTTATGACCGAATATCTCTAAATTTGGTCTGTAACAACTCTAATGATAGTTGTAATTTTCTCACATTCTGATGCTAATTGTTCCTTAATTTTCGGGTCTATATCTGTTTGAAAATGTTTGATTCCTTTAAAATTCCCGACTGTCTTTAGGATGTAACTTACTTCCAAAAACATCCATTTATTAAAGCGAAAATATCGTTAAACTTATAATTATCAGTTAATAGTTTTATCAGAAATATACAGAAATGACCACATATTATTTCATTAAAATTTTGTATTCTTTCAATATTGTGTAGATATCTATTTCGAAATAATTAAGTAATTGTTTTGCTGTATTACCACCAAATGAATCAAAACAAATTTTATATTTTATAATTGTAATAACAAGTCAGTTGAGTACCAACATGATCAGATGTATGTAAATTAAATATTCCACATTAGCATCCTCTAGGAGGATTTGATAAGTCATCAGTCATTAATATGCCAACAAAATGATTACTTTTTAACTGTTTAACTAATTCTTCTATATTCAAATAACTTACTGCATTACAATACATATAGATTATTTTTTTGCAATTTTTTTACTCCTGTTCCTTTCTTTTCCATTGCTAAATTATGTTTTTTGTTCTTCCAATTCTTTCTTGTCTGTCTTAGATTAAGTTAGATTAGTACTTGTTCCATAGCTTATGAATACGACACTTTGTAACGATGTGGAACGTGTCAGGTTAATAAAAGGTGTCCATACAAGATATTACATTACACAAGATAGTACATGATGTAGTGCCCCCAGAAGTTTACGAAAGTCTGGAAACACTTGTGTTCCAGCCATTTCGAACAAGTGTTATTTTAAAGCAGGGCATAAGGATGAGCATGGGATACTGCACCCATTTAATGTTTGTGCAAGCGAAACTGGAAGGGAGATAATTCGTCGGCACTGGCAAGTGTTCAGCACGACCTGCCAAGAATAACCAAATATGGCCTGGAAGCTCCGTGGCTGGCTGCAAAGAGTACTGTAGCATTGTATTGTTAAAAAACAAATGGAGAGACTCGAAATAGTGACTGTTTATTAGACGTTGAACTGCTGTTGAGAGTACGTGGACTGGACACAGATAGTCACCCACGATAAAAGCTTATGTATTAATTGTGTTCAAAAATGTGTAATTAACAGATTCTGGGTGCCTGGTAATGTGTGAGCTTACATCGTAAAGTTTAGTTGTTTTTTGTACAAAGCGGAAATAAATATGTTCTGGTGTATTGAATGATATTCCAAGAGTAGCGTATTTTTTTAAATAAGAAGAGAGAGAGCGAGAAAGTGAAAATTTCCCTTTCCTAGCAGTGAAATCTTTGGAGAAGCATCCGGTGCTAGTAGAAGACATCGGCGCTAAAAGAAAGCAGAACCAGCATTCTTCAACAAATAAGTCCACGAAAACGCTTAAGCTGTATAGAGAGAGCTTAACATTACACCGGGCCACCGCAAGAACGTGGTGACCGTAAAGAAAGGACCTGAGAAAGAAGGGGAAATATTAAAGAAGAAGCTATAAGAAAGAAAAAAAAAGCAGTTGGGAATTGCCACAGCAACCGATAACAGCGAGGCTGAAGAGCGATTCCACGATACTTATCCAGAAATATCGTATTCATAAATGATGAAATGATTAAGGGAATCAAGAAAATCGCTGCAGTTAGTCTCAAATCGTCGACGCCGCCGTCTACAAACGCTGACGCTGCTGCACACCAACGCTGACGCCGCCATACACCAACGCCGACGTCGCATCACACCAACGCCGACGGGGCCGTCCACAAAAACCGATGCCGCCGTCTACCTACGCCGACATCGCCATCCACCAACGCCGACGCCGCCGTACACCAACGCCGACGTCGCATCACACCAACGCCGACGCAGGCGTCCACAAAAGCCGACGCCGTCGTCCACCTACGCCGACGCCGCCGTACATTGGTGCCGACACCGCCTTCCACCGACGCCAGGTGAGCTACTACTGTCCTTTGATTGTTTGTGAAGTGTGGGGGGTTGTGGAAATAAGCGAGTGTACTTTTAATGATAACTAGATTAAAGGCAAAACAAAACACAAAGGAAAAAGAACGTCAATCCGTAGAGTCTGTTGGGGCTATGAGAATTGAAAAACAGGGCCAGATTTAGGCGAATTAATGAGGTTTATCAAAGCACAGTTTCAATCACAGAACACAAAACAGGACGAACTGAAGGCAGAATTAAACTCTAAGTTAGATTTGCAAAACACAAAACTAGAGGCTCAAGTTAATATATCCTAAGTAATCAGATGCAAGAATTGAAAAATAATTGAAAAAAGAATTGTCCGATTCCTTGAGTGAACAGACAAATATTTTATTTAAGGATATTTAGAACAAAGAAATGAAGCTAATCTAAAAGGGTTATTTCAAAAATTAGAAAATGATGTAGACTGTAAATGTAGTAATTTGGCAACACAGTTTAACGAAAAATACGACTCTTTGAAAAATGTATGTAATGATACATTTGATGTAGTCGAACGAGAATTAACTACGCTAAAAACCAATGTCCAGAGACAAGAGAAGTTGCTCCCCCTCATACAGGCGCAAATTTCAGGGGTCAAATCATGGGTAGAAACTTCAAAGAAAAGGTAATGACTGCAGAGCTTATAAATTTGAACGGCTTAGAAGAACAAGTACAAGAATTAATAGGACGAAAGTTTGAAGAGAAACTAAGTGTTGATATCTCTTCGACTATAGTAACTTCCGATTTAGATAACACCACGAAAGACTTAGAAACTTTGAGGAAAGAATTCAAGCTTATGCAGGAGAAACTAGAGAAAGGCACAGTTTCCCAAAATATTATATTAAATAAGGACATGATAACTGATTTGCAATGGGGATCAAATTCAGGCTTGTCGAGACAGTTTCCTAAATTCAAACCAGATGGGGAGGTACACCCCACTCATTTCTTAAAACGGTTTAACCAAGCCACACCTAAAAGTTGGGAAGATGCTAAGAAAATAGAGTTTGCAGTAGGTTATTTGGAGGGTGAAGCTTCAGAATGGGGCACAATAAATATTGAAAACTTCACATCCTGGGAAGATTTTCAGAGAAAGTTTAAGGAAAAATATTGGTCTTCAAGTGCACAAGAGAAGTTGATCTCAGATTTGTGGGGTCCTAAATACTACAGTAATGCCTGGCGTACAATGTACAAGTATTTTGACTGGCATTTGACAAGGGCGAAATATTTAGATCGACCAATGGAAGAAGAGGGATTAAGTAGTATTTTAATAAAACGTCTACCTACTTATGCTAGAAAAGATATTCTGTGCAGTGGGTGGAAAACAGTGGAGGACCTGTTATCCTTTGTAGATGCACTCGATGCAATCAATAAAGACAGGAACGACAACTTGCATGTGCAAGAAAATCCGAATTTTAGGAGGAATAATATGAATCATAATAATCAGTCAAAGCATTATGAATCCTATCTGGCCCAAGTCCACTGACCTGGCAAGAATGTAAGTAGAGGGGGTTGCTCACGAGGACCATTAACGTCCAACCTCAGTCCGGTAACTACGCAGGAATTCATGCCCAGCAACAGCTGTGGAACAGGGGGTAACGCAGTTCCATCGTTTGGAAATTGTCCCATGATTGCTGCCCACGAGGAAAACGTGGAGAGATCTGGACCCAGCGCTAGGGCCCAGGTCGTCGAAATACATTGAGAGGCCTAAATAAAAGGGTACAGGTTTCCTTTATGCATAAAGTACCTACCAAGGAGTGGCTACTGCTGGAGGAAACGAACAAAATAAGTATGCCACCACAACCTATTATAACAGGAGAGATAGAAAACCACAAAGTAGACATATTCGTCGATTCTGGTAGTGAAGTATCACTTATTTCTAAGGAATACTTTAATACATTAAAAACTAAAAGTAATTTACCTGTTTTACCAGTAACTGGGGTTTACATAGTTGGTATAACTGGAAAGAAGAGTAAGGTTGTTAAATACGAAACCTTGGCACACTGCCGTATAAGTGATATGACATTTCGACAATCTTTGCTAGTAGTTGAAGACATAAATAGAGACATATTGTTTGGTTTAGACTGGTTAACCGATTTTAATGTTATACTAAATTTCGACGAGAACTGTATTTATGTGGGGGAACCCGAGAATAAACATTGCATTAAGTTTGTGACGGACAACGATGTGTATAAACAAACATCTGAACACCAAAGATTACAATTAACTGCGTCAGCTCAGTAGTCTCCAGAGATAGAGTTAACTAATACTGCATGTCCACAAGACGACTTTCACAAAAAGGTAAGTGAATCTGAAGTGTTAAATATTGACCAGCAAACGGATTTAGTGAGAATTTTGTCTAAATACCATTCAGTATTTTCAGAGAATCTGGGTACCATTAGCGATTATGTTTGCAAATTTAAGATTAAGTACGAGACTCCGTTTTTTGCAAACCATACCCTATACCTATAAGTCTTAAAGAAGCAGTTAGGGATATAATACAAAGGAGTATGAGTGTCTATAATAATCCCTTAATAGTAGTGAAAAAAGCTACAGGTGAAGTGAGATTGGTGCCAGATGCACACACTCTCAACCATCATATTGAAACCGAAAGAGATCGCCCAGTTAATATAGATGAATTATTAACTAAATTTAAGGATGCCCAGTATTTTAGCTCTGTTTATCTGACGGCTGGGTATTGGCAAATCCGGTTACATCCCAATTCAAAAAAGTATACTGCTTTTTTGTACAACGGAAAATCTTACCACTTTAATGTACTACCTTTTGGACTAAATATATCAGTATTGGTATTTATAAGAGCACTTGATAAAGCTATTGGACGAGAGTTATTGAAAGAACTAGTTATTTATGAGGATGACATCTTGATTATTTCACCTACTTGGGAAGAACATTGTAGGACATTGAAAAAAAAACTTTGGAGCGATTTAAGGAAAAGAGTATCACCTTAAAGTTAAGCAAATCTCACTTTGCGAGGCAGGAATTAAAGTTTTTAGGGCACATCGTGGGAGTAAAAGGCCAGACCCCGAGAGAATGGAGGCTATTAAAAACTGTCCACCTCCTCGAAACGTTAAACAACTAAAAGGGATTCTGCGAATGGCAAGTTATTATCGACGCTATGTGCAAAGCCAAGAAATGAACCACCCTAGACTATTAAGATTATTACATAAAGGTATATCATGGAATTGGGCCAAGGGACCCAAGAGGCCTTTGACAAACCAAAACAAGCTTTAGTAAATATGCCTATCTTACAACGTCCTGTAATGAATGAACCTTTTAAGATAGCAACTGATGCCTCAGATTACGGTATTGCAACAGAATTATTCCAAGGGGGATGGGGGATAGAAACCTATGATCATAGATCTATAGCATTTATTAGTCAAAGCTTAAATAAGCATGAACGAAATTATACTGCTATCGTGAAAGAATTTCTAGCGATAGTGTGGAGTATACAAAAATTCCAAACTTTGATACGGGGTTCGGAAATCTACATTTATACCGAACACCAGGCTTTGTCATTCCTAATGAGTAGTAGATTATTACACAGTAGACTAATGAGGTGGATGTTGTTTTCACAAGAATATGATATTAAAATACAATATATATAGAAGGATCAGAGAATATAGTACCCGATGCTTTGTCGCGACTACTTCAAAACATGAAAGATCTACAACATACAGAAGGACCTGGAGTAGTTTTCGCAATCAATTTTATAACAACAGAATATCCAACAAGGGAAGTATACGAGTTAGCCCAAATCATAACGGAAAATATTAAAAATGACCCTTATTTTACAGAGATCTATGCCATGTGTATAAGAGAGTCATTACTGGTAAACAAAAGGGAACAGAGGAAGGTAACAAATCACAAATTGTTCTGGAGAAACAGCAAAGAGTCAAGCTACTGGCGGCTGTGTATGCCACAAATAGCAGAGTCTAAATTAACACACTACATTCATAGTGGATATGGCCACTTTGGCGTAAAAAAGTGTGTAGCTCACATGAATAAGTTTTATTATTTTAAGCGATTAGGATGTAAGGTAACTGCTACTATTAAAACGTGTGACATCTGTCAGAAAACTAAGGAGAATAATACCCATGTAAAGTATAAGATGTATCCGATTATTCATAAAGCATTACATGACCTCACAGCTGCCGATTTTTTTGGACCTATACCCAAAGGGAAGGGAGGTATGGCTTATATATTAGTACTTATAGAATGTTGGTCGAAATATGCAAGACTGTATCCCATTAAGAAGGCTAATGCGCAAATCCTGATCAAGTGTTTGCAAGAATATTTTATAGCTACAAGTAAACCGAGGCGTTTTCTTTCTGATAGTGGACCTCAGTTTACCAGCCATGAAGTTAAGGAATTTTTAGCCTGGGAAAATATACGACACATTTTAATACCCAACTATAATCCATCTTCGAACCCTTGTGAAAGAGTAATGAAAGAGATTGGTAGGTTGTGCCGCACTTATTGCCACGACACTCATACCTCATGGGCGGAAAGAATGAAAGATTTTGGGCTTATTCTAAATGAACTACCGCATTTGTCTTCATGAATGACGCCCGTAGAAGCCATTGGAAAGCCATTTATAGGAGAACCTCTAATTAAGTGTTTTGCGTGACTGGAGCAAAAAGCTACTGATCAAGCAACTCAGGAAAGAGTTAGTAGAATCTTACATACGAGCGCCCAACAAAGGGCAGATAAATACAATGCAACCGCAACTGACCCAGAATACCACGTAGATGACTTAGTATTAGTAAAACAAAACGTTCGAAGTTTAGCACAAATTTTTTCTGAAATACGTAGGACCTTATCATATTCAATCAATAGTACACCAAAAAACCCTATATTTAGTAGAGCATGTGATGGGAGAGGAAAAGGGAATGTACAATGTTAAGGATATAAAACGATATGTACAAAAACCCCAGGGACGTTGACGTTCTGTGTCAACAGGCAGAGTGATGTCCGCCGGTTCCCGAGTTGGGTTAGGTGTTACTTCCACATTAGTTTTCCTATACCGAACTCCCTTCAGATCTTCGACTATCCTGTATTCTATTTATAGCCCTTAAGCTATCCTATCATATTAGTATTAAAAGAGCCCAATTATGACTAATTTAAGGAGTCACAATAAACAGTAACTTCTAAGCATGAGATAACACTAACAGGGTAACATTGTAACAGGAGATATAATATGATGGTACTGTTTAGGAAGAATGATACCTAGATGACATAAACTGAACATGTGTATGAAATATAGAGTGAAGTGACTAACTGAATAACTATTTGATTATAGTGTATATAATTTCTATTTTTATAGAATGTTTTATATTTTTTGTAACGTGTGATGTGATTGGGGAGGGTTTATATCTAATTTTGAAAAGGGTGAGTAGCATAGGCACAGACACGACCTACACACCATGCCCTTCATACAACCCTCACAAACAAGTGTGACTGGTTCTTCATCATTTGCAGTTCCATAGGAGTTGCTAAGATCTTTTCTTTGGGGACTTCAAAGGTGACGGTGAGAATATCCGTTCTGCAGGAGACGCCGAACATCATACCTCCTCTGGCTTCTCACTTAAGTACCGGCAAAGTGGGTATCCTGGGGAAGGGGAGTCTGAAGGGTTTCCTGACTTGGGGCTGTCTTCTTTCTTTCTTCGATCTTAGCAACCAATACTTTTATTTCCTTTCTTACTTCTCTTAAGAGTCCATGCTCATACACTTCTATCACTGAAGTCCTTCTCTTTCCCGTGATTTCTATAAATCTTCAACTAAGCACTCAAACAATTAAATACAAAGACGCAGACAAGTAACACACAGGGAGATGTAGCAACCGTCACAGATAAGGGGGGAAGTAATGCTCAGGAAGGGCTCGAGTACATATGCTAAGTAATGATGGTTGCACATTTCAAGTGAAATGGTATAGTAAGCTTAAGCTAAAGGAACAAGGGGGAACAAAGTGCATATCACGCTGTGTTCATAGCTATAGTAGTACAAAGTAATATGAATGGAGATAAAAAGAAATAGATATTAAGCCAGAGGTATCGAGTCAAATAAGCTAAAGAAATAAGGGGGGACAAAGTGTATATCCACCTGTGTTCATAGCTACAGTAGTACAAAGTAATATGAATGGAGATAAAAAGAAATAGATATTAAGCCAGAGGTATCAAGTCAAATAGGTTTCTGATGAATAATAGGATTGTGCAGAGCGAATAGCCCAAAGAAAAGAAATAAAGTTACAACCATATTTAGTTATTAAGGCCATGTAAGTGAGCTGTAAGCAATAAAAAAGCAAAGAATTTCAGCAGGTACGCGGAAGGACTCAGGAGGAGGAAAGGAGAGGTAGATAGAAATTTTAAATAAAGTAGTGTGCAGAGGAGTACGAAAGAGGCAAGACTATGAATCATTGTTAGAGAAGATAGGGAGGGCGCATACGATATAGATGAAATGAGAGAAAGAGAGGCAGGTAGGCAGACCCAGAGGAGGCTGACCTATACTGTGCGAGCAGGGGCACCAAAAAGGGGATTTACCTGTATCACAATTTAGTATAAATAGAAGGGGCCCACCTACCCAAGGATGAGGAAGAAGATGATTTCATAGTATCAACCCTTATGTAGATTGGAACCCAAAGGGAAAGGGTGGTATAGTGACCTGAGATTGTAGTCGAAAGTTTCTCCTGGTAAATTTGAATTATAAAATTTTTTAAATAGAAAAGACGAGTGCTGTGCGAGGAGATAGGAAAAAGAGAAAACCGCCAGTACAACAAATTTTTTTCAGACCCGGAAAACTGGTGGTTATCATTGCAACAGCTTCTTAAAAAATGTAAAGACTCTACTCAGAATAACGCCTGAATTTTGAAACTGGATAAGGGGAGGGATTTATTTTGGCTCAATCCTGGAAGCAAGAGTAGATAAATCTACCGGAAATAGCTAATACCTGTTGCACTATTAGTTTATCATACTACTATGTCTATGATAGATGTTACCAACAGCTTAATGAAATACCGGAGATGGAAGGGAGTTTTTGTACCTAATGTTTTTACTGTTAAAAAACAGCAGTGAAATCTTTGGAGAAGCCTCCGGTGCTAGCAGAAGACATCGGCGCTGCAAGAAAGCAGAACCAGCATTCTTCAACAAGTAAGTCCACGAAAACGCTTAAGCTTAACATCACACCGGGCCACCTTAATGACAATATTTTTAATATTTTTTTGTGGGGGTTGGGGAAATTACCCACTTAGTATATCCAAAAATTCATCTAATGAGTAGAAGGAGTTGCCATTAAGAAATTCTTTTAATCTTCTTTTAAATGCTATATAGCTATCTGTCAGACTTTTGATGCTATTAGGTAAGTGACCTGCCAAAGACTTTTGTGGCAGCATAATTTACCCCCTTCTGAGCCAAAGTTAGCTTTAACCTTGAGTAGTGAAGATCATCTTTTCTCCTAGTGTTGTAGCCATGTACACTGCTATTACATTTGAGTTCGTTCAGATTGTTAATAACAAATTTCTTAAGTGAATATATATATTGTGAGGCTAAAGTGAAGGTCTCTAGCTCTCTAAATAAGTGTCTGCAGGATGATCTTGGATGAGCTCCAGCAATTATTCTAACTACACCCTTTTGTGCAATGAATACTCTTTTACTCGATGATGAGTTACCCCAGAATATGATGCCATACGAAAGCAGACAATGAAAATAGACATGGTAAGCTAATTTACTCAGATGTATATCTCCAAAATTTGCAATGACCCTAACAGCATAAGTAGCTGAAATCAAACATTTCAGCAGATCTTCAGTGTGTTTTTTCCAGCTCAACCCCTCATCAATGCATACACCTAGAAATTTTGAATATTCTGCCTTAGCTACTGATTTCTGATTGAAGTCTATATTTATTAATGGCGTCATTCCATTTACTATGTGTAACTGTATATACCATGTTTTGTCAGAGTTTAATGAGAGCTCATTTGCAGAGAACCACTTAATGATTTTCTGAAAAACATTGTTTACAATTTCACCAGTTAATTCTTGTCTGTTGGGTGTGATAGCTATACATGTATCATTGGCAAAAAGTACCAGCTTTGCATCTTCACGAATATAGAATGGCAAGTCATTAATATATATTAAGAACAGCAGAGGACCCAAGACTGAACCTTGCGGCACCCCATTGTTGATTGTTCCCCAGTTTGAGAAATCACCAGTTTTTTGCATATTATGTGAACTGCTTATTTCAATTTTCTTCACTCTTCCAGTTAGATATGATTTAAACCATTTGAGCCTTACCCCATTCATACCACAGTAGTTGAGCGTATCTAGAAGTATTCCATGATTTACACAATCAAAAGCCTTTGAGAGATCACAAAAAATCCCAACAGGTGACTTCCGGTTGCTCGGAGCATTTAATATTTCATTAGTGAAAGTATATATAGCATTTTCCGTTGAAAAACTCTGACATTTTGTTAAAACTTTATTTTTACAAAAGTGTGAAGCTACTCTATAATACATTACTTTCTCAAGAATTTTGGATAAGGCAGTCAGAAGAGAGATTGGCAGGTAGTTGTTGACATCAGACGTATCCCCTTTTTTATGCAGCTGTTTAACAATGGCACACTTCAGTCTGTCTTGAAAAAAACCCTGCTTCAGAGAGCTATTACATATGTGGCGAAGAATCCCACTTGTTTCTTGGGAACAAGCTTTTATTATCCTGCTGGAAATGCCATCAGTTCCATGTGAGCTTTTATTCTTGAGAGACTTTATTATCTTCCTAATTTCAGAAGGAGAGGTGGGTGAAATTTCAATTGTATCAAATGGTGTGGGTAAGGCCTCTTCCATTAACTGCCTTGCTTCTTCTAATGAACATTCGGATCCTATTTTCTCTACAACATTTAAAAAATTATAATTCAAAATGTTTTCGACTTCCAGCTTGTTGTTTGTCAAGTTTCCATTTACTTTGATGGTAATGCCGTCATCCTGTACTCTTAGTTGCCCTGTCTCCCTCGTAATAATATTCCAAATTGTTTTGATTTTGTTATCAGAGGTATTAATCTCAGACATGATGCACATGCTTCTGGACTTTTTAATAACCTTTCTTAATGTAGCACAGTAGTTTTTATAATATTTGGCTGTTTCTGGGTCATTAATCTTTCTTGTTGTTAGATACTGTTCCCTTTTGTGCTTACAAGATATTTTTATTCCTTGAGTAAGCCATGGTTTTTTACATGGTCTCTTATAATTAGATTTAACTACTTTCGTGGGGAAACAGTTTTCAAATTCTCTTACAAGTGTATCATGAAATAAGTTATATTTTAAATTAGCATCAGATTCCTTGTACACCTCATCCCAGTCTAACTGCTGAAGATTTTCTTTGAAATTTCTAATTGTTGAGTCATTAATTGAATGCACAACTTTGGAGGGTAGTTTTGAACTACTGAATGAAGCTATGTCATATACTGTAACTAGCTGAGCACCATGATCAGAAAGGCCATTCTCAACAGGACAAGAGTTTATGTTTTTAAACTTATCTTGGTCTATAAAAGTGTTATCTATCGATGTGCTGCTGTCCTTTACTACCCGAGTAGGAAAATTAATGACAGATGTCAAATTGAAAGAAATGAGCAAGACTTCCAAGTCGTTCTTCATATTACACTCTTTCAGTGAATCAGCATTGAAGTCCCCACAAATAATAATTTGCTTTCCCCTATCTGACAGATAGCACAACAATGCATCCAAGTTTTCCAGGAATAAATGAAAGTTTCCTGGAGGGGATCTATATACTGTCGCAATTATAAAAGAGCCCTCCTTCAATTTAAGGTGACAGGCACATGCTTCTATATGTTGCTCTAGACAAAACTGTTTTGTATCCAAGCTTTTTACACAGTGATACCTTTTGACATATATGGCAGCTTCTCCTCTCACCTTATTCTCTCTACTCATATGTGCAGCTAGTTTATAACCACTGATATTTACCTTTTCCTTATCAGACACAACATGATGCTCAGACAGGCATAGTATATCTATTATATTATCAGATTCAATGTCATCTAAACAAACCAGGAGCTCATCTACTTTATTCTTCAGTCCCGGAATATTTTGGTGAAAAATGGTAACATTATTTTTTACTTTACTTTTGTGAGAATCTACTTTTCTCTTTAATCCACCAATATTTTGGTTAAATATGGTAACATTATTATTTACTTTCCTGTTGTGAGGATCTTGTGAGTTTTGGACCTCTTTAGCACCTGCCTGCCTGAACTTCTCACTGGACACTGATATTAGTCTAATAAAGAGTTACATCCATGAGTACTAGTGACCCCCCTTATGGATTTCGCTAACAACCCTGCAGGTTTACCCTTCCCTTTCCTATTGAGGTATAGGCCATGCCTTGAGAAACCCCCCTATTAATAGCCTTGACAGGAACCAATCCAATGTCTGATGACAGAGTGGCCGCCCTGTGCAACTGATCCAACTCCATATTTACCCTCCTGACAGAGCGGTTCAACTGGGGCTGATTATGCCACACGAAATCAGGCACCAGTGGAACATTGGTCTGGGTCGTTGCAGAGGTTATTTTCACCAGGTCACACTAAATACTGTAGCCCTGATCCCTATCAATACTCTTTCCCACTCTATCCACTATCATCACATGATCCTGCTTTGAGAAACCCTTGCACAAGGAACCTATATCCTTTTCCACTTGGCTGAGACATGCACTTAGCTTGAAAAAGTTTGTGACCTGGTACCTGTCAACTAATTTTTCCTGCAAAATGTGGCCCACACCTCTTCCATGGCTGCTACCTAGCAACAGAACTTTCCTCTTACTTTCTACTTTTTTTGAAACAGTTGGTTTCCTAGTGAGATTCTGTTGCATCTAAACTACATCTACTTCTACTGGAGCCTCTTCCTTACTTAAATGTGGTAGCAAGGCAAATCTATTTGTTGTGCCAATGAGGAACTGTCAGATACTGTCTTTACTCTGTGGTCCCTGTTCCCAGCTACCACTTCCCACCGCTGTTTAGTCTCTTCCCCCCTTAACCTCTTCAGTTCCTCCCTCACTCTGTCCAAAACAGCCTGAAGGGCTCTAATTTTCTCCTCCTGTTCAGCTATAATCCTATCTCTTGAGAAAACCCTGCAAAAGAATGGAAGAGCATCGTTTGCTTCCCCAATTCCCACGCCGTTACAATTTCCCCAGTGAAACCACCTGTCACAACAGCTGCACAAAACCCCTGAACTAACTTCCCTACTGCAGCTCACACACTTAGTATCCGTGGTAGTTTGGAAATTAGTTAGGAGATTTACTAAATGATAACGATGATATATTAAATACAGATGCAAAAGGACACTACATATGTTTTGGAAACTAATATGTAAGTAAACTATTACCAAATACACTTAAATTTATGGTATAACGCTAAATATGCAGGATCAAAAATTGGGCCTAAACAGCCGAATGTAAGCAAAACAAACTTTTTGCGATTACTGGAAGAATACGCAAATAAAAGAAAAACCTTTAATGGGAAGCTTGAAGAGCACACTAATGAACGTATTTAATTAGTTAGTCTATACTAAATGCACTTAAGAGTGCGGTATAACGCTAAGTATTCACATTCGGAAAGTAAGGCAAAGCCGCGAAGTATAAACAAAACGAACTTTTCGCGATTACTGGAACAATACGTAAATAGAAGAAAAACCTTTAATAGTGAGCTTGAAAAGCACCGTCATGAACGTATTTCATCAGTTAAACTCTAGCAACTGCATTTACAATTGCGGTATAAAGCTAAATATACACACTTAAAAAATTAGGCCTAAGCAGCAGTAAGTAAACAAACGAACTTTTCGCTATTACTAGAACACTACGCAAATAAAAGAAAACTTTTAATGGTGAGCTTGAAGAGTGCACTGAAGAATGTATTTCATTAGCTAAAAGTGTTCAACTACAATTAATTACAATCTAAATTACTTATCTTTCACGAGAGCTCTGTCTCCGTATGTGCGGCCTTATGCAAGGCTACCAACACCGACTTATTATTTATTACTGCATTTGCTATAGCAGCAGCTCCTCCAGCTATTGAGCCTGCTGCAGTTAAATATGGTAATGCACCCAGTAGTAATGGTAATAATTCACCTTCATGTTTTGTTAGTCCAGCGTCATCTTTCAGTTTTGTTAGGTATTCTATAATCTTTTAAACAACTGGTATACCTAGCATAATATGTAAATTTCCATCAGTTGTTTAATCTCCCTTACTTTTTTGAGCATCAGTTAAAATTGATCGATACTATGTAGTTGTTCATTATTTAGTTTAACTGATTTCGGTTTAGTTTTGCCACTAGATAGCAAAGTATAATCAACACTGAAGTGATTAATTTATATAGATAAAAATTTGTAAGGATCAATATTTTTTATATTCCACATCCATTTTCGTCCACACCTAAGCACATACCTAATTCGCGTTTTTCATATACTGTCCATTTAACTGCAGTTGCAACTAATTTTTCACCTAATGAGGCGTTGGAAGAGTGTAGTCTTTCTTTTGCAGGTAAGTGATGTTCTTCATCAGCTTTGTGTCTTTTTTATAAATATTTACAATTGTGATAGGCAATGTCATGTTGTTTGGACGATTCATCTAATTTATTTATTCCTGTATCCTCTCTACCTAATCTTTCATCTAATTTGGTCCCAGGGCAACAATACGAATAGCCTAGTAGATGCATTTCAAATGGTAATTTGTTAATCAAATTGTTTAGTAAACCTTTCCCATATTTTTCACTTTCCCAAAAGTATGGGGAGGATCAATCAAAATCTAATAAAATATGGAATTCCCCTTGGATTCTTAATAATAAAAATCACTAAATTTATTTGTTAACATTTAAATTATTCCTACTTTTTCATTATCATACTTCTTATTTCCAGCTAATTCTACTCCATGAATTACAGCTAATCTATCGATTAATTGATGGACATCATTCATCCAAACATATTTGAGTGGTTTTTATGTATATTTTTTTAATTAATCCTTCACCTATTTTTCATCTATTCTTGAATATATATATTAACTTGCAGTATTTTGAAAGATAAAGTTCGACAATTTCTTTTCTCAAATTTTTATATTTATTACCTTTACTTGATATTATTTTATTTGGATTGTTATCAGAATGAATGAATGAATCAATCAATCAATCAATATATCTGCCTAATTTGATAAAACAGAACCTGTAAATAGTTTATTCATATCTTCCATAGTAATCAGTTTTTTAGTTAAAAGATTCATTGATCCATCTGTACCCTCAAATGTTATATCACCTACAGCTAATTTAAACCTTTCAAATTTTACTTGTAATCTACCAACCTTTAAAACTACCAACAGGTTTTAATCCAAAAACTTTATCTTCACGATAGTTAATATATTCTAGCATTGTTTCACTTCTATTTATTTTTTTTGTGGGCTGTTTCTCTATATTTTAAACCTCTTCTCCATATTTATGCAACAAATCTTGTATTTGTGACTCACTTAATGTATAATCCGTATCAGAATGCTTAATTGCTGCTATGTCATTAAATTCTTCTAAACAATGTTGATTATAAGGAACCATTTGTTTTTCAAATTCTGTATTTTCTTCAATAGCTTTTAACACATTATCACCTAATCCTTCAATTCCTTGTTTTACTTGTTCGATTGCATTGATAGCAGATTGATCTTTTTTATACTTTTCATATTCTGTTCTTGGTTGTCTTTCCCCATTTTTTAAATTCTTCTGTTAATTGTTCTTCTACTTTTCTGTTTCGACTAGTTTTTTCAACAAGGACTGGATAGTATTTTGTAAACGTTTACTGCAGAAGGTAAAATATTAAGTAAAATTATTATAGGAATGTATTTATATTATCTCTTAACTTACCTTTATTCTATTTTCTTGTCATATGTACTGTAATAAAACCAAATTCCTCTTTATTCCAACATTTCGTACATTATTCTTCAAAATCATCAAACTTTAAATCACTTCCCACAAACTCATGAAAAACATGATTTAAATTTGTGTCATCTGATCTGAAATATTTCAAAAGTTAAGATTATCGCTGACTAACTGTTTTGATATTTTGAATGAGTTTGAGCTACATAAAAACAATCTACCTTTATCTTTGCCTCTAGTAGAATATTCTCTAACTACATACTGATTTTCAAGAAAGAAATCATCGAAAACTACAAACGAATTTTTTGGCACTGATCTAAATTCCATCATTACTTTCAACAAATTTGCTATTTTTTCATTATGCTTGTTTAATATTTTTTCACACCTTTCCATAAATTCCGAGTATATTGGTGGGTCTAAACTTTATGAATAAACATTCATGTGATTAATTTTATTTCAATTCAATCACCTGGAGCTACAATATAATAGTCAGTCATTAATGTTTTTCTTTCACATCCTCTTGGTCCAACAATAACAGATCAAACAGAATTTGGTAAAAGCTTGCCATGTTTACTTTTTTATTTCCTCTCTAGAATACTTATTTTTGGTTCCCAATCGGGTTTTTTATATTCAATAATTTTTTTAATAGTAAATTAAATTATTTCAGTTACATGATAAGTAATCTGTTCTCAAAAAAGACTGACTGTACCCATGTGAGACAGCTATAGCAATGATGCACCAATTGGTTTTTATTCAACATTTTAACTCCAAATTTTACATGAAAATAGTAAATTAAATTCTAGTTAGAGATGACAGAAATTCCTGTTCATCAGCATAGTTTAAAAAACTTAAAATTTATTCATTAAAAAAAGGATGATATGAACATTAAAACAGACGAAATTGTAAACAGAGTAACCACTGAGATTGATGAAAAATTATACAAGGATAAAGAAGATACTATTGGAAGTGTATTAGAAGTTAGTAACCAAAATTGTTGAACTAATGAAGAGACTGTTGCTAACCATGTCCTTAAAATTATTCTATTCGAATTAATAAATGTAAATTTGACTAATGGAATATTTGTTAAATATACTGATAATTTTCATCAATAAACTAATGCTATTTCTTCATTAAAACCTAATGCTGAATTTGTGGATCAGTAATTTATGGACCATATTAACCTGTAAATATTCCCGTTTTTAATCCTATTCAAGACTTAGAAATAACTGTAACTGATGAATATCATAATTTAATTGACTACTGTAAATGATATTTTAGAAATGTTTTAATAAATATTATCCTTAATAAATGATGAACAAAGTAGAGAGTTACCAGTTTCACTCATTTCCTGTGGATGAGAAGACTAAAAATGATTTAAATCTCCCCAACAAGAACATAGACATTAATATAAATATTGGATATGGTTGGGTACATCCTAAACATGCACAGTACTTTTGAATTGTTATAGTTGATCCTGATGGATTGAAGTCAGATTATCCAACTTATGATGGACAAACCAATAAAAAATTAATTGATGATTATGTAGGAAAACTTAGGTTTTATCACCATAAGGCAAGGAAACAATAGTCAATAAAATTCTTCTGGGTTTGAGGACGAATTGTCAACAATAAAATTCCAACATTTCCACAAATATTGCAAGACGTCTTCCTGAGGGTGTATCACAGTTAGCAATAAACCCTGAGGAAGGCGTCTTGCAATAGCCGCCAAAACGTTAGAGTTTTGTAGTTGACAATGTGGCCTCAAACCCAGAAGAATATTATTAACTATGACAATGTCCGCAGAGGCCTGTTTCCAAGAGAAATAATGATTTGTCGAGAATGGAATATCCATATATTTCTTCATTGGCTCTTATTCGACTGGCTACAACTAGCCAATGAATTTACCATGGAAGACCATGTTCTTAACAATGGAAAGATAAAAGTAAGAAAAATGAAGTACTTTATCCACAAAAATTATTTGATAATATTTAAAGGTATATAAAGAAGTCATGTAGGAAGGAGATTTTACTGTAATTTTGAGTTGGAGTCTAACTGCAGGAGATGCTGGAGTTGAAATCAATGGAAATCTGTGGTCAAAGTTGAACAGAAAATTCACTTGACCTAGAACAAGAAATTCTACATTATTCGAAAATTCCCATATCTTTTTTTGAAGTACAAACCGTAGAGATTCCTGGAATTGATCCATAGAGAAAAAATTATATAACTGCAGAATTGATATGTCCTATTTCATCTTCGTTGGTTTCCAGACAACAGGGAAAAATAAGCAGTCAGTTAACTCTTCTTTATTCGGACATGTTAAATTACAAAATATCTGCACAAAAATGGAAGAAATGAAATTTTTCCTCAAGAAATGTTGAATGTGGATCCTCCAAACAATTATCTAAAGGCAGATGATACTTTCCCAGATTTTAAGAACACTATACAATTGAATATTGATGTTAATGAATGCCCATTCAGTTTTATTGAAAATTATCAATGTCATAAATATGTATAGGAGAATGAGTGTTTTAACTACTCATAAAACAACGATGAAGCTGTGTGCAACTTTTAATGATGAAATACCGAATGACATATTTGTGTATATATTAATGTGCAGCAATAAGAATTTGACAAAGTACTTTACACCATGGTAAGAAATAAGAGGAACGACAGAAGCGAGTGCCTGAGGATCATGGATAATAATGGAAGAGTTGTGGAGGAAATGCATGAGCTCAAAAAGATTTGGAAGGAGTACTTTGAAGATCTGTTGAATGCTGTCAAGCAGGTAACTAACAGCGATGGAGAGCCTAAGGCAGCAGGCGATTATAATAGTGGGGAAATTGATGATCTAACTTGGAATGAAGTGGAAGAAGCCATAAAGAGGATGAAAGGGGGCAAGGCACCAGGTTGGGACGAAGTAACAGTGGATATGATACGAGCAACAGGAGAAGTAGGAACCCAGTGGCTATACAGAGTGCTGAGGGTGGTGTGGAAGGAGAACAGAATTCCTGAGGATTGGAAGAAAGGAATTATAGTCCTGATCTTCAAGAAAGGGGATAAAAGGAGATGTGAGAACTACAGAGGAATCACCCTGCTATGCCACTGTGGAAAAATCTATGAAAAGATGCTGGAGAAGAGAATAAGAAGCAGTATTGAAAGTAGACTGCAAGAGGAGCAGTACGGTTTCAGACCGGGAAGATCAACAACGGACCTCATATTTGTGGTAAGGCAACTGCAGGAAAGGCACTATGAGTACGGGAAGGACTTAATCATGGCCTTTTTGGATATTGAGAAGGCGTATGACAGTATCTGTAGGGACAAGCTCTGGGATGTGCTGAACGCAAAAGGGATAGATGAAGAGATTACACGAAAAGTCAGAAAAATGTATGAGAAAAGTGAGAGTTGTGTGAAAGTGGGGAGGGAACGTACTGCATGGTTCAAGCTGGAAAATGGGCTGCGACAGGGAAGTGCACTTTCGCCTTTATTGTTTATTATTGTTATGGATGAAATCCTACAGCAAGTATCAGATGCAATTGGAGATCATAAAATGAAAGCAGTGCTTTTTGCCGATGACCTGATGTTATGGGGAAATTGCGTGAAGGAGGTGCAAGAGCAGTTAGATGCATGGGAGGCAACGGCAGCACAATATGGAATGCATTTCTCTGCAAAGAAAAGTGAAATAATCGTCACAACAAGGAAGAAGAATAGGCCAAATGTGGATATAACTTGTGGAGGGGAAAAACTACAAGTGGTAGAGAACTTCAAGTACCTGGGAAGCGTGATTGAAAGTAAGGGGGGAAACGCAATGGAAATAAATGAAAGGTGCAGAAAAGCAGGGCAGTTCTACAAATGCATTAGGGGGCTTATTTGGAGCAAGGAGGTGCCACAGAAATCCAAGGGAATTATATACCGAACCTACTTTGTCCCCATATTGACATACGGAAGTGAGACATGGGTAATGCACAAAAGCGACAAAAGTAGAATACAGGCTAGTGAAATGAAGTTCCAGAGGAGCAGGTTGGGTGTAACAAGACGAGACAGATTGCGAAATTTGTATGTGAGGGAAAGACTAAAGGAGGAACCAGTACAGGACAGGATAGAAAAATCAAGACTGCAGTGGTATGGACACATGAAGAGAATGGATGAGGGAAGAATTCCAAAGAGGATGTTTGATCTGCAACTGGAGGGGAAGAGGCCCAGAGGAAGACCAAGAGATAGATGGGTGAAGGGAGTGAAGGAATGTGTGATGAGAAGAGGAGAGAACTGGACGAAGGTGGAAGAGGGGGAATGGTGGAAAGACAGAACACGATGGAGAGGCTTGTGTTCCCGACAGACCCAGCCAGTGGCTGGAAACTGTCCAAGATGATGATGATCAATAAGAATTTGACAGATGATTCAAAACACAGATTTTGGTTGAAAATTTTTAATTACATAAATGAATAATAAATTTGAAAAAGTTTTATAAGACTAAAGAGAATCAATTTCCTTACCTATATGAAGTATTTTCCGAAAGCTAGAGCAAAAACTGAAAAATATACTATATCAATCAGAAGATATCTAATTACTTTATTATATTTGTTCCAGATATCTCTTAGTATGTAGATTATGTTAGCATTTTGAATTTTCAAAATGGATAAATTTTTGTTAGATAAATTAACAAAAACCTTTTGTCCTGGACCCTGAGAGCTATGCAACCCAACTTACTTCTATGTATTCCAGGTAGTGGTCTCTAAAGTGCAATGGTACTACCCAAAGAAGCAATCAGAATTAAATTGTCTCTAAAAATAAAAAAAACTATGGCAAAAATAAATTTCAGAGACCCAGTGATCAAGTACTAATTTTATGTGATGTGTGTGTTTTGTATCAAACAGTAAATTTGATGTATATTATATGTGCCAAACTGTAGAGCAGATGCATTTTATGTGTGTCAAACCATACATCAGTTAGAAAATATGTCAACAGATGGCACTTATGTTTGTTCCATTCAAATTAACAGAGGAACATTCTTGATTTTAATTAGAATTATGTTGATTTGAGTGCTTTAATTATCATTACATGTTATTTACATTTCATCCCTTCAAATAAAATTCAAAAATTTGAAGAAAATAACTTACTTACACCAAAAATAAACAGATGAAAATGACTAAATTTCTATCAACTTTGCAACTCGACTATCAACTATACATACGATTTTTGAACACTCCTGCATCAGCCAAACTTGACAGAAGCGTTGACTGAGTGGAGTGCGCATTACTGGAGGTCATTAAGATGCAAATATGTCAAGAGAGCTAGTCATCTGGCTAAAGAAATCAAACCTTTCCTATTTACTTAAAAGTGGCCATAATGAATGGAATAGTTCTGTT
The DNA here is from genome assembly GCF_021461385.2 of Schistocerca piceifrons. Taxonomy (NCBI): domain Eukaryota; kingdom Metazoa; phylum Arthropoda; class Insecta; order Orthoptera; family Acrididae; genus Schistocerca; species Schistocerca piceifrons. Next base: position 47,280,605 of record NC_060148.1, read on the forward strand.
AATCCAGACGTTAGTCTTCATGTAGCACCATGTACAGTGGGTCAGAGGAGTCCTAGAAAATACAACTTGTGACAGTTGTTTTGCAGTTTTGGAAATAATTTTAATGATCTAGAATTTCAGCTACAATATTAAACTTATACCTGTCAGTTTGATTACACGGCGTGGGATAAGTATTTTAATTGACTTTTTGCGATTTTTGTTGTTGTTGTGGTCTTCAGTCCTGAGACTGGTTTGATGCAGCTCTCCATGCTACTCTATCCTGTGCAAGCTTTTTCATCTCCCAGCACCTACTGCAACCTACATCCTTCTGAATCTGCTTAGTGTATTCATCTCTTGGTCTCCCTCTACGATTTTTACCCTCCACGCTGCCCTCCAATACTAAATTTGTGATCCCTTGATGCCTCAGAACATGTCCTACCAACCGATCCCTTCTTCTGGTCAAGTTGTGCCACAAACTTCTCTTCTCCCCAATCCTATTCAATACTTCCTCATTAGTTATGTTATCTACCCATCTAATCTTCAGCATTCTTCTGTAGCACCACATTTCGAAAGCTTCTATTCTCTTCTTGTCCAAACTATTTATCGTCCATGTTTCACTGCCATACATGGCTACACTCCATACGAATACTTTCAGAAATGACTTCCTAACACTTAAATCAATACTGGATGTTAACAATTTTCTCTTCTTCAGAAACGCTTTCCTTGCCATTGCCAGCCTACATTTTATATCCTCTCTACTTCGACCATCATCAGTTATTTTGCTCCCCAAATAGCAAAACTCCTTTACTACTAGAAGTGCCTCATTTCCTAATCTAATTCCCTCAGCATCACCCGACTTAATTAGACTACATTCCATTATCCTTGTTTTGCTTTTGTTGATGTTCATCTTATATCCTCCTTTCAAGACACTGTCCATTCCATTCAACTGCTCTTCCAAGTCCTTTGCTGTCTCTGACAGAATTACAATGTCATCGGCAAACTCAAAGTTTTTATTTCTTCTCCATGAATTTTAATACCTACTCCGAATTTTTCTTTTGTTTCCTTTACTGCTTGCGCAATATACAGATTGAATAACATCGGGGAGAGGCTACAACCCTGTCTTACTCCCTTCCCAACCACTGCTTCCCTTTCATGTCCCTCGACTCTTATAACTGCCATCTGGTTTCTGTACAAATTGTAAATAGCCTTTCGCTCCCTGTATTTAACCCCTGCCACCTTTAGAATTTGAAAGAGAGTATTCCAGTCAACATTGTCAAAAGCTTTCTCTAAGTCTACAAATGCTAGAAACGTAGGTTTGCCTTTCCTTAATCTTTCTTCTAATATAAGTCGTAAGGTCAGTATTGCCTCACGTGTTCCAGTGTTTCTACAGAATCCAAACTGATCTTCCCCTAGGTTGGCTTCTACTAGTTTTTCCATTCGTCTGTAAAGAATTCGTGTTAGTATTTTGCAGCTGTGACTTATTAAGCTGATAGTTCGGTAATTTTCACATCTGTCAACACCTGTTTTCTTTGGGATTGGAATTATTATATTCTTCTTGAAGTCTGAGGGTATTTCGCCTGTTTCATACATCTTGCTCACCAGATGGTAGAGTTTTGTCAGGACTGGCTCTCCCACGGCCGTCAGTAGTTCCAATGGAATATTGTCTACTCCGGGGGCCTTGTTTCGACTCAGGTCTTTCAGTGTTCTGTCAAACTCTTCACGCAGTATCATATCTCCCATTTCATCTTCATCTACATCCTCTTCCATTTCCATAATATTGTCCTCAAGTACATCGCCCTTGTATAGACCCTCTATATACTCCTTCCACCTTTCTGCTTTCCCTTCTTTGCTTAGAACTGGGTTTCCATCTGAGCTCTTGATATTCATACAAGTCGTTCTCTTATCTCCAAAGGTCTCTTTAATTTTCCTGTAGGCGTTATCTATCTTACCCCTAGTGAGATAGGCCTCTACATCCTTACATTTGTCCTCTAGCCATCCCTGCTTAGCCATTTTGCACTTCCTGTCGATCTCATTTTTGAGACGTTTGTATTCCTTTTTGCCTGTTTCACTTACTGCATTTTTATATTTTCTCCTTTCTTCAATTAAATTCAAAATTTCTTCTCCTCTGCTGCCTTCACTACTTCATCCCTAAAAGCTACCCATTCTTCTTCTTCTGTATTTATTTCCCCCATTCCTATCAATTGCTCCCTTGTGCTCTCCCTGAATCTCTGTACAACCTCTGGTTCTTTTAGTTTATCCAGGTCCCATCTCCTTAAATTCCCACCTTTTTGCAGTTTCTTCAGTTTTAATCTACAGGTCATAACCAATAGATTGTGGTCAGAGTCCACATCTGCCCCTGGAAATGTCTTACAATTTAAAACCTGGTTCCTAAATCTCTGTCTTACCATTATATAATCTATCTGATACCTTTTAGTATCTCCAGGGTTCTTCCATGTATACAACCTTCTTTCATGATTCTTAAACCAAGTGTTAGCTATGATTATGTTGTGCTCTGTGCAAAATTCTACCAGGCGGCTTCCTCTTTCATTTCTGTCCCCCAATCCATATTCACCTACTATGTTTCCTTCTCTCCCTTTTCGTACACTCGAATTCCAGTCACCCATGACTATTAAATTTTCGTCTCCCTTCACTATCTGAATAATTTCTTTTATTTCATCATACATTTCTTCAATTTCTTCGTCATCTGCAGAGCTAGTTGGCATATAAACTTGTACTACTGTAGTAGGTGTGGGCTTCGTATCTATCTTGGCCACAATAATGCGTTCACTATGCTGTTTGTAGTAGCTTACCCGCATTCCTACTTTCCTATTCATTATTAAACCTACTCCTGCATTACCCCTATTTGATTTTGTGTTTATAACCCTGTAGTCACCTGACCAGAAGTCTTGTTCCTCCTGCCACCGAACTTCACTAATTCCCACTATATCTAACTTTAACCTATCCATTTCCCTTTTTAAATTTTCTAACCTACCTGCCCGATTAAGGGATCTGACATTCCACACTCCGATCCGTAGAACGCCAGTTTTCTTTCTCCTGATAACGACATCCTCTTGAGTAGTCCCCGCCCGGAGATCCGAATGGGGGACTATTTTACCTCCGGAATATTTTACCCAAGAGGACGCCATCATCATGTAATCATACAGTAAAGCTGCATGCCCTCGGGAAAAATTACGGCTGTAGTTTCCCCTTGCTTTCAGCCGTTCGCAGTACCAGCACAGCAAGGCCGTTTTGGTTATTGTTACAAGGCCAGATCAGTCAATCATCCAGACTGTTGCCCTTGCAACTACTGAAAAGGCTGCTGCCCCTCTTCAGGAACCACACGTTTGTCTGGCCTCTCAACAGATACCCCTCCGTTGTGGTTGCACCTACGGTACGGCTATCTGTATCGCTGAGGCACGCAAGCCGCCCCACCAATGGCAAGGTCCATGGTTCATGGGGGGGGGGGGGGGTTTTTGCGATTATTTACATATAAAAATGCCGATTTATGTGTGTGTAATTACACTCTGTCTCATCTAAAAAATGGGTCTTTTGATTTTTAGCGCGCGTTTGTATATATAGTTTCCATATTTGTAAAACTGCACTCGTGTAACCAATATGCATCTACTTCTGCAGTTGATATATCTGTGATGTTCAAGTCTTTCATCATATTTGACCATCATATACTCAGCTAACACGGCTGTAGGTAGATAAATGAACAGATGCCCATACGCTCTGTCTCCTCCACTGTCTTGTCACTTTACAGTGTCCTTATCTCTCTTCCCCTTAACCTTGTTTGAAAAACATGCAGAAACACTCCTCCCACCAGAACAAAATCCTTTCTGTCCCACTCCATCATTCAACCACTTCCTCGATTATATCAGAGAACTGAATAACATCTCCAGTTTCGAAAGACAGTTAATGATGTATCCACTGAAGCCACAATAATGTCTGCCGGCCGGGGTGGCCAAGCGGTTAAAGGCGCTACAGTCCGGAACCGCGTGACCGCTACGGTCGCAGGTTCGAATCCTTCCTCGGGCATGGATGTGTGTGATGTCCTTAGGTTAGTTAGGTTTAAGTAGTTCTAAGTTCTAGGGGACTGATGACCTTAGAAGTTAAGTCCTATAGTGCTCAGAGCCATTTGAACCATTTGAACCACAATAATGTCTAACTCTGTAGCCATACACACCCATTATGCCATTACATCTTGGTTTCCAACTAGATCTGCCAGGTGGGATTGACGGAGGACATCGAAAGGGTCCAAAAAAGGACAGCTCGTTTTGTATTATCACGTAATAGGGGAGAGAGTGTGGCAGATTTGATACACGTGTTGGGGTGGAAGGCATTAAAGCAAAGGCATGTTTCGTCGCGGCGAGATCTATTTACGAAATTTCAGTCACCAACTTTCTCTTCCAAATGCGAAAATATTTTGTTGAGCCCAACCTACATAGATAAGAATGATCATCAAAATAAAATAAGAGAAATCAGAGCTCGAACAGAAAGGTTTAGGTGTTCGTTTTTCCCGTGCGCTGTTCGGGAGTGGAATGGTAGGGAGATAGTATGATTGTGGTTCGATGAACCCTCTGTCAAGCACTTAAATGTGAATTGCAGAGCAATCCTGTAGATGTAGATTCACCACTGCTCCTAGTTGGTGTAGCCTACTTAAGTTGACCTCCCTCAGAACTTACTATACCAGATAATATTACTTTTGTATACCTACAAATACTTTTTATATGTGCTACTATCACTATTATTATCATTTTTATTATCATTATAATTATTATTATTAGTATTATTATAATTGTTGTTATTGTTAGTGGGAAGTGGGAGAAGTAGTATACTCTAGCTTCACTAGTTCTTAATCATAAATATTTTTAAACATTGTTTCTGCATACAGTCAAATAATTTTCGATTTATTATGCTATTTCATTACTATTCATCATACAAAATTTATTGTTATTACCTATGTAACTGTTAAGTAAAGTAAAAAATAGTGTATGTGTGAAACCCTGGTCCCTTATGGGATCAGATTTGATAGATGAATAAATATATAAAATAACAATAAGTAAAGTATAAGATTTTATTGAATTCATGGCAACCTGACGAACATTAAAATTTGAAGAGTAATGTAGATGGCAAAAAAGAGGACATTTCCATTAAACTCAATTAACAGCTCACTTTGTAAGTTGTGTGTGCGTTTCTGGCAGTCATGATAGCACAGTTATAAGCTGTCTATTCACCAGTTTCCTAATGTTTCACGAATCTGAAAGGTGCATAGGAATTCTAAATGGTATAAAGATGCAGTAGGAAAGTCAAGTAATTTTTTAAAATTGTGATGCACAAAACTAAGAATGTAGAAGAACTAGTCAGTTTGAACCTTGCTAGATTGGTACAAATTAGTCACACTAACTAGAAATCAGTTGTTTCTCTCCCAGTGTTTGGGTGCATTACATGACATGCCTTTAAGAGGAAAAACAAATTCAAATGGTGTTTTTGATATTACGTTAATTGCTACTAATTCAGGTTAGGGTTTACAGTGACTGGTATTAATATTGAATGAAATGACAAGGTTAGTTACCAGGTAATAGCTAGTAACAGTGAACTTGCAGTTTTTGTTGATTCACTGTATAGTCGGGTGGTGAAACACTGTGGAAACATTTTGAAATTGCCTTAAAACTGTCACCTCTTTTTCTCATGGAAACCAAAATGGCTTCGATTCTGAAACAAACTTTACTGTTTGTACATTATCCTACATGCTGTGCATGAGTGAGATCATGACATGGTTTCCACATAAATCGCTTTGGAAATTGATGTTGGAGATTATAGTGGAGGTTCAAATACAGATCTTGTAAAAATAAGTAGACTCTCTGAGGCTACTGCAGGCACAGAATATTTTGAACCTTTGGGTGGACGCCAGTGGGGTTGTAAGAGTCCGGCAATTGAACTGCATTATGGCTTGTAAGGACACAGATGGAACATTACCAACACTCTATGACAAAGGAAACAATGCACCATGAAATAACTACCTGAATGGAACGGAGATTGGTAGATGTAATGTACATGTAAAGACAAACGAATAATTACAATTTTAGAAAAATTGGATGATTTTTTCATGAGAAAGAGCTTAATAAGTTGAGCAAGTCAATAACGTGTTGTTCCACCTATGGCTCTTATAGAAGCAGTTACTCAGCTTGCCACTGACTGACAGAGTTGTTGGCTGTCCTCCTGAGAGATATTGTCCAAACTGTGTCCAGGTGGTGTGTCAGACTGTCAGAATCCTGAACTGAATGGTGGGATGTGCCAATAATGCTCCAAATGATCTCAATTAGGAAGAGAGCCAGCGATCGTGCTGGCCAAGATGTGGTTTAGCAAGCATGAAGACAAGCAGTGGAAACTCCTGCCATGTGCAGGCGGACATTATCTAGCTGAAATGCAACTGTAGGACGGATTGCCATGAAGGGCAAGTAAATGGGGCGTACAATATCGTCGATGTACCGCTGTGATATAAGGGTGCTGTGGATGACAACCAAAGGAGTCCTATTATGAAATGAAATGGCATCCTCAGACCATCACTCCTGGTTGTCGGGTCATATGCTGGACGACAGTCAGGTTGGTATCCTATAGCAATCTGGACTATATTCAGACATGTCTCCAGCCTGGAATACCATTGACTTCATTAGAATCATGTTCAGTGATGAGTCTTACTTCCAACTGTGCCCCAATGGCGAGTGAAACCGTGTCTGGAGATGCCCTGGACAGCATTGGTATACCAGCCTGACTGCCACCCGCCATATTGGACGACAGCTGGGAGTAATGGTCTGGTGTGACATTTCGTTTTGTAGCAGGGTCCCTCTGGTTGTCGCCTGCCGCATACCTACAGCACAGCCGTATGTGACGATATTCTACACCACAACCTAGTGGACTGGGTCCTCCAAAGAAAGGAGTTGTGTTGCACCATGGCTTCAGCTGGTGTGACATTAAGAAACTATGACCAACTTAACAGGCAACATCACAGCAGGGGTGATATAAGAGGCATCAGCAATAAGACTGAATAAGCACTCTTGCAAAAGGAACTGCGTTCAGGCTGTGCTGAAATCTCAGAAGTTGTACCTATGTCTTATAAAAACAGAAATTATTACATTTTCCCCTTCCGAGAACATCATCAACGTCATGGCTTGTTATGGAACAGACGTACTTAACAATTCTTATTCATGTAGGAATGTCGAAAAACTGCCTAGCAACTATCCACCATGTCATTGCAACCCCACCCAGGTGGTGAACTGCAGGCCTCCTGACCACCCACTGTAGAGGTCATTCACTCCAGCCTCTCCAATCCGTTCATTTTTCTTTCACAGAAGTTCATGATTAAAACCTGGTAGGCCACTGCTCTAGACAAACAAGTGAACAGGCAACCACTTTGTAGTTCTGCAAGTTTATTTTTGTAGACTGAAGAGAGTGACACCGTTTTTTTTAAAGATTTCTTCTGTGTCCACTGTTGTAGTTCCTGCTATTTGATTTACACTTTTATTGGTTTCCATTATTTGCTACTTATGTAACTGGGTATTCAACCTGCCCAGCTAGCTGCACATGTCAATGTGCCACTTTCAGGATTTGGGTATGCAAATCTACCTAAGCTCTAATTCATCTCAGGGATTAATGATGAGGGCTGCTGAACTGACCAACAAGAAGGTGGTTTTTAGGTGGTTTCCAACATTCAACCAGGTAAATATTTGGCTGATACTCATGTCCCACCTCAGATACACATATATAACAAATCATCCTAACACTTCTGCACGAGATTTATTCTGGACACATACAGATGGGGTATGTGGATATGTAGATTCTGTACCGGAGGAACGGTGGCGCCAGGAATGGCGTCCAGTCACCCACTGTTACTTAGAACTGGCAGAACCCAAACTACAATGCCAACGACCCCATCGATAAATGGGACAGAACGAAGAAGAATAACTAGAAGAAGAACAAGTAGTTGTGATTAAGCGAGTTATAATGCCATATACTATTTAATAAAGTCATTTGCAAGTTTTTCATGGATGTTGAATTCATGGTAATGGCTATCTTTTAAATAAATGCTCTACTATGTTTTTTAGTATAGTTTCATACAAGTATTAAGTGTTATTATAATTGGTTTTGACACAATTGGTCTTCATTTTTAGTTTTTTGTGACCAGTTGAACTTATTCTCTTTTCTGACATATATATACAGCTGTTAAAAAAGTTTTAAATTTAGTCAGGGTAGTGCAGTGACTGCATTTCTTGCTGTCCCTTGATGCATTACTCTACTTACAAGACACCATATCTATCCCAATATGCGGTCGTCATAACCTTACATGTTGAAATTGTTTTCTCAGGATCGACTTTGACTTCTGATGTTGTGTAATGCCAGTCCAGTGACTGACATTTAGACTCTGGGGCCATGTGAAAAACCCACGTTTCGTTGCCTGTGGTAATGTTCTTTAAAAATTGATCGTCTTCGTTATGATACTGATCCAAAAAAACAAGATCAGAAGCCATTCTTTCCATTATGTGTTTCTCAGTAAGTAGCCTTGAAATGCAATGTGAACACTGTTTGCAAAATATCAACTTTCCAGAGACAGCTTTGTGCAAAGTTGTTTTACCCACATTTCGAAAACTCAATTGCTAAAATAGACTTGCGAGCTGCTGGTCTTCACAAATCTTTTTGCCCACAGCTATGATGTAATCTTTTGATATCACTGATAAACAGCCTGATTGCAGTTCATTGTGGGCATTTTCCCTTCCATTCTTGAAAGCTCTCACCCATTTACACACTTTGCTGTCACTCAACACACTGGGGCCATACATCTCACGTGTCTGTCAATGAACTTCTGCTGCTGATCAAATGTTTTAAACAGTTTTCATTAATACTATAAACAGCACACAGCAACAACCATCTACTATTCGCATGGGCTCATGAACTAACAGCTCGAAATAATTTTCAGAGAATGCATTTAGGACAATTTCAGATAAGTTTTATGTGTACCTCCAGATTTAAACATTTATTTTCACCAACATATCGAGGGTAAATTAAAGTCACCACAAACTATAATTGTATGAGTAGGATAAGTGTTTGAAATTAAACCCAAGTTTTCTTGAAAGTTTCAGCAGATGTATAATCTGAATTAGGAGATCGGTAAAAGGATCCAATTATTATTTTCTTCCGGTTGCCAGGAGTGATCTCTGCCCATATGAAATCACAGGAACTAGCTACTTCAATTTCACGACAAGATAAACTCAGCAGCAGTTATAAATTTTGCCAAGAGCAGAATGTGTAAACATGCGAAACAAAAGTAGAATTTAATAATAAATCATTCTTAATATTAAGTGTATACTGAGTACTAGCAGGTAATTTCAATCTGTTCTAAATCTCAATAAAACTTTCAGTAGAAAACTGAGTAAGAATGTAGGGAAGTTAGCAAAGAGAAAGCAAGTTTTGTTGTTAGGTAGTTCTTGTGCCAGAGGTGTAGGCCAACCTCTTCAGGATGAAACAGGATCATAATACAATGTCACCAATTTTTTTACACCTAGTGCTGCTCTGGGTGATGTGGCATAGGACTTAGGTTTACTTTGTAAAAACTTTAACAAGGAAGCCACAGTGATTATTGTGATTGGGCTAGACAACAGTACTGACAAATCATGAGTACAATACAGAGTGTGATCTACAGAGATTGCATCAGCATCGGGACATACCAGTGTGAGGTTTGCATTGCTTCTGAGGCACCATGTCTGATCTCATTTGAACTCTTCTGTCATGAGAGTTGGTTGGGGACATGATCACGTGTTGTGGTTCCTATTGATTCTCTCATGAGGTATATTTATACTAACCATGGCCTAGAGCTTAGCAGGAAATAATGGAAGGGTAAACTGGCTGGGCAAATAACAGGAAATTTAAGTGGGGGGGGGGGGGGGGAGGAAGCACTGCCATGAGGGGTAAAATACCAGTGGTTACAGGTGTTGGAGCAGCACCTTTTTTAGGACAGGCAGAACACAAATGAGACAAGCTCTGAGATATGTCAGGATTGAAACGAATCTTGAATATGAGAAAGAAACTAAGTAACAGGATTCTGGGATATTGCATCAGCAAACAGAGTTGTTGGTCAAAAATTTTCATCAATCATGGGAAATTATATTTCCTCTCAGTTTTATTTCAGTCAATGTGAAATGGCAACTACTTTTAGGGCATTAAATATATGAGGACTAAGAAGTAAAATCAATGAACTATTTATCTGAATATCCAACTCAGTTGACATAATCTGCCTCTCTGAACACGATAAGACCACTGATAGAGATGTATGAAGTGTTGCAGTATTTAGGTTAGCTTATCACTTTTCTAGGACAGGGGAGTTGCCACATTCATCTGGAACTCCCCTACATTTAATAACATGGACATTCATAAATTTTGCCTATAACAGCATGTGCAACAGAAGCAGAATTTCATATTTAATGTACATTGTCTTGAAAATTCTTTCAGTAAGAACTTATTGCAGTCAATAGCACTATCATTAAAATTAATTCATAGTGTTAACTTTCCAACTAGAACAGCTAAGGGCTTAAAGATAGGCATTGATTATATATTTATAGAAATGTCTGATGAACAAAATTATATTATAAAACCAATAATAAGTAGCCTTGCAGACTCTGATACGCAGTTCCTTTTGCTAAATGTTAATACTGACTGGGATATAAAACCTACTAAATTTGAGTTCAAGAGTGTACCCAATAAGCCAAAAATTGATGTTTTTGGAAACTTCTCCCATACACAAATTGGAGTGTTGTTTGCAATGCTCACAGCTTGAATGACAAGTACAACACTTTCATTAATAATGCCCTTCACTTATCTGAAAACTTTTTCCACCCAAAACTAACCCAGATTAAACAAAACTCTATAAAAAGCCACGAATTACTCAAGGAATAAAAGCATCCTGCTAGAAAAAAAGGGAAATTTTATCTGTCAAACAGAAACAGCTCAGATGTAAATGCTATAGATCGTTATAAAACATACTGTAAAATATTGGGTGCAGTAATACGAACATCAGAGGAAATGCATTATCTGAAAAGGATAGTCACATCAAATAATCCAAAGAAAATATGGGATATAGTGAAGGAAGAGACTGGTAGAACCAGCACATAGCATTAAAACCAAATGATACACAGGTAACAGATGTGTGTAGTGTTACAGAACTTTTCAATAAGAACTTCAAAGCTGTTACTGAAATGATGGGGTACTAAGTTCAGTAGATGCTGCCACAGAATATCTCAGACCAAGCACTGTAAATAACAAAAATAATATGTGTATGAAATAATATGAGTATGACCCTTACAACACCAGTAGAAATGAAGGCCACCACAAATTTCTTAAAATAAAGAAAATAAAAATTAGTGGCTATGGTAATATATCAACATAGTTAATCAGTGTGCTCTGAGTTGGCATTTTAAGTTATTTGAGTAACTAAATTTTACTGAAGTTTAGCCTTTCTAGAGGAGAGGAGGTAAAGAAATACCATCAAACATCCATCCAATATCACTTTTGCCTGCATTCTCCAAAAGTTTAGGAAATATAATACATTGCTGTCTTCTTCACCATCTAGTCATAAATAAAATATTATCTATGTCACAGTTCTAATTTCTAAATGGCTCCTATATTGAGAAGGCTATCTACACATACATTCACAATATGCTTAATTCATTAGAAAATAAATTACAGGCTATTGGTATATTTTGTGATCTGTCAAAGTCATTTGATTGTGTAAATTGCCACATCCTATCAAATAAACCAGAATTTTATGGTGTAACAAGAAATTGTGCAAAATGATTCAAATCCTATATGTCTGACAGAAAATAAATAGTGTCAATAGGAAAGAGACATGTGTTAAGCTATCAGGCATCATCCATCTAGGAACCAGGTCCTTACTTTTTCTTATGTATTCCAATGATATTTCATTAGTAACATTACCAGATGCTAAGTTTGTTTCGTTTGCAAATGATACAAAAATTGCAGTAAACATTAAATCAAGTATAGCCTTTGAAAGGTCGGCTAATTAAATTTTCATGGACATTAATAAATTATTTCTAGCCAATTGTCTGTCACTAAACTTTGAAAAAAAAAACATGCTATCTGCAGTTCAGAACTTGTATAATGTTTTCTCCAGTATATGCCTAAAATATGATGACTATCCGATAGAAGAAACTGACAGTGTTAAATTCATGGCCTTACACCTTAATGATGACTTAACAAAGAGGAGCATACCACAGAACTGCTGAAGTACCTAAATAAATCTCTACTTGCTATGCAAATGTTGTCAGACATAGGTGATATAAAAATAAAAAAGCTAGAGCACTATGCTTAATTTAATTCCATTATGTCATACAGAACTGTTTTCAAGCCAAGCTCACGTTTTCTGAGCGCAAAAATCCACAGTATGGATTATTTGTCAAGTGAACTCAAGATCGACTTGCAGAGGGACTTTTAAGAAACTGAGGATACTAAGACTGCTTCCCAATACATTCATTCCTTAATGAAATTTGTTATTAAATATATTTTTCAAAAAAAGAACAGGTCAATTCGTGGAATCAAAACTAGAAAGAAGAAGTACACATTTTCAGCAACATGCCAGCAGCCATAAAAAGTTTAACTAGTAATTAAGTTCAGTTTGAGAAGAGTCAAAGGGTTTATTTGTGGAGAACTCCTACCCCATTGATGGACTTCTTAGTAGAACCAGTTGGTGTGTATATGTTATTAATAATATCACATAATATGAATAATGCATACAATCTGATTTCTGCAAAAAATTTTGTGCTGAAACGCGATCTTTATAAATAAGTTCTGTAGCCTGTTATTATTTCATGATGTCTATCTACAATAGCTTATGAATTATCATATGCACATATGTTTACTGAACATTTAATATTTGGTGACAAGTTTCAAATCCTTTTAAATATAAATATGCTTAAATTTTTTTTTTCTTTTTTGACTGGTTTCCCATTTGCAAAGGCAATTTCATTTGGGATTTGTGGAAGGTACATTATTATACTTTTTCATATTTTGTAAATATTTATTCTGTATTCTTGTTTTCTGAGATGTTCCACATCCCAGAGAATCTTCTTACTATGGATCAGTTGGAATGCAAAATACCTCACATCACATGCACTGCTACAGCAGTGTTGATTTGATGGATTGAAGTCCAAGGGCAGTACAGAGATCTTAAAAAACCTAGAATAGCCTAATATTCTATTAATAATGAGTTAGAAGAGGTGTGAAGGAAGCCATAAGTGCCTCCCAAACCTATCTGCACATAGACACTTGTCGGTCTTGTTCTTTTGTAACTTACTTCTGCTAGGGCGGAGATGGTTTAAGCCATCTGTAACAGCCTCTCTTGTGTTTTATCTCTGCTACAGAGCAGATGGCCCACCGGCTGCTCTTGAGACTGGCAACTCCATCTTTCTGAGGGCCTCAATGCAAACTATAACACCCACAGGCCTGTTCGACAATAATTATGATTCTCAATCATCCCTCACACGACTGCCAACCCTATCCTGCCCTCAATCCACTTGGTGTTCTGTAAACTGCAACCACTCCTAAACTTCCAGGAATGAGATTCCATGCTGATGTTTCAAGAGTTTTCCTTATTTTGACACTCCACCTGAAACTGCCGCTATCCATCATCCATTTTGGTGTTTGCTAGGTTTTCACTTACAAAAGTGCTGGTATTTTCCGTCTTGTCCTCTTGTTCCCATTAGAAGGAATGTGAAACTGAGTTTCTACTGAGTGCATATTTCCACGTGAAAAGTGAAGAGATCTTATGCTGTGGTTGTTGTTCTACATCTGGTCAATTATATTCAAGATCCAGTGTTGGATATGTTTAATTTTTAGTATCACTGTACCAAAAGCCTTCTACTGTCATTGTTTCCACTAACAAATGAATTTGTTTTTCTCACTGGACAGTTATTCAAACAGACTACATAGTTATTTAAACCAAATGAGGTTATTCTCTTAGACGAAGCCTTAACTCTTTCTGAAGAGAAAACCGCTACTGGTTGTAATGTGGATACTTAAGAAGTCTAATACCTCCCATTATATCAACATTTGTCAAACATCAACTTATCAGAATATAATGAAATAGATTTATCTTACAGAACTGCCACAATGATATACTTTCTGTACATACAATGTCTAAATCTCACAACTCTATGATGTGCAATGAACTGTAACCAAAGATGTGAAACTACATACAAGTGCAACTCTATAGCTCCATTTTGTACAAATTAACAGGGATGAATACATGTGTGAGCTACACCTGTATCCCTATGTGGCACCCAAGTTAACTTAACATTACTCATCATACATAATTAATAAAGTGATGAAGGATTTCATTTAATCATGTTAAACAAATGATTACTTCATAAACTTAAATCACAGTGTCATTTTCATAGAACAAACATTTACACACTGAATCCAAATGAGTAACATAAATGTGAATGAACAAATGCTTTTTGGAGTCAAGAATAGTTATTTTGATCTTGAAATGTAACCAGTCTCATCTTTCAACAAACTGCATTCATTCAAGTAATTCCAAACGAAAAGGACTGCAATTCTGCAAAGGACAATATCTAAATTATACTCAATTTGGACACAATTCCACAATAATGTTAGTCAAAATACTTTTGCCTGATGTCCGATCATATGGATCATGCTGCCTTTAAACAGAACTACTTCAACCAGAAGTGCCACGTGGTGCTGAGCTAACTTATCAAACAGCAACTGCTAATGATTCTTCTTAGTAATTTTAGGTGGGCTACAAGTTTGGCTGTAGACGTATGTTGTTCTTATGAAATAAACAACTATGAAATAGACAACGTTTTTTAAAATTAGTTACTTAACATTCAGTTATAAAGTAATTCTCACACAGTGAATCTTTGTACCTCCAATGACAGATTTCGCTAGCAAGTGCAAGATAAGTGTTTGGTAATGGTTGTTACGGCACTAATGATATTTGACAGAAATTTCAACTGAAACATGAAAAAATGGTCAATACACCACATGATGTTGATGATGATGATGACGACGATGACGACACTGATCAGTTATTCATAATATTTGTTTCAGTCTTATTATCTAAGTACCACTAAAAAAAATAGAATTTCATTTGGAAAAAGTAATAGTGTCTAAACTTCAGTCCATTATGTCATTTAAAATTCTATTTGATTATGCTACCACTTTTTACTGCATTCACTCTATTGAGGAATTCCATATTATCATATACAGTGATGGGACTGTTAAAATGGAAGAGTTATGTGCCAGAATGTAAGCTTCAGTATGAGTAGTGCCATCATAAGTTCCTGCATTAGAGGCTCTGTTCTTACTTGAGTAACAATGATTATATCTGTCATTTCTGCAAGTCATTACTGAGAAAACAACATACAGTCTATTATTACTAAAATAAAAGATCCACAAATAGAAAATGATGCAGAAATGTGTAAGTAAATAGCTGGACCGAATATTGTAACAAAATTATCATAAGGAAAATTACACAATTTTGAATATAAGCTTTTTAAATCCCAGTCACAACCAAAATTTGTTATGTGTGTATGAAGAACGAGAAACCATAAATAATAAATATTTAAAAGCCACTGTGATAGTATAGACAGAATCACATTATTATGTTGCAAGATCTATAATGATAGAAACGTTCTCACTTCACTAGCTGAAAGCAATGCAAAACTGAAAAATGCCTATCACTTAATGACAAGTATCTTAGATTACGAGTATGACAAAATGTAACTAGCCACATGTTTTGCAGCAGCAAGAAAAAGATAGGAAACCAAAAATTGACCATAAAAATAAACATTTTTATATATAGGGTGTTCAAAAAGTCTCTCTACGCGTGCTGCATGCTGCAGTGAATATACCAAAATGAAACTCAGTGAAATACAAGTTATTAATTTTTAAATATTCATTTTTACTGAGATAAACGAAGCAGTGGAATGTTGGGAGAGTCCACTTGGAGGGAAGTAACCCAGACAGGCGACCAATCATACAGCACGTGCAGCTAACAATCACACGGAACTGCAGGGAGACTTTTTGAACACCCTATATAACAGAACTGTAATGAGAGATTTCTGGAAACATCACTTTTAATCACAAAAATAAAAGAAAATATACACTAAGAATTAATTTTTAATCTATACAGCAGACACAATTAAAAAGAAGACAAATAAAAACAAAGCTATTACAAAGAAAGATCATTTGATGTATTTGCTTATTACATTGAAAATTATGCATCTGATCACGTTTCACACCCAGTTATAATGTCACCTAGTGATAATGTTTCAAATATCCTTTTGTTTTATACAATCAACTGGAATTATAGTTTAACTCTAGATGAGGCAGTACTTTCAAGTCTGTTTTTGTTCTGCCTTCACACAGTATCCAAAACTAAAAAAATATATAAGATTTAATGCATAAAACCAATCTTCATTATGTAATCATCATGTACAGAGCTTTGGAACACACACAAAGCATTTCACGAGAAATACAGCTCCTAACATGAGAGTAGAGTATTAGTATAAGGTGTAAACAGGCATGATAAATAAAATGTAACAAATGGCAGAGTATTATAGCCTGGTACCTGAGTATGAGTATCTCACAAGCTGTGAGTCTTATGCCTGTTCATGTGCTACTATTGTCAACCTCTATGGAAGTTGGCTGACAGATGGTGAAACCACAAGCTGACAATAAGGTGTAAGACACTCACACCTCTCCAATGAACTTGAGGGTAAGAGGTCTGCCCATTCTGTACAGTGAGATAAGCAGCAATCTGTGTCAAATATGAGGATGCAGACATGGTGCAGGCTCAAGTGTTCAGAACCACACAATTCAGCAGGGACTGTTGAAGGAGAGGGTTCAATGCATATAATGGCCACATATTCATAGGTTGATCCAACAACACTGTCTATTACAATAGCAGTGGAAATGGGATTATCGAAATTGGATTGCAAATCAATGGAAACATGTCTCTTTTTCAGATAAGCGACACTCTTTGTTACACTAGGTCAATAATGGTACCAAGATCCACCTTTAATGAGGTGAATAGTTGCTTGCAATACGCACAACACAACAGAAGCAGGAATATGGAGACAGTTTATGCTGTGGATAACATTTACTTCGGTTACCATGGGACAGGTAGTTATAATTGAGGCCCCAGGACGACAGTGAACTACATGAACATTACTGCAAACAATGTGCATGTCTGAAGTCCTCCATGATGGTCATGGTGTCTTCTAGCAGGATAATTATCCAAGTGACAAGAGCAGAACTGCACTAAAATGATTTGAGCAATGTTATAACTTTAGTCTTGGTCATCCAATTCACCTCATGAGAGGCCGATCAGACACATCAAGGATACTACAGGGCACCAGCTATGTATCCACAAACCACCAGCCTACAATTTATGGGAATTGTGTGTAGACATATAGCCCAACATACTACTGGAAACCTACCAAAGAATCGTTGAGTTCACATCATGTCAAAGCACTGCTGTATTGCAATCTGAAGGTTGAGTAAAATGCTAACATGCAGCAGATCACAATTTTTAACTTACCACTGCATATCTACCATTATCAAACAGATTGAAATGGAGGATAAGCACAAAAAATGGATACTTAATTACATACATTGTACTACTGTTAAGAAAGTGAATCTATGTCCAATACTTGAATAATTATCAGATTTTTCTGACCTTTCTCTTCTTCACTAGCCTGAGTGAAGAATGTGCTACAAACATTACATTTTTTGCTGTCTCTAGGGATACTTTCATTATCTTTCCAATAATGAACAACAAACGAATACATTTCCTTGGCATATCTAGGGTCCTGATTACTGCATGGTATTTATTTGTAAAAGATTTCACTAAATGAACGAACTTCTGGTATCAAGTATGACTAAAGCATAGCAACATTATTCACAAAAAAAGTCACAACTATGTGATTCATCTGTAGGAACTTTGTGAATATCTTCTTTAAAATGTCAAACTGCAGAAATGTATTAGTCATATTTGCGATCCCTCGCTAGCACATATCAGTACATGCCTCTTCAGAATTCTAGCACATGTTAAGGATTTATCACACAACACAGAATTCTAGCACATGTTAAGGATTTATCACACAACAAATTTGCAACATCTCCCAATACACATACCTGTATGGATCTTGATAACATCTGCTAAATAAATTTATTTGTGCCGAGAACCATATTTGTGAGGTCCCTTTCTAGTGTGTATTAACACATGTTTATTGCGATTACCTGACTGAGTAAATAACTTTCCGCAAACACTACATTTGTGTGGTCTCTCACCAGTGTGGATTATTGCGTGGGCCTTCAGATTACGCAAGTGAATAAAAGACTTTCCACAGACATCACATCTGTGAGATCTCTTTCCGATGTGTATTAGTTCATGTTTCTTGAGCGTACCCGACTCAGTAAATGATTTGCCACAAACATCGCATTTGTGCGGTTTCTCTCCAGTGTGTCTTCGAATGTGGGTCCTGAGGTTACTCAACACAGTGAAACATTTGCCACATGTATCACATTTGTACTCTCTCTTTCCTGTGTGGAGTAATGCATGGGTCTTGAGATTACCCAACAAAGCAAAAGATTTGCCACAGGCATCACATTTGTGAGGTCTACTTCCAGTGTGTACAGACATATGATTTTTTAGAGTCCCTGACTCCGTAAAAGATTTTCCACAAATATCACATTTGTGAGGCCTGTGTCCTGAATGAATTAAGGCGTGTTTCTTGAGATTACTGGACTGAGTAAAAGATTTGCCACAAATAACGCATCTGTGAGGTCTCCTTCCAGTGTGTATTAATGTGTGTTTTCTTAGAGTACTCAAATCAGTAAAACATTTGCCACAAACATCGCATTTGTGGGGTCGCTGTCCAGTGTGTATCAAGACATGTTTCTTTAGATTAACCAACACACAAAATTTTTTGCCACAAACTCTACATTTGTGTGGTCTCTCCCCAGTATGTGTTAATGTGTGGGTTTTAAGATTACTCGATCCAGTAAAAGTTTTGCCGCAGATATCACATAAATGGGGTTTCTTTCCTGTGTGTGTAAAGGAATGTATCTTCAGAGAACCGCGTACAGTAAAAGATTTGCCACAGGTTTCACATTTATGAGGTTTCTTTCCGGAGTGTATTAATACATGTTTCTTGAGATTGCACGACTGGCTAAATGATTTTCCACAAACATTGCATCTGTGTGGTCTTACACCAGTATGTACTAACGAATGGGTCTTGAGATGATCCGACCGAGTAAAACATTTGCCGCACTCATCACATTTGTGCAATCTCTTCGCAGGAAGTAAAACAGTGTGGACATTGACATTACCACTTGTACCTAAGGTTTCACAATCACCACTCCTGTCTGCCACCCCTGTAGGAAGTGTCACTGTATGGATGTTAGATGTGTCATTAAAAGATTTCTTCAAAGGTTCCAAAGTTTCCTTGGATGAAGTCTGCTTCTCCATGGCAGAAACTGCTCTTTGATTTTCCAAGACGATAATATTTTCATGGTCTTCACTGTAGTCATATTTCTCATTATTGCCTGCAGATAAAAATTCATCACACTCACTCATTTTCAAATGTTTGTCCAACCTATCATTACTGGGAAATACCTCACCACAGGACTTACAAATGTATGCAGGAACCTGCACACCATCAATGTGGGTGAAGACATGCATTATAAGTCTGTATTTTGTAGGGAAGCTCTGCAGACAGAAACTACAGCTGAACGTATCAAATTCCATTCCCCTTGAACTATAACTTAATCTGGTGGCGAATAAGGTGTCTTCTTGTGACGTTAATCCTTCTATATGAGTACCGCATGTGGCGAAATTTGTTGATTTCTCTGTGTCTGTCTCCATCTCATCAAGGACCACTCCTTGACCAACCGTTTCTTGAAAAGTAATGTCACCGCTCTCAATAGTACTTTGAATTAACCTGAAGCATACGGGGAAAGGCGTTACATGTTAATTTGTAAGATGAATAAAAACAACATTTCAGCATCCACAAAAGTAGGACTACAAGCGAAAAGTAACAAAAAAGTTATGGACAGTAGAAATTACTTAGTCGGTAAATTTGATTACAATTATCAAGATATTGTACAAGAGTGAAAAAGTTTTCCTAAGGTCAAACCCTTTTATAAATAAAACAACTAGAAGAATATCAAAATGACAGTCCTAATTCACTGCTTATTTGTTTTGCAAAAAAATTTTGTTGGTACTGTAGCTTACAATTCTCCCAACAT
Source organism: Schistocerca piceifrons (assembly GCF_021461385.2). Lineage (NCBI taxonomy): Eukaryota > Metazoa > Arthropoda > Insecta > Orthoptera > Acrididae > Schistocerca > Schistocerca piceifrons. Next base: position 47,300,924 of record NC_060148.1, read on the forward strand.
CGTTAAAATACTGTTCTGCAAACTAATGGACCACACCAAAATATTACAGTTGTCAAAATCATATCCCCCAACTTACTACAAATTAGTTTGCTTGTATGACAAATACCAACAGCTAAAGAAAAACACAAAAAGAAATTAATCAAGATTTTAAAACACAAAAATTAAATAGGCTTATTAGCGCTTATTTCTTTGTATTGGAAAACATTTTCAGCTTTGGATGGAAATCTTTTACATCTACCAACTCAACTATTTTGCGAAGTAAAAATGCATGTTTGGCTATTTGATTTAAAGCGAGCCAATTACTACTGTAAGCTGCAACATATTTTTTTTTTTTTTTTTTTTTGTAGGTAGTGGCCAACGGCTGTACATAAATAGGGAATAATATCTGGTCAATAAATGCAAAAATATTTACGTAAATTTATGCGCTGAGAATAAATATGAGTGACACATCAGCACATTGATCCAACATTAGACTTGCAACCTATGTGAAGCCCTGTCTAAATGGATGTACTGTTTGACAGGAAGGGTACTATTGTTAGCTTGCCAAAACATATACAGCCGCTATTGTAAATTATCTTTACAACCTCTGAACATCTGGTCAACTGGGATACAAAAACATCCTTAACTGAATCGCACACAGGTGCCAATGGGAACATCATCATCAATCAGGCACAGTGGAGTCTACCATACTATACTAGTGGTGAGTAATGGCACCAGGTGCTTATGATATTCCTGTGGTATCTGGATGCAGTCATACCAACTTCTGTAATCCCATTTCAGCTGAATAGAAATATGACATCTCCAAGCTTCCTTGTGAGTGCATTATATGTGCTTGTGTTTGGTGGGGAGGGGATGATTAGGAGAATGCATGCGTTTGTGCAGATGTGTGCAACTATTAGTCTTCTATACGGATTTTTGCTTCTAACGTTTTTTTTTCTGCTTGATGGATATATAATTTTTTTGGCATGTTATCTGGGAAATGCTGAGCAGCTGTCTTCGATACATTTTCAGCTCTTTATATCTCATTTTAAATCTTCTTGATACTTTTTCTGTATATTGACTTTTAGAGCTCTGTTACTGCAATAGTAAGTTATTATATTTCTATTTTTGCATATTTACATGCTGCTGTCTTGGGTTTGGAGATGTGTTTATGTAAAGTTTCATTTGTTCTCTAACTGATGTAAAGGTCTTTTGACTATGTTACTCAACATGTGTTAACTTGTATGCATAAGACTTTAATAACATTTTAAGTGTCCCCATTATTGATACTCTTGTGGTAGCGATTTATATATTATTATTATGTGGACTTTTACTACTTGTACCCTATTTTATTTTGTAGTTGTAATTTTATTTTAGTAGTCTCAGTACTATAGTAGGTCTTTGCCACTGGTCCACAGTAATTCATTCGGATATATTTGTTTACTAAGTGGGAGACTATGCTTTAGCAGGATATACCTCAGCTACACCTGTGTTTGACTGTTTGGGTAATTCAATTATATATGTTGATGTGGACTTGCTGCTGAAGCTGGAAGTGAGGATTTTTTTAATGTAAAGTGAACCTTATGTAAGTTGAACTCATTGTGAATTTCTGTCTACATCCTCTCTCAGTATGACTCACTCCTACCCCTTCCTCTACTAAATGCAACAAATTACAATATGAAGAAACTGACCCCTTCTCATGTTTTTTTTTTTACTGGACATTATATGTCGTTCATGTACCTACACTTACACATCAGTATAGAACTAGTTAACCTGCTTAGAATAGCACTGTGATATTGGTACCATACATAACAAATTGTTCTTTAAGGAAACTCACAATAAAATGTGCTGATATCTAAAATCCCCAGTCGCCAAGTTTACGTACATTAAATCTCATTGGTTACTGTATTCTCTATTTAAAAGAATGCACCTACCAAGTATAGTCTAGGGAGGTACATTTCTTATACAGTTGGTGTGAGGTGGCCAAGTTATACAGAATAAATAGTAGTGAAACCAGGGTAAACATGGCTCAAAACAGCTCCTGCTTTCAGAATCCATATATGTCAGGTGCTGACTACCCACCTAAGAGTACTCTAAACATAACTGCTAAAAGTGCAGCCAACACAATTACTCACACACTTGTACAGGATGCTATTGGCTTAGGGAAAGTCAGTGTATTTTAGCTGTCATAACTTTACTCAGTTATGCGTGGCCTCCTTTGTAACAGACATCCATCAACTGCTGTCAAAGTTTACAAAATGACTTATGAGAAACTATATTGTTACTAAAGTTAATTATGTTGTGATATTCTATGACATGAAGTGTATAATTACTGAAGTTAAGGCTGTTGTAATATTAACTGTGCAATTAAAAAGTCAATGACAATACCATGGAAAAATGTTATTTTATGCCAAATTCTGTGACTGCTTGATAATGGCCAAATCATTCCACACATTTCAGTTGCATGACACACCTTCATACATGAACCATTGACTCTGCTAAAGTGGTGTGGCTTGCATTCCTTAATGAAACAGATAACCACTCTGGTGGGGTGCTAGGGAAGGTCCACAGAAATATATGACTACTGAAGAGGGCCACCAGCCTTTGCAGTAGTTGGAGGGGCTGTGGTTTGGATGACTAAATGATCTGGCCTTGCACCATTAGACAACACGGTCCTGATACACTGGCATCCAAAGTTAAAGCAACAGATCATTCCCATATCTCATTCATAATATAATCACACAAACTGTCAACGGAAGTCCATACAATCATGTTCTGTATGGAAGATGGCATTATGGTCAACAGACAATTATGCCAATGATTACGTCAGGGTACCTATCAAATGGGATAGTGTTTGCCACATAGTCCCACATCCACAACTGCTGCATATACAGCCACAACGGTGCAGTATGGCACAGAGAAGATGCCTACCAAACTCTCTGTGCTGGAGAGCCATGGAAAAAATGGAAGCAGGACAGTCTCAAACTGATGTGGCCCTATGGCTTAATGCAAAGCACTCTGCTGTTCCTGAATGTGACGACAGTTTATAGAGACTTAAACTTCATCCCAAAGACCATGACATGGCTGACTACATGTGAAATCAGAAAGAGAGTACCTTTATTTGACTGTAAGGGCACTATGGCACCGCCTTAGTACTGCATGGCAATTGGAATCTGACCTCGCAGCATCCACTTGATGCGATGTATCAGGGCAAACAGTGTACAGAGACCTGCTGCATGTGTACCTCTGAAGTGTCTTCATGGAAGAGAACATCTAGAGCAGAGTCATTAACATGCCACCTGGACCATCAAATGGTGACCCAAAGTTCTTTTGACAGTTGAGTCCTGATTTGGACTGGAGAGTGATTCTCAATGGATTGACATCTAGAGTGAGTGGGGAACTCAACTTCTGGGCCCAAACATTGTGGAAAGATATTTGTACTGAGGAGGATCCCTAATGGTGGCGCCAGGGATAACATTGACCACTCAAATACCTCTTCATGAAATTCTACAGGCAAGGTTTAACTGCTGTCAGGTATCGTGACAAGATCTTGGGATCTATGTGTGGTTGTTGTGAGGTGCTGTGGGTTCAGACTTCTTATTGAGGGACGATAATGCTTGACTTCATAGAGCACAGGTGGTTGATGTTTCCTTAGAAACGGAAGGCACTGCATGCATGGTGTCACCTGCTCACTCTCCTGATTTGAATCCCATAGAGCGTGCCTAGGATGCATTAGGAAGACATGTTGCATCATGTCAGCAACCACCCACCACTCTCCAAGACCTGCGATCAGCTATGCAGAAAGAATGGGTATTATTGCCTCAACATGAGATTGATGACATCATTCACAACACGCCCCATAATTGTCAGGCATGTATTGCTGCCAGAGGTGATGACACTGCATATTGAGCACATTAACCAGTTGTTGGAATGTGTGTGTAAATTAGTTAAGTTGGAAAAATGCAGAACATTTTGTCTATTGTTATGCATGTTGCAGCTGTTTACATTGTGGGGTTAAACAGCCCACTGGTTGCAATGGATTTTATAGCCAAATTGATCATGGCTTATATTACATACATAAAAAGTTGAGCATTACAGCTCGTCATACAATTTTAACATCAAAAAGCTCTTGTATGATGAGAGCTGAAATGCTCAACTTTTTACGCATGTAATATAAATTCTGATGAAGACTCCCTTAGTTTAGGGGTCGAAAACATGGTCAATTCGACTATAAAATCCATTGCAACCAGTGGGCTGTCTTTACTACAAAAATAATTTCACACAGCTATGTTTAAAGTTCTGTATTCTTTACATTGTTTCTACTTTACTATGACTTGTTTATAATGTTTTGTGGAAAACTAAACTCAACCTTGCAAAATTTCCATTTGTTGCTTTAATTATGGTCATCCATGTGTGTTAGTTCTGTGAACTAACAGAAGCAAGCAGAAAACTACACCTGTTATAATTCCTGAGGACATTCACCTCTCCTGTATGGTTCCATGATGGTAATGTCCTCTCAGATAAAATACTCCAACAGACAAGCAGTCTGCTATTTAGATCTCTGTGCAGGAGCTACTCTAGAGGACATCTTTTCAGGAAAAACCACTAGTATGTTTACATGTCAGAGCATGGACTGTTAAATCCCTTAATCGAGTAGGTGGGTTATAAAACATGAGAAAGGGAATGGATAGGCTGAAAATAGATATGGTAGAAATTAGTATTCTGCAGCAAGAGGGAGACAAGATTCCTGTTCAGATTAGCACAGAGTTATCACCACAAAATGAAATAGTGGTTATGCATGAGCAGGACAAATATTAGGTAAATCAAAGTGTATGAATGTGGGTAAACTATTATAAACACTATAGTGAACTCAGTATAACAACCAAGGGCTGTCCAAAATAGTATATATATCCATTAGCTTTGCCAGTGACAAAGAAACTGAAAATATGTATGAACTCAAACCTACATAAAATTTTGAAGTGAAGCAGGGATTGACAAATAGCTTCAGAAGTTCAGATGAAGAACAGTGTAAGGGCAACGGACAAATAATTCCTTGGCTTTAATTATCTTGTGCAAGGAAGAGCAAGCAGTGCCTAATTCAGAGGACAACTTTCTGTGCATACTGAAGTATTTTACTATAATGCCCACAGGTGTGCCATCAAATCTTACTTAGAGTTAATCGTCTGTAGTAACTAATGCTCCTTTTCCTGGTTCACAATGTTCAGATCGCAGATTTTAGCCACCCTTTGTCACAGCTTAAACTGCAGTTGTCCCTTGTCCAGTTCTAAAGGGAGACTGGATTTGCAATGTTGCTAAACTATTGATAGGACATAATTAATTTCCTTATTTTCTGAGTGTATCCTTCACAAACATTCATCTGGTAAAAGCTCATGTAACTGCTGTGTGTGGACCTACATATGTTCCTTATGGACCACTGTGAAGTGCCATTTCAATGGACTTATTTGATATGCATCACACACATTTGAGCAATATTCTAAGGTGCATCACACATTTGTTTTATAAGTGTAAACTTTGTGACCTGAATGCATTTGCCTGGTATTCTAGCACTGGACCATAGTCAGCTACCTCTTGAGTGAGGTCTAAGTCAATGTGACAATTCCATTTTATGTATTCACATATAGTTATCCTCAAGAATTTATGTGAGTTGACTCATTGATTTGGAAATAATTATAACAGTCTTGATCACAAAGCACATTTATTGAAAGATGATCAGTTTTGATCATCACGTAATCATCTTCAAGATCATTATATAGGATATAAATTAGACGAATACATGAAAAGAATTTAAAATTAGCTATAAAACTACAAAATGAAGATATACCCATTCTGATGGACAGGGTGTGTATGGAGCAGGAACTGTGGAATGATAATAGTCATCTGCTGGAGAGAGCAGTGCAGCGATTTCTTAAATACTGAAGGCTCTGCCTACAGCTGCCAGCATGAGGTCAGCATTGGCTAATCATGCATAAGTTGAGAGAATTGTGTACAAAAATATGTACTTATTTCTAAGTAAAATGCTAAAGCTAAATAAATTAATTTTACAATAAAAAAAGAAACAGCTTGTTAACACACCTATCGTCAAACAAACATAAATTCACTGTGTATAGATTGCTGTCTAGGAGCATGTTGAAAAATTATTATAGTGGTTTCTATGAAGATGATGGAGGTCATACAAAAGATGTAGCATCAGGGTGATTTCCAAAGAGATGGCTGTCAATATCAATACACGAAGTCCACCATATGACCTCCCACAGATGTACAAGGCAGTTGTTTACCATGGAGATGGAAGATACTGATTTTGGGTAGTTTCCAGTGAAACAGCAACAAACATCGGTAAATGAAGTAAATAGTGTTTCATAGATGCAGTCCCAGAATATGAGTAAGTAGTATCCACATCGTAATATTCCAGCAAATATTAACAAATATGATAGGAGAGGCTAGCAACATTGAAGGAAAAACCCATGCCCATATTTCTAAAATAAACTGGTGAAATTGAGTAGTGTCTAAAAGAAATAATTTAAAATGATTTCTTGGAGAAGAAATGAAAGTAAAAAATGTAGTGCTATGAGTAACCTAATACACCAATTATTTGTCATTGCAGTAATAGTTTATGAAGATGTAAGTGAAAAAATTGAATTTAAAGAAGAACTGTCATGAGGCAGTATACAGAAATAAAATAATGAAGAAGTACACTAATATGGGTCACAATGAAAAGAGTGTGGAGAAGTGTGTAAAAAAGGTTTGTACAGTTATAAAATTAGTACGTCAGAGTTGTTGTTGTGGTCTTCAGTCCTGAGACTGGTTTGATGCAGCTCTCCATGCTACTCCATCCTGTGCAAGCCTCTTCATCTCCCAGTACCTACCGCAACCTACATCCTTCTGAATCTGCTTAGTGTATTCATCTCTTGGTCTCCCCCTACGATTTTTACCCTCCACGCTGCCCTCCAATACTAAATTGGTGATCCCTTGATGCCTCAGAACATGTCCTGCCAACCGATCCCTTCTTCTGGTCAAGTTATGCCACAAACTCCTCTTCTCCCCAATCCTATTCAGTACCTCCTCATTAGTTATGTGATCTACCCATCTAATCTTCAGCATTCTTCTGTAGCACCACATTTTGAAAGCTTCTATTCTCTTCTTGTCCAAACTATTTACCGTCCATGTTTCACTTCCATACATGGCTACACTCCATACAAATACTTTCAGAAATGACTTCCTGACACTTAAATCTATACTCAATGTTAACAAATTTCTCTTCTTCAGAAACGCTTTCCTTACCATTGCCAGTCTACATTTTGTATGCTCTCTACTTCGACCATCATCAGTTATTTTGCTCCCCAAATAGCAAAACTCCTTTACTGCTTTAAGTGTCTCATTTCCTAATCTAATACCCTCAACATCACCCGACTTAATTCGACAACATTCCATTATCCTCGTTTTGCTTTTGTTGATGTTCATCTTATGTCCTCCCTTCAAGACACCATCCATTCTGTTCAACTGCTCTTCCAAGTCCTTTGCTGTCTCTGACAGAATTACAATGTCATCGGCGAACCTCAAAGTTTTTATTTCTTCTCCATGGATTTTAATACCTACTCCAAATTTTTCTTTTGTTTCCTTTACTGCTTGCTCAATATACAGATTGAATAACATTGGGGAGAGGCTACAACCCTGTCTTACTCCCTTCCCAACCATTGCTTCCCTTTCATGTCCCTCGACTCTTATAACTGCCATCTGGTTTCTATACAAATTGTAAATAGCCTTTCGCTCCCTGTATTTTACCCCTGCCACCTTTAGAATTTGAAAGAGAGTATTCCAGTCAACATTGTCAAAAGCTTTCTCTAAGTCTACAAATGCTAGAAACGTGGGTTTGCCTTTCCTTAATCTTTCTTCTAAGATAAGTCGTAAGGTCAGTATTGCCTCACGTGTTCCAGTATTTCTACGGAATCCAAACTGATCTTCCCCGAGGTCGGCTTCTACTAGTTTTTCCATTCGTCTGTAAAGAATTCGTGTTAGTATTTTGCAGCTGTGGCTTATTAAACTGATTGTTGTGCTGCTACAGAGTATTAAATTAGTCTCCCCGCTGGAGATGTTAGCTGCAACTCATAAGACCTGAAAAAGCACAGTAATATGGTTCACAATAAAAAGAGTGTGGAGAAGGGTGTAAAACAGGTTTGTACAGTTATAAAATCAGGACTTCAGATTAAGCATTCTAAAGTAGATCATCAAAAAGTTCAAAGAAATGTTTGTCTTTGAAGTCCAACTGCCTATTTATTTTGGCTTTGAAGTCCAACTGCTTATTTATAACAGATGAGGGTTTGTTTTCATAATGTGAATTTCTTCTAACATATTAAGAAGTAGCCCTTTAGATGCATTTATAAAATTTACATGTTCTACAAATGCAACCTTCATGTCTGCTTGTGTCTGTGTATGTGCGGATGGATATGTGTGTGTGTGCGCGCGAGTGTATACCTGTCCTTTTTTCCCCCTAAGGTAAGTCTTTCCGCTCCCGGGATTGGAATGACTCCTTACCCTCTCCCTTAAAACCCACATCCTTTCGTCTTTCCCTCTCCTTCCCTCTTTCCTGATGAGGCAACAGTTTGTTGCGAAAGCTTGAATTTCGTGTGTATGTTTGTGTGTCTATCGACCTGCCAGCACTTTCGTTCGGTAAGTCACATCATCTGTGTTTTTAGATATACTGCATTTATTGAACATGATCTACTTCATTTATCAATTTTTGTGGTTACTTCAATGGAAACAGCCCAAGATCAGTCTTCCGTCTCCATGGTAAACAACTGCCCAGTACATCTATGGAAGGTCATCTGCTGGACAATACATATTGATATTCATAGCCATCTCTTTGGAAATCATCCTGATGCTATATCTTTGGTACAGACTTCATTATCTTCAAAGAAACCAACAATATCGAAATTATTTTCCAGCATGCCCATAGAAGGCACACCACACACAAAGAATGTAATGTTTATTTTTTTTTTAAATGAACACACCACCGTTTGACTGTATTGTTGTTTATTTAATTATAACCCAGGTTTAAGCCTTTTATACCATTTTCAAGTGATTATATTTATGTCATTAATACATATTGCAGGATATCAAGCTCAACATTGGCCACAAATTAAGAAAAATATTTCCTTCCCACAAAACGCCAGATGTAAAATAATCATCTTGTAAAAACATCAGAAAATAATAGTAGGAGCATGCCATATTTAATAAAAAAAAGTCAACCTGTTTTTCTTAAATATTATTAATTGGGTCATAACTAAATAAAATAACAATAGACAAAAGGTGGTGTATTCATTCAAAAATTATTATATGTCTGCTGTCCAACACAATCAAAAACTGTCTGATGTTTATGTGTGTGTGTGTGTGTGTGAGAGAGAGAGAGAGAGAGAGAGAGAAACTGTTATTATTTTAGTGGCTAACATAATCGGAGCATTATTACTGATAAGATTTAGTCATGAAGTACTTTCCTCCTCACTGCAAGGGCTCTTTGTATGTGAAAGTTTTCTTGTAATGTCAGTAGTAGTTTGTTGTGATTATTTACTCTAATAAATCTCATGTCTAATTCCATGTTGAATGGTTTATGTCCATGTTTTATCAGGCATTCAGCGTAGGTAGAAAGACTATTTTCATACTCCCAGCTTCTTGTATGTTCTTTGTACCTATTTTTAAAATATATACCTGTCATCCCCAGATATACTGAGTCACATTCTTGGCACTCTAAATGGTGCATACCTACTCATTGATATCTAATGTGTGCTTATTGTATAACTTGACAGGAAATGCCTGACATGGCTCTGTCATTGGCATTCCTTCTGTTTTCTGTTATTTCACACACACACACAAAAGATTAAAGATAAATAAACAGCAACAGTTGGGAACACTACACACTTTGAACACACGCATTTTAATCACAAAATTAAAAGTGTAAGTGATGTAAATAATGTGTTGTAACAAATGTGGGTGAAAAAACGATAGATATCGACCAGCTGGGGCATGGGGACTAAATACACATCTCCAAGACCAGACATAAGGACTAACAGCACTGGAAATCGTAAGAACAGAATTATTATTTTGTCTCATGACATCTGTGCTACAAAAGTGGATTGAAATTTAAAAAAAGATAAAAACATGAAAAAGTGTAACACAGTAACTCATTATAACCACTGCATAATACATTTATTATATGTATAAAAAGAAACATGTATTATAGGCCACTGAAGATGCTACATGTATGGCAATAAACGAACTGCATTTCATTTAGTTACAGAGCTGGAACATACTTCCATTAATTTTGAAGCAACTAAGGAATGACAAAAAAACAGAAAAAATTATGATGTTTATTTTTATTGTAAAATCATTTTATGTGATTCTGAAATTTTATTTACTATATTTACTAATAAATTCTCTCGATTGATACCTGATTGGCTAATGCAGACCTCTTGCTCTCAGCTGTAGCCACAGCCTCCAATATTTATGATATAGCTATACTGCTCTCTCCTGCAGTTGACTGTCATCATTCAGCAGATCCTGCTCCATACACACACAGTCCATCAAAATAGGTATATCTACATTTTGAAATTTTATGCTTGAAACTAAGTTCTTTTTATGGATTCTTCTGATTTATATCTTTGTACTGTATTACAGCTGCAGTTTTGATGACAATCATGTGATGATCAAAGCCACTTCCTTTCCAAATAATGTACCTTGCAGTTTAGACAGTCATTGTTATTTTCAAATATTACATTTGGATCACTGATATCTCCTGTAATGTTTTCAAATATAATTGACTCACAGTTTTTGTAGTTGTAGGATACTATGTTCCAATTTTATGCTTTTTTGGGGGATGAAAAGACTGGGAAAATGGTTAACACAATGTCTGATTTTCTATCCACACTGTCTGCCTTATAGTCTACTCATACTATTCATCCTGTAATATCACTCTAATTACTGGCATTCAATCATTGGTTATGATTGTGCGATGACAATCCTTTCATTTGATCTGAGCCCAACTGATAAGTATTCATTTGACTGTAATGGCCAGATAAACTACTGATGATTTGTTTTGCCACTAAATTACCTAAGTTTGTGTGGTCCAAAAACAAACTGTCAATAGATCTAGCATGGTGCCCAAGAGTACCTGTAGGGAATTTTACTGCAGCAGATTTCTAAAGTTGATCATCAATGATTTTCAAGTGTTCTCAGTTAGTACTATCTGAGAGATAATTGACATTGAAGTCTCTACAAACAATCCACCAGTTTACATGTGGAATAATCAGGTCTACTGCCGGCTGTTTGTGTCACTCTGGCACAATATTTCAGCCACATAACTCATTGCCTTCTTCAGGTGCTGCCCGAGACTGCCGTATTGGAGGATCTTGTCCAGTATTTATGCCCAGAGGGCGCTGGGCACTCTGTTTGCTGTCCACGCCACCTGGTGCTGCTAGTAAGGTGTTGTCTCTTCCCCGGTGCTCCCTCCGAAGTCCGCGCCCAACTGGGTCGACATCTGTGACAGCTCTCTGAGGCGCATCCTGTCGGGCATTCTGTTCGCAGTCTGCACCCACCTGGTGCTGCTCCTGAGGTTTCGGCCCTTCTCTGGTGCTCCCACAGACGTCCGCGCCTGGCTCATCCACCATCTGTGGTTGTGGCAGCTGTCTGGGGCCGGACCAGTGTTTGGCGTTCAGTTCATGGTCTGTGCCTGCCTGGTGCTGCTTGTAAGGTGTTGTCTCTTCTCTGGTGCTCCATCGGACGTCCGCACCCAATTCAGTCATCATTTGTGGTTGTGGCAGCTCTCTGAGGCCCATACTACGTCGGGAGTTGCGTTTGTGGTCCGCGCCCACCTGGCACTGCTCCTGCAGTGTTACTACTTCTTGAGGAGTTTCTTAGTTCCTTTTGTTGGGCCCTGAAAAGCTCCAGAGCTGGACTCCACGCTGAGCTGAGCTGGTAACCACTGTACCGGTTTATTAGGTTGTCTGTGACCTTGATCTCGATGGCCTCCTTTATGACACTGTCCTAAAATCTTGGCGTCTGTGTCACAAGTTTGGTGTTGTTCTAGTCCATTGAGTGACCGAGCTCCAGACAGTGCTCCACTATGGCAGATTTGGTTGCCTGTCCAAGTATGGTGTGCCTCTGGTGTTCTTTGTACCTGACGTCAACCATCCTGGTTGTCTGGACAATGTATGACTTTACACGAAAGGAACCAAGAAACTCCTCAAGAAGTAGTAACATCGCAGGAGCAGTGCCAGGCGGGCGTGGACTGCGAACGCAACTCCCGATGCAGGACGGGCCTCAGAGAGCTGCCACAACTGCAGATGATGGACGAGGCGGGCGCGGACATCCGTCGGAGCACCAGAATAGTGGCAACACCTCAGGAGCAGTGGCAAGCAAGCGCGGACCACGAACGGAACGCCAAATGCGGGTCCGGCCACAGACATCTGCCACGACCACAGATGGTGGATGAGCCGGGCACGGACGTCCGTGGGAGCACCAGGGAAGGGCCAAAACCTCAGGAACAGCACAAGGTGGCTGCGAACCGTGAATGGAGCCCCCGACACAGGACGGGCCTCAGAGAGCTGCCACAGATGGCGACCAAGTCGGTTCCGGATGTAAGAGGGAGCACTGGGGAAGAGACAACACCTTACAAGCAGCACCAGGTTGGTGCGGACGGCAAACACAGTGCCCAGTGCCCTCTGGGCATAAATAATGGACAAGATCCTCCAATACAGCAGTCTCAGGTAGCACCTGAAGAAGGCAACAAGTTACGTGGCCGAAATATTGTGCCAGAGCAACACAAACATCCAGCAGTAGACCCGATTGATTATTCCACATGTCAAGATCTCGCTGGGAAAGCCTGAAGAGTTAATTCACCATTTAATTTTTTATAACCTTACTCAAGATGTCTCCAGCTGCTTTATGTAAGTCAACATACTTCTTGAAGATATACTGTAAACTGCCAGCATTAATGCCTGTGAGTTTCCTTTCATTATTGTGGTACAATATCCGAAGAGTTGATCAACACTATGCTCATTATTCCGATGGGGCAAGGACTCCTATGTTTGAATATACAGCCACTCACCATTTCATCTTACGGGTTCTACAGTAGTATGACAATAGCTTGTAACCATCAAATTGAATCTGCTGAATTTCAGTGACTTCCATATGATAATCAGTTGGCACTACTCAACTGCTGACATTTCAGCTGCAGTTTCATTTTCCAGTGAGGATATTAGAAGTTCACTCCCTTTATTAAGGAACAGAGCCACAAATTAGCTGTTGTCTATAATGCATTACAGACTATACTGCCTTGTAATATTGTTGCATATCAATAATAATGAACAATTATGAAAGTACAATTTATATTTCAAATACAGTACACATTCTTTTAAGGTGAGCTCACTCAAGCCAAATTCTCACATAACACCTGCAGAATTTCTGTTCTGGCAGTGATATACATGATCTTATAGAAAGTTTCATTGGTTAATACAAATTTCAGTTAGCATGAATTATGAACCTGTTTTTAGTTGCATCACTAAATTTTTTTCATTTAACCTGAATGGACAAAGGTTTCTCTCTTTTTTCTATTGTTTCTCTGCCATAGTTGTGTGAGTAACACTGCTCAACAATCACCATCAACAATGACAACAATTATGACACAAAAAGTATGGAAAAACTAAACCCCATTAATAAGTGCAATTCTGAGTTGATATGTGCTTTTACAGTCTTTAAAGAGGGCTAGTATTAGTAATATTAAGTTACAAGCAGTAAGAGGGTAGTCATGGCCACGAGGAAGCAGAAAGCATAGATCTCCTTACATAACTTAAAATTCTGTGGGAAGTGGCTCATGGTGTATTGAAGAACAGCACAATCACCAAAACATTTAGACTTAGCAAATATACATTATCTATTCTACTTAAAGGTCAGGAAAAAGTTCTTAATGCTGCTATACTGGGTTACAGGTGCAAATGTAAGTAACTTCACAGTGTTATGTATGAAGATGCTGAAACTTTACTTTTAGAATGATTCAACTACATGTGCACTTCCAATCTACATTTAAGTGGAATTATAATTCAGACAAAAGAAATGAGACCGCAAAAAATTTAGATGTTGAAGATTTCAATTGTTTTGCCAGTTGGCTATACTGGTTGCAAAAGGTAAACCAAATTTCATCATTAGGATTTATGGTGAAGTTAACAAAGTTGATGAAGGGGGCAAACAACTAGTTTCATGAATTTGACCAAGTGAGTGAAAAGTATGCTTCATCTTATATCTGTGACATAGGGAAAAACTTGGCTTTCTTGGTTATTTTTTCCGAAGTCATCCCCTGGAAATAAAACATGACTTGTAAAATAGTGGAGCGTGCAGTTAACAATATTTAACTATTGTACTTGTATGTAATCCATGGGACAGAGACAAATAATATACTTTTGTGATCTGTAACTCTGAGAAACCACTGTTTGAAGAACATAAACATCTATGCTTTACCTTGCATCTACTCTCACTATAAGAAGACTTGGACTGACATATCATTGAGTGACTTCCTTGTTTTCACTTTAACAAATGTAAAGGTTCACATTTTACCTCCAAGTACACCAAGTCACCTTCAACCTTTGAATGAAGCAGTTATTGTTCTCATTGTGGGAGAATGCAATTTGTGTTGCTGTAAAATGGAAGTGCCAATCAAGATTTCACTGTATGCTATAAAAGCTAGCTCAACATCCTGGAAATCAGAGTCATCATAACACATACAGACCTGTTTTTGCAATGCCTGGAAACATAAAGATCCTAAAACTGTTGATGAGTTAGATGGTGACAATGTTATCATTTCAGCACACAATGGAATATTCTGTAAAACACCGCAAATCCTGGCGTCAATTTTGAGGACTTTATTAATGCAGACAGTGATATGTGCTCTGGTAGAACCTGAAGTATAAACAGTTTTGACTGACATGCACAACAATGTGAGGAGGACAATATCATTTTGTCTACCCACTAAGAAATGTTACACGCTTTGGGTGTTTTGTAACGCTTTGTTTCAACATTTGAAACATTTACAGCTGGTCAATGTGACATGTAAATTTTTGGTGCCTACAGTGTCAAGTCTTTCAGTGTCACACAAATTTTTATTTTTAAAGGGGATCACTTAAGACTATTTCCAAGGGTTCGCCCCTCTCATTTCTCCCTCATACCACAAAATTGTCATCTGATCTAGTACAAACTGAAAAAATAAATTCCTTTTAAAGCACAGTTTCGTATATAATTTATATTCAAAACCTTACACCTGTGTCATAGAACAAATTCTACATCGAGAATACTTTACACAAGTTTAAGGGAAGAAATGCTTCCGATAATTATTACAGTATTTAAAGAACATCAAAATATGAACAGGCTGAAATGAACAAACAGTACATGAAACTATGTTAATCAATTCAACTGTAAAAAGCTAAGGAGTATATTATTAGCAAAATGAGAAATATGCAAAAGTGAAATGGCAAAATGAGCACTTCTCAATTGAGAGTAAATCAAAACAATCAGAATGGCTGAAAGAGAGCACAATAACATGAGCCATACATGAATAAGAGCTAAGCAACTAAGCAAATAAGAGAATAGGCAAAAATGAGATGCCAACAAAATGAGATGCCAACAAAATGAGAACTGGCCAAACTCCGTCGGCACTTATATACGGTTGAGCTCGCGGCGGCACCTTGCGGCCCGTACGCAACACGCATGCCTGTGACTGCAATGCACTCTTAGCGCTCGCGGCGGCGTCTAGTGGCCCGTACGCAAGTTGTGCGATTGCTGTCGCAGGTCGACCATTAATCTATGATGTTACATTGGGAACTTAGCTGGAATTTTCTTTCCTGTATATGACAGTTTAATATACAGGATATTTGTCACTAGAAAATGATCTGGGAGTGCTTTTTTTCAAGTAAAATAAATAAACCTTTTCAGTTCTCACATTTGTTGTATGTGTTACTATTGCAAACTAATGTTATAAACAGGCTTGATGTACCTAGTAACACCATAAACCTTCACTTTAATCTTCTGAGATAACAGAGGTACTGCAGTGTTTGCTATGACAATGTGCATAGTTTTGCTGAAGTACTTATGTATGTATATTATGTGAATGGTTAATGCATAGAAAAATCTATACTCCAAAAAAAGTTTTATACTTGAACTCCCAGTTTTTAGTTCCTTGGGATTACTGTTTACTTTACTTTCTCACAGAGTAAACAAAATTTTATATTGCTCAAAATATTCTGTGGAGAATAATAGAAATTTACCTTGTAGTAGTAGATACATTCCTTGTTGAGACTGCCACCTGAAATTTAAAAAAAAAAAAAAAAAATAGCTTTGATTTTAAAGTGATAAAACAGTAAATAAATAAAATTCTATAAACGTCCATTAACATTTGATTATTTGAAATAGTGCTTGGAAACAGCGTTAATGCAGACATGCTGTAGTAAACGTAGCAGTTATTGAAGAAAATTTTAATGAAGTAAAAATTAACACTTTATTTCAACAATTTTTGTTTAGCAAAGTAAATAACTATCAAAACCAGTGGTTAAATCATAACCAGACTTCCTATTTATACTTGAAAAACAAAAGTGGCCTGAAACATCCATCTCTCATCGGTCATGTGCATTGAGTTAGGTGAAGAGAAAAATGTAAAATCAGTAAACTGGTAAAGAGAAGAAATGAAAAAGTTTTCTAGCTTAATTGTTATTAAATGTATTATCACACAACAGCAATTTTGAATATTATGCTGCTCTAATCTGACAGCTCACTTAAAGGAACATCATAGTTAAAACATCTGGTCAGTTGCACGCACAGAGGAAATTTAAAGGTATAATATGAAGTGAATCTGATAGGCGACAGACATGCATGTCTTATACATATGAAATAAATATCACTGTTAACATGAGGACAGTGTCGTCATAAAACAAACAGTTGTGAATTCATACAACTTAGAGTGTGCTGCGTCTTGAGAATGACAGAAGAGTAGAAATTACAATAGTGAATAAATACGTTTAATAACAGAATGAGATTTTCACTCTGCAGCGGAGTGTGTGCTGATATGAAACTTCCTGGCAGATTAAAACTGTGTGCCCGACCGAGACTCGAACTCGGGACCTTTGCCTTTCGCGGGCAAGTGCTCTACCAACTGAGCTACCGAAGCACGACTCACGCCCGGTCCTCACAGCTTTACTTCTGCCAGTATCTCGTCTCCTACCTTCCAAACTTTACAGAAGCTCTCCTGCGAACCTTGCAGAACTAGCACTCCTGAAAGAAAGGATATTGCGGAGACATGGCTTAGCCACAGCCTGGGGGATATTTCTGGAAACATTAACAGCAGACCTGAAAATAGAAACAAAATTTTGAGGTGAGTACATCTCAAAGATCAAACAGTATCAAAAAACAAGCAAGAAATTGGACAGCAAAACTGCGAACACAGAAAAGTTAATGGATGAAAGAGTAACATAAAACTAACAAAGGCTTAGCTGAAGAAAAAAACAGTGGTGCCATGTTTGTAATATTTCTGCAACATAGCACAATGATACTATATGTACTGCAAGCAAATTACAGCAAGCTACTCACAGTCTCTCTCGTTTATGTAGATGCAAATATAAAGGACAGTGAGGTGAGAGTGTATTAATAAGTTATCAGAACTGTACTTAGGCTCACAGTAAGGTGAAAGATATAGTTACCGAACAACAGAATATCAGACTACAATTACTGTCTCATTACGGTCATCAATTTACTCAATCTGATGGCCACCCTGGAGAGCACCAACAACAGTTAAGTACACTGTTTTATGCAGTCTGAACAGAGCAAATAAAATCTCATTCAAAGAACAGATCAGTCAAGTCTTTGTCAGTAGGGCTGAAAATTAATTTGGAAAAATGAAAATTCATCATGCATTCAGACTTAAAGACACTAATAGTAAACCAGCCATTTGCATATGACATCAAATGCAAGGGACTGTTCCACATCTACAGCTATACACCTGTGGTAGCTGTGCCACAGAAATGCATGAACAGACCAGAGCTGCTCATAGGTGGCATAAGCTAGCTACATTAGGTATCCCTTGGCACACATGCTTACTAATAGGCAAAAATTTCTCCCTGCGGTGACACACATTTCCTGCGAACACCACAATGGACACTGATCTGCACCAACTAGTCCACAATCTGGCCATCTACATGACAGCACACAACACAAAGGTCAACTTGTTGATGCACTCACAACTAGCGAACAGCAAGCACTGCAGCAGCAGCAAGCCAGCTACCGGTGTCCAGTTCGCGCAATTGTCACTGCAGCATCAGCACTCTGGCAGTACCCTGACAAATGTCAAAGCAGCAGCTTAGCAGCATTTGGTGATATCATGGCAAGTGACAAATTGTCAGCCTCCCTGTTCATACCCAACCCTGTGGCGCTCTTGACAGGGGATCTCAAGTTGATTCAATATTTCTAGATTTCCGGAAAGCTTTTGACACCGTTCCTCACAAGCGACTTCTAATCAAGCTGCGGGCCTATGGTCTATCATCTAAGTTGTGCGACTGGATTCATGATTTCCTGTCAGGAAGGTCGCAGTTCGTAGTAATAGACGGCAAATCGTTGAGTAAAACTGAAGTGATATCAGGTGTTCCCCAGCGAAGTGTCCTAGGACCTCTGCTGTTCCTGATCTATATAAATGACCCGGGTGACAATCTGAGCAGTTCTCTTAGGTTGTTCGCAGATGATGCTGTACTTTACGGTCTAGTACGGTCATCCAAAGACCAGTATCAGTTGCAAAGCGATTTAGAAAAGATAGCTGTATGGTGTAGCAGGTGGCAGTTGACGTTAAATAACGAAAAGTGTGAGGTGATCCACATGAGTTCCAAAAGAAATCCATTGGAATTCGATGACTCGATAAATAGTACAATTCTCGAGGCTGTCAATTCAACTAAGTACCTGGGTGTTAAAATTATGAACAACTTCAGTTGGAAAGACCACATAGATAATATTGTGGGGAAGGCGAGCCAAAGGTTGCGTTTCATTGGCAGGACACTTGGAAGATGCAACAAGTCCACTAAAGAGACAGCTTACACTACACTCGTTCGTCCTCTGTTAGAACATTGCTTTGTGGTGTGGGATCCTTACCAGGTGGGATTGACGGAGGACATCAAAAGGGTGCAAAAAAGTGCAGCTCGTTTTGTACTATCACGTAATAGGGGAGAGAATGTGGCAGATATGATACACGAGTTGGGATGGAAGTCATTAAAGCAAAGACGTTTTTCGTCACGGCGAGATCTTTTTACGAAATTAGAGCCACCAACTTTCTCTTCTGAATGCGAAACTATTTTTTTGAGCCCAACCTACATAGGTAGGAATGATCATCAAAATAAAATAAAATAAATCAGAGCTCGAACTGAAGGGTTTAGGTGTTCGTTTTTCCCACACGCTGTTCGGGAGTGGAATGGTAGAGAGGTAGTATGATTGTGGTTCGGCGAACCCTCTGCCAAGCACTTAAATGTGAATTGCAGAGTAATCATGTAGATGTAGATATTGATGTATTGGGCTTATGAGCGAATCTTCTGTGGCAGGATCACTGATATAAGAGCATGACAGCTGATTCTGGTGATGCTGGTGCAGCTCAGAGGAACCATGAATGATACAAGATCAATGACCCAATAGTTGTGTGATGACACCATGCTCCCAATGCTGTTTCTTGTCATAACTTCGTACAGCAGCAGTGGAAGTTGGGAAAAAAACACCAGCATAGAGTTCTTGTTTGGGAAAGGAAATAAAAATGTCATTAATGAATATCTTCATAGCCAGCTCCAAGCATTCACTACGGGACACAAAGATATTGAGCATCTTTGGACAGAATTTAAAGGTATTGTCCACCATGTGCTAGAGAAGTATGTGCCTAGCAAAAATATAGGGGAGGGAAAGGATCCACCTTGGTACAACAAACATATTAGGAAGTTGCTGAGAAAGCAGAGAATTTTGCAGTCATTTTAAACATAGTCACTACACCGCTGACAAACAGAAATTATGCAAAATGAAAGCAGCTGACAAAAGATCAATGAGAGATTCTTTTAACGAATTTGAAAGCAATGTTTTATCTGCAGATTCTAAAAATAACCCCAAAAAATTTTGGTCATACATAAAATCTATGAACGCTACAAATAATTCAATACCTTCTCTTGCTGACAGTATGGGTAATGTAACAGATGATGATAAACAGAAGGCCAAAATTCTAAACCTAGCTTTCAAAAACTTGTTTACAGTAGAGGACTGCAGCACCATTCCCCCTTACAGTTATTGAACAAACGCAAGGATGGCTGACATAGTGTTTAGTGTACCTGGGACTATAAAACAGTTAAGATCCTTAGACACCAGGAAGGCACCTGGCCCAGACAGTATCCCCATAAGATTTTATGTTGACTATGCTACAAATATAGCACCATTCTTATCCATCATCTATCAGAGATCATTGGAACAGCGTAAAGTTCCACGGAACTGGAAGAAGGCCCAGGTCATAGCAATGTATAAAAAGGATAGAAAATCAGATGCACGTAATACCAGCCAATTGCACTGATGGCAATTTGTTGTAGAATCATGAAACATATTTTGTGTTCAGACATGACATTTATAGACTCTGAGAAGCTCATCTGCAGAAACCAGCACAGTTTTGGGAAACAGCGGTCATGCGAAACACAGCTGGCCCTCTTTGTGCATGATATACAACAGGCTCTAGATACTGGCTCCCAGGTTGATGCCATAGTTCTCAACTTTCGAAAGGCATTCAACTCAGTTCCACACTGTCGCTTGCTCCAAAAAGTGCGCACTTATGACCTATCTGATGACATATGAGGTTGGATCAGGGCCAGCAGAAGGCATGTGTGAAACTTGCGGCCGCATGGGGCAGATCTTTCCGAGGGGTGGCAAATCTGCCACCTCCCCCCTCCCCCCCTTTTTTTTAAGGACAAACTCAACATTCATGCCCAAGAGGGGATTCGAAACTAAACCTTGGAGGGAGCGGCTTCGGGTAAAATTTGGCCTGAAATTCAATTTCAGTTGGCTCAATTCTTATGACTTCATCTCCTGAACAGTGTATCCTACAGTAATATAATTTTTTGTTTACGTGCAGGGGAATATCAGGAAATTGTCTGCAAAGTGTGTTGCAAATAAAGTTAGTACACTGACATCAACAGTTAGTTTCACGTAATCGTTCTTTACAGGCTGGATTGAAACATGTCCGATGGTAGAAAAAGACTGCTTGGCAGTGAATATAGGAAAAGACGGGCACTGAAGGAAGATGATGATAAGAAGCAAAAGGATGCACTACAATGATATTTCAAGCCAAAGAGAGAACAACCTAGAAGCAGCGAGCTATTGCAGCTACATCTTTATCTTCAGGACATGACCAGAAAGTTGACGAACACAGTACAGCAACCACCGCATACAGTAGCAATGCTGATGGTGGGCCATCCACAACATGTTCAACAGACCTCGTCTGGGCTCAAGACCTGCTTTGTGATGAAAGCTCCAAGATTGAAACATCAGGCAGAACTGAAATTACGTGACTCAATTCAGAAAATACTGGAGGAACATCAGCCGAGGTACTCACCGCTGCAGAAGGGATTGAAGGCGAGCCTAAACTGGAAGACACAATTGACTCAGATCCTGGAAGATGGCTGGAAATTATTACCGACTGCATTTGAACGACTTTGGTCATGCGAGGTCCTCCTGAGCGCATTAAGGAAGCTGAAGAATGTCCTAAAAATGCAAACAACCAGTGTTTCAGCCCTGTGCACTACAGATATTCTTTGAAGGATTTAGAAGACGCAGATAGACATTAGTTGGTGTACTCAAAGAGCAAGGATGCTGTATTCTGCTTTTGTTGCAAACTTTTTTCGTCATCTACAGTAAAAATTGCAATGAACGGTATAAGCGACTGGCGGCACCTTGCTTCGTATCTTGAAAGTCACAGGAAATTTGAATTCACATAAAAAGTGTATCGTGTTTTCCAAGGCACTGAAAAAGTCATGAACTGTCAACGCCCATCACCAAAGGCTTCTGAATACTGAAAGCTAACATTGGAAAAATGTTCTTGAGTGCTTAAAAGCAATAATTCATTTCCTGAGTCGGCCATATCTGCCTCTGAGAGGAAGTACGTATACACCCTTTCAGCCTTTCTGGTAATCTGGTATGACATTCTGCTTCACATCAGTGTAGTCAGTGAAGACCCTCCAGACCACTGACATAAATGTTTCTGAGGCCATGGAAATGCTTGAAAAAATGAAAGCATATTTTGATACCTGCAGAACAGAAGAAAAGTTTGTGTCTTTCTTCACAGATTCCAAAGAATTGGCTACAGAATTAGAGCTATAAGTTCTAATGTTACCATGGATAAGTGTTTCCCAGCGATGGAGTATGAAGCCAATACACTTTACCTATGAAGGAAGGGATGACACAATAGATGACCCAACAAATCGTTACAAGATTGAATTCTACTATTATTTTTTAGATATAGTAACCACATCTTTGGATGAGAGATTCAATCAACTGAAATCTCATTGTGATTATTTTGATTTTCTCTATGACATTGGTGAGCTGAAGAATGCACCTCCTGACAACCTGGACACACAGTGTAGAAACCTCGCAGCGATTTTGCAAGATCATGAGTCAAGTGAAATTGATGCACTGGAGGAGTTGAGGGAAGAACTAAAAGTGCTTTCAACATTGTTGAAACTTGGAATAGGTCCAAAAGGGACTCTGCAGTTTATAGGAAGACATAATTTTTGCCCTAATGTTAATATTGGTCTGAAAATTTTCCTAACACTCCTAGCTGGTAAGCTGATTGTGCGATAATTCTCACACATGTCAGCTCTTGCCATCCTGGGAATTGTGTGGATGATGTTTTTCCAAAAGTCAAACAAAAATTACATGAAGCAAAATGTAGTGTGAGGAGGGCTATGCGAAAGGCGTTCAATGAATTCGAAAGTAAAGTTCTATGTACTAACTTGGCAGAAAATCCTAATAAATTTTGGTCTTATGTCAAAGTGGTACGTGGATCAAAACAAAATGTCCAGACACTCTGTGACCAAAATGGTACTGAAACAGAGGATGGCAGACTTAAGGCCAAAATACTAAATGTCTTTTTCCAAAGCTGTTTCACAGAGGAAGACTGCACTGTAGTTCCTTCTCTAGATTGTCGCACAGATGACAAAATGGTAGGTATCGAAACAGATGACAGAGGCATAGAAAAACAATTAAAATCGCTCAAAAGAGGGAAGGCCACTGTACCTAATGGGATACCAGTTCAATTTTCCAGAGTATGCGAAGGAACTTGCCCCCCTTGTTGCAGTGGTGTACTGTAGGTCTCTAGAACAGTGCAGTGTTCCAAAAGATTGGAAAAAGGCATAGGTCATTCCCATTTTCAAGAAGGGACATCGAGCAGATGTGCAGAACTATAGACCTATATCTCTAACGTCGATCAGCTGTAGAATTTTGGAACATGTATTATGTTCAAGTATAATGACTTTTCTGGAGACTAGAAATCTACTCTGTAGGAATCAGCATGGGTTTCAAAAAAGACGATTGCGTGAAACCCAGCTCGTGCTATTCATCCATGAGACTTAGAGGGCCATCAACATGGGTTCACAGGTAGATGCCGTGTTTCTTGACTTCCGCAAGGCATTTGATACAGTTCCCCCACAGTCGTTTAATGAACAGAGTAAGAGCATATGGACTATCAGACCAATTTTGTGATTGGATTGAAGAGTTCCTAGATAACAGAACGCAGCATATCATTCTCAATGGAGAGAAGTCTTCCAAAGAAGGAGTGATTTCAAGTGTGCCACAGGGGAGTGTCGTAGGACTGTTGCTATTCACAGTATATATAAATGACCACGTGGATAACATCGGAAGTTCACTGAGGCTTTTTGTGGACGATGCTGTAGTATATTGAGAGGTTGTAACAATGGAAAATTTTACTGAAATGTAGAAGGGTCTGCAACGAATTGACACATGGTGCAGGGAATGACAATTGAATCTCAATGTAGACAAGCATAATGTGCTACAAATACACAGAAAGAAAGATCCTTTATCATTTAGCTACAATATAACAGATCAGCAACTGGAAGCAGTTAAATCCATAAATTATCTGGGAGTAGGCATTAGGAGTGATTTAAAATGGAATGACCATATAAAATTAATCGTCGGTAAAGCAGATGCCAGACTGGGATTCATTGGAAGGATCCTAAGGAAATGCAATCCGAAAACAAAGGAAGTAGGTTACAGTACACTTGTTCGCTCACTGCTTGAATACTGCTCACCGTTGTAAGATCCATACCAGATAGGGTTGATTGAAGAGATGGAGAAGATCCAACGGAGAGCAGCACACTTTGTTACAGGATCATTTAGTAATCATGAAAGTGTTACAAAGATGACAGATAAACTCCAATGGAAGACTCTGCAAGAGAGACACTCAGTAGCTCGGTACGGGCTTTTGTTGAAGTTTCGAGACCATACCTTCACTGAGGAGTCAAGCAGTATATTGCTCCCTTCTATGTATATCTCATGAAGAGACCATGAGGATAAAATCAGAGAGATTAGAGCACACACAGAGGCATACCAACAATCTTTCTCTCCACAAACAATACGAGACTGGAATAGAAAGGAGAACCGATAGAGGTACTCAAGGTACCCTCTGCCACACACTGTCAGGTGGCTGGTGGAGTGTAGGTGTAAGTGTAGAAATGTCTTTCTTCCCAACTTCTGTTATTGTCCTTTTTAGGGATGTCCATTCCTCTTAAACTGTGCTGCCTGTTGAGCTATTCCTTATTGCTGTATCTATAGCCTTGGAGATCATCAAGCATATCTCGTCATTCCTTAGTACTTCTGTATCCCACTTCTTTGTGTATTGATTCTACCTGACTAATGTCTTAAACTTCAGCCTACTCTTCATCACTACAATGTTGTGATCTGAATCTATATCTGCTCCTGGGTATGCCTTACAATCCAGTATCTGATTTTGGAATCTCTGTCTGACCATGATGTAATCTAACTGAAATCTTCCAGTATCACTGGGCCTTTTCCAAGTTATACAGCCTCCTCTTGTGATTCCTGAACAGAGTATTCGCTATTACTAGCTGAAGTTTATTATGGGACTCAATTAATCTTTCTCCTCTCTCATTCCTTGTCCCATTCTTATATTCTCCTGTATCCTTTTCTTCTATTCCTTCCCCTACAACTGCATTCCAGTACCCAATGACTGTTAGATTTTCATCTCCCTTTACGTACTGTATTACCCTTTCAGTATCCTCATACACTTTCTCCATCTCTTCATCTTCAGCTTGCAATGTCGGCATACATACCTGAACTATTGTTGGCAAGGTGGCTTGCTGTTGATTCTGATAAGAATAATCCTATCACTGAACTGTTCACAGTAACACTCTCTGCCCTACCTTCCTATTCATAATGAACCCTACTCGCGTTATACCATTTTCTGCTGCTGTTGATATTACCATGTACTTGTCTGACCAGAAGTCCTTGTCTTCTTTCCACTTCACTTCACTTCCCCCTACTATATTTAGATTGAGCTTTTGCATTTCCCTTTTCACACTTTCTAGTTTCACTACCACATTGAAGCTTCTGACATTCCTTGCCCTGACTCATAGAATGTTATTATTTCATTGACTATTCAATCTTTTTCTCACGGTAACCTCCCCCTTGGCAGACCCCTCCAAGAGATCCGAATATGGGATTATTCCGGAATATTTTGCTAAAGGAGAGATCATCATGCCACTGCTTCAATT
The DNA here is from genome assembly GCF_021461385.2 of Schistocerca piceifrons. Classification (NCBI taxonomy): domain Eukaryota; kingdom Metazoa; phylum Arthropoda; class Insecta; order Orthoptera; family Acrididae; genus Schistocerca; species Schistocerca piceifrons. Next base: position 47,326,750 of record NC_060148.1, read on the forward strand.
ACAGGTCACATGCCCTGTGAATACACATTACGTGTCTTTAATGCAGTGGTTTCCACTGGCTTCTGCATCCTCATGCCATTGATCTTTGTTGATTCTTGTGCCTTCAGGGGCAGTTTCCCACCCCTAGGACAAGACAGTGCCCTGAACCTCTGTCCGCTCCCCCACCCTCTTTGACAAGGCCGTTGGCAGAATGAGGCTGACTTCTTATGCCGTGAGTCTTCGGCCCCCAATGCTGATTGCTAATAAAAATTTAAACGGCAGCAGGGTTCAAACCTAGGATCGAAGAAGTTTTGATTATGAATCAGAGACACTACCCAAAGATCACAGGTGCAAAACTGCCTGCTGTATAAAGCTGCTTAAATAAAATCCTGTCAATACTACCACTGTTTGACTGTAAACTCTGGCATGAATCTGGTCTCTGTCCCATCCTGACATGTAGTGTCTTGGAATAGGCTAGGTCATTAGTTATAACGGGAAAATGTATAATATAAACTGTACATTAAATTTTCCTCTCCATCCCGTCCACAATCAATCCGAACACCAAAACCACGTCCTAATTCTCCACACACAGTACATGAAGGGGCTCCATTTGCTGTACAGAAGAATGAAAAATACACAAATCATCAATAACATTCTTACTCTACATATACTTGTCCTAATCTCTCTGAAAAACAATGTCCTTCATCTTCCCTCAACACAAAATTCCAGCTCTTTCTGAAAATGCTCTGTTGCACTGCAAAAAAGTAGTCTGGGTGAATGCAACATTTTTACTGTTTTTTCTTCGCAAGCACAGTGCTGAGCCAAGACAGGCTCCAATGCCATGTCTCAATTGAAATGTAAACTGAGAAGGAAAGCTAACACTCACGCATTACCACACAACACTCAAGTGGAAAGTGCAGAGTGTGGCCACAGCAAAATGACCATACTATAATATCATTCTAACAGCAGTGCAAGATAAAGTAAGACTAGGTAAAGTACATGCAAGGGCATCTCTACAATATCCAGACATTGCAGAAAGTGCAAGCTGAAGATTTTAAAGAAATAATTTGACCAAATTTGCTTATGGTTACTACTCAGTGATGTCATAGGCATAAGATAACCAGTGTAAATACTTGGATTTCTGAAGCTGAGACAATTAGTAACTGTTAATCAGTCATCAGTTAGTATGGCAGCCTTGTAAGTTTGCAGTGAACCTACTTCAAAGTTGATATATGATGTAATTCCTATGGTTCACCTGATGACTTCAACTTCGAGACAACAGCTTGCCAACCTGGTGCACTTCCCTGCTGTGCTGCTTGTTGTCATTTATATGAAGATTTATGCACCTACAATCAACAATTTACTAGGGTTAAATCAAGGGTGACTTGTGGGCTGCTGATTTCATACCTTCAGGGAGACGTGCATTCATGTTGCTACCTTGTTGTACCTGTGAGCAACTACTGGAGTTCTGGCTGTCTCTTGATGGGAGGCTATGGCATACTTCTATGTGGCTACTGTCATTTTGTCTGGAGGTGTTGGCTGCTGACAAGAACATGAGCTACAAAGTCAATACGGGTGCTTTGGGTGAACAGCCCACTAGGCTGTTAGTGGCGCGACTAGACAGGCAATGCCTGCAGACAACTGGGATGGCATCCTACTCGATGCTACCCTCACTGAGTGGTATGTTTCCTACTTCCTGACCATGCATGCCACTCCGCTGCCACTGAGCAACACCACTGGTAAGTTATTTCCGTTGTATAAATCCTAACAAATATATTTTCACCCAACACTGCCTCACTGACGGGTTCAGGTTTGTCACAACCCACACCCTGTGCTTGGCATCCTGCCCACACAGAGGGAACAGTTCCATGTATTTCCAAAACTTCTTACTACAAGTCAACTTCTTCTAAAATTAGTTGTAGTACTCTACTGGCCATTAAAATTGCTACACCAGGAAGAAATGCAGATGATAAACGGGTATTCATTGGACAAATATATTATACTAGAACTGACATGTGATTACATTCTCATGCAATTTGGGTGCATAGGTCCTGAGGAATCAGTACCCAGAACAACCACCTTTGGCCATTATTACGGCCTTCATACATCTGGGCATTGAGTCAAACAGAGCTTGGATGGCGTGTACAGGTACAGCTGCCCATGCAGCTTCAACATGATACCATAGATAATCAAGAGTAGTGACTGGCGTATTGTGACAAGCCAGTTGCTCGGCCAACATTGGCCAGACGTTTTCAATAGGTGAGAGATCAGGAGAATGTGCTGGACAGGGTAGCAGTCTAACATTTTCTGTATCCAGAAAGGCCCGTACAGGACCTGCAACATACACTCATGCATTATCCTGTTGAAATGTAGGGTTTCGCAGGGATTGAATGAAGGGTAGAGCCACGGGTTGTAACACATCTGAAATGTAATGTCCACTGTTCGAAGTGCCGCAATGCGAACAAGAGGTGCGGGTTGTAACACATCTGAAATGTAACGTCCACTGTTCAAAGTGCTGTCAATGCGAACAAGAGGTGACCGAGACGTGTAACCAATGGCATCCCATACCATCACACCAGGAGATACGCCAGTATGGCGATGACAAATACGCGCTTCCAATGTGCCAATGTGCGTTCACCGCGATGTCGCCAAACACTGATGTGACCATCATGATGCTGTAAACAGAACCTGGATCCATCCGAAAAAATGATGTTTTGCCATTTGTGCACCCAGGTTCATCATTGAATACACCATTGCAGGCACTCCTGTCTGTGATGCAGCATCAAGGGTAACTGTAGCCATGGTCTCCGAGCTGATAGACCATGCTGCTGTAAACGTTGGCGAACTGTTCATGCAGATGGTTGTTGTCTTGCAAACGTCCCCATCTGTTGACTCAGGGATCGAGACGTGGCTGCACGATCCGTTACAGCCATGCTGATAAGGTGCCTGTCATCTCGACTGCTATGAGGCCGCTCGGATCCAGCACAGTGTTCCGTATTACCCTCCTGAACCCACTGACTCCATATTCTGCTAACAGTCATTGGATCTCGACCAGCGCGAGCAGCAATGTCGTGATACGATAAACTGCAATCACGATAGGCTACAATCAGATCTTTATCAAATTCAGAAACTTGATGGTATGCATTTCTCCTCCTTACACAAGGCATCACAACAACGTTTCACCAGGCAACGCCGGTCAACTGCTGTTTGTGTATGAGAAATCGGTTGGAATCTTTCCTCATGTCACCACATTGTAAGTGTCACCACCAGCACCAACCTTGTGTGATTGCTCGGAGAAGCTAATCATTTGCATATCACAGCATCTTCTTCCTGTCAGTTAATTTTTGCATCTGTAGTGTGTCACCTTCATGGTGTAGCAATTTTAATGGCCAGTAGTGTATTCAACTGTAAGTGTCCTCTCCATGATCCTCATAACTGCCCATTTATCTTAATATAAACATTCCCACAGTCACCATGTTTTTCAGTTACCTACTGCAATGTCCTTGTATTATTCTTCTTAACTTCATTCATAATCAGTGCACTGACTTCTTTTCAAGAACCTGCTAATCTTGGTCACCAACTTTCTTCCATCCACTTCCAGTTAATGATACTTAATCATTCCCACATATGATTTTTATCTTATGGAAAATATGTACACATCTAAATTACCTATATATTCAGCATAACAGAACAAATTTCTCTACATAACAAATACCAACCATAAACAGTCTGGTGACTCCATTTTGCTGACCAACAGGATGGCACACACTTACACAGCCATAAGCAATATTTCAAAAAACAATATTTCTAAAACTGATTTTATGACCTTCAAATCATGTGCCCTTACAAATAAACTTCCATGTTCCATCTTTCGAGCAAACTCACCATCACACATAACAGTTGGAACTTTACTGTGGAACACAGTCTTCCAGCTAGAAGCACATATGTATTTATGCACAATGTCACCAAAACTTCTGAGAAATTCAAACAACTGAAAATTGCAGTTCCTAATCATACAAAAATCGTGACAGTCAATGAAACTCCTTGATCCCAACATCAAACCATTTAACCATTTAATTTCATTCACTAGATGATGGGGGAGCTGTTTTTACCACTTTCTTCCTCACTAATGCCAAAGTAACATAAGACTTCCATTACAATCAACAAAATCACAAAAAACAACAGAGAGGTGACTATGCCATGAATACACAACAAAATAAAGCCTGAAAAACAAATGGTTGTGCGGAAAGAGTAAATGTGAAGTAGGAACCAATTTTCCCATGACAGTCAGCTGCACTCTATTATATATCACATGGGCTGTGCCTACCATGATGAAGTTTGGCCTCTTGACTGGTATGCTTGCACAATCACCAGACACTTCTGTGTCTTAAGGGTACTTTACAGCCATTGTAAATTTTATTTGTGAACATTGTGAACAAGAGTGGGTCCAGTGCCTAACCTTGTGCAGTTCTCTGCTTTATAATGCCCAATATTACTTTGGTTTTACTCCTGTGAGAAGTTTATCAATCTGACCATCTGTTTTCTATTGTGCAACAGGAAAAACATTAATATCACAAATTTTAGTTTATCAAGTACAATTTCATGCATTAAACATGCAAATCCTTTATCAAAGTCACAGTACACACCAAGAAGATAATTCTTCTTGTTTGGCCCTGCAAGATTCCAATACTGACGCCACACATGTGCAGAATCATTTACCAGAAGTCCAACCCTGTGAGTTTTTCTGTGACTGACAAATATTTATGTAAGTCAGCACTTACCACAGAAATATCCACATTATAAATAGACTGAGATCAGTTTATAAAGTGTGATGTATCACATACAAATATTATCACTTTTAATAGATCTCCCACCTATGAAAATTTTTGCCACAAATTCACTGAAAATGAAGTTGAATGGATTCTTCTGCATTGTATTAATCAAAACTTATTGAAAAGGGAAATATTTCTTAAATAACCTATACTAACAGGTTTTACATTTCTACTGCACATGAATTTAGTGCATCCATCTCAGGTATGCATTAAGTAAATGTTTGACATAAACAAGCTTCACTGAAAAAAGAATTAAACATACTGTTACAAGTCCTGCTCAAATGCTATTCAGAACAATCAGTAAATAATAGATGATAATGCAAATCAAGTGGAGTAGTACAAGAATACTGGAAAATTAATAACAGTGTTAAAACTCACAGTCTGTTCCTATTACACTACAATATAACCTTTAAACTGAACAATTAACAACATGCAAAATCAGAAAAGTGAATGCTTACAATATTCTCGGTTTCATCCACTTCTAAATTAAGTTTGGGATCCTCCTTGATATAATCAGTGGGCCAAGAGATTCCCAATGGATCGCCAAGAAGCTAAAAAAAAGGAAACAATCTTTCAAATTAAACTGCTGATACACTTGTGTACATATTCCACATTATCAATATTTATTTTTAATGAATTTTATTCAACTTTTCAGAGATTCTTATCACTTATACACTCAGAAATTTTAAAAATTTAATTTGATGAGCAGCTATTTTATCAACATACATTCTCCTGATTTCACCCTGTGCTCCACTGCACTACAATCTTTACAGAGAATCAGACAGTGTTTTCTCTGATGCAGCATACTTCAAGGTATTTAATGACCTCTACCTTCAACTGCCAATTTCACAGTTTGGCTACAGTCATAGTGTTGTGCTCTCTCTATCCACTCACGTACCATGTTGTCCTAGATATTTAATGACCTTACCTGCCTGTTTATTGCTGCTGGGTTTATCAAGTTAATGCACTGGCACGCTCACAGCTGTATCTGGAGTGTGTTCTGGCATGAGAGATACGTTTCTTCTAACAATATGTTGTCACATAATTTTCAGACTACTTGGTTTTTTCTTCTGTCCAGACATGACAGATTTTTGTGCTGCGCCAAATAACCTACAGATTTTGAGCTGCAGAAATAAAATTTCTCATCATCTACCTTCATGATCTGCGAGAACGCTGTTCTCCAAATTGACACTGGTAACGTGTATTATAAGTCTCAATTTTAACATTGATGGAGATGGTGCACAAATTCACAATATTTTTCACACTTTCACCATATTCTGGATGTACTAATGATGAACTGTTTTACATTCATCTATAACTTGTTGAAAACTTCTCTAGGCTAGTAAATAACAAATTCCAAACATGCACCACTCCTCACAGGCAAACTTCACTTGCATGGTAGGCTATGAACTCACCACATGTCAACACCTCAGCTTTGGACTTTGCTATGGTTGTGACCTTATGTCATTTACCCACACACAGAATCTCTCACTCAAGTTGACACCTTGACTATTTCTGTTAATTTCCCATGTACTGTGTTGAACACTCTTGGCAAAAAGCAGAACCTTGTCACAAACCTCTATGTATTGTAGCGTCACGATCTAGTTGTAAGTGAAACTTGTAGGAATTTGGAAGAATGCCACCATGAAGTGTAGCATTAGCCACCATTGGCTGGTAAGTGCAGTGTGGCGACATACGGGATATAAGAATACAAATGCAAAACGATCACAAGCTGGACTATCCATGCTTGATGAATTCTGCACTGTGCAGTGGTAATGGCATGTGCAGGAAGGATGATTTCACAGCACCTGGGAAAGACTCGTGCTGTGAGCTAAGTGACCAGGGGCTGGCTAATAATGAAACAAATGCACCTCAGAGTCACATAAATAGCTGTGAATTTTGAGACAGATTCATTCAGAGTGCAGCAACACCACCACGATGCTAGAGCCACATTAGATGATGAGACAACTGGGCATTTCCAGCTGCAAACCATTAGTTTGAGACTGGGTCAGGCCAGTCACTTCATACACTAAGTCTCCTTCCAGGACTTTGTGCCACAACATCAGTGACCTGCCATCAGTGCCTACTGTCAGCAGACTCCTGCAGGGGCAATGGGTCATGTGTCATGCATGGCAGTCTTCACACACATCTGCAATGGATGTGAACCTGAATCACTGAGTGCAGCTGTTCTGCAATGCAATGAAGTGACAGCAGAAGCAGCAGAGCATTACTGATTGGCCCACTGCCACACTGCTGGCTGCTGCTCGGCCTTATGTTGGAAATGCAGGGCATGTATGTATGAATTTCCTCACTAGGATGGTAGCCAACCTCCTGTAAGCTATTACCAGTCGGGACACCAGAGTGGGGCATTGTCTGCCCCACCTTGCTAACAATGTGATGTATATTTGAAGTCTAATAAAATATTTCTCTCAACAACCTGCCCAACATTCCACACACTCACCTCAGTGGCTCTTAAGTAGTGCAAGGATTGGGATGTTTGAGCTCATTATGATGATGTTTGGTGATAGCAGACAGTGCCTACAACTGCCATCCATTGATCAAAAATATGACTTGACTATTGGGGAGGTGCATTTTTGCTGACACATGGTGTGGTGAGTGCAGTCTTTTGTTTTGTTTTGTTTGACTATGAGGTCTTGGCAAGTCAGTAGATTCTGCCACGGCCAGATTTGTGCATGTAAGTTCAATATGTTTCAGATGAACACACATGATATTTTGAGGTGGTATAAATATATGTGTTAGTTTTCACCTGGTTGGCATGTGCGATACGAGCATCACAAGCAAGATGAGTGGTTCATTGTCTAGTAGTAAAGCTGTTGTGAACCATGAATAGTGATTCAGGAGGTGAAGCTAAGTTTAGTCATGAAATGAAGTAGATAAGTTATGATTGGAGAAGGTGGAGTTGTCTAAGAGATTAGAAGCACTTGACACTTAGAAGAAGGAAATAGCTTATCATAAAACTCTGGAGTATAGAAAGAAGTTGTGGAGAGAGCATGATGAATGGTTGGTTGAAAATGGTTCTCAAAAAGTGATGAATATGTTGATTATGAGGAAAATGAAAGAAAGGGAAATAGAAGAAGCAGAGGGGAGGGAGGGGGGACCTGAAAGGTAGAGGAGCAGGGGAAAGAATGTCATGGATGAGCTGACAATCTTTTGAGTGGGAAGATTAATTTAGTTGTAGATGGCGACATAATACATGTTCCCAGAGAGTTATGTGAGACATAGAATTCTGACACAAAAGGAAAGGAAAGTAATGCAGAAGTACCAGCTCCAATATCCACTGGAACTGTGGAATCAGAGGTGGCAGAAATGAGTGTAGGCAGGAATGAAGTGATTAAGTGTGGGGACAGTAATATGTATGATTTAAATACAGTAGTATCTGCACTGTTGGTTGCTAATAAATGCTGTACTGAAGCCAGAGAACCTGAACCACATGTAGAGGAAAATGCATGTGCCAGTGATTTTTGTATTGTGCAGAGTGGAGCTGCAGACAGTGTTATTGTTTGATATCCTACAGGCAATGCACAAGAAATTCTTTTTAGTTGTGTTGCAGATGATGTGGCAGAAACATTACAGGCACACATACTTTCCTGGAAGCAGGAAGCATGGAGGAAAATGAAGAGGAGACAAGTTCGTTGAGTGAATGATAAGTCGACAGGGCTGAACCTATTGAAGACTGCCAGGAGTTCAGAATGTAACACGAGCACAAACACTGGGTCAAACCTTGCAGGACAAGCAGCTGACATCTGCAGTGAGCTGTTTATAGTACATCTGATGTCTGAGGCACACGAGGAGTATGAAGTGCGTGAAGGGTACAATGTGCACGTGGAAGTAAACGTTCTGACTGAACATCGTGCCACAGTAAACCTTCAGTGACATAAAGCTGCTGTCAATGTTGATCTGCCATGAGGAGCATCTGTTGTACAAGACAATCCAGTTAAATCATGAGCAATAACATTAAGGCTTAATTCACATGATACAGTGCCACCAGGCAGGGGAAATTTGTTTTTGGAGAGCATAAGTAGTGGAAAACCATGCATTTCAAGTGGATTCAGCCTGTTGTGAGATCTACAGGGAGAAGAATAAGTGAGACTTCTGGCTGAAATGCCGTGAATGGCAGTGCTATACATGGGTTACTCAATAGGATAGTTTTGGGAATCTGTTTGCTGGAAAGCACAGGAGGAAATGTTGTTGCAAGGACAAGATGTACATGTGTGGGGGGTTGAAGGCTGTGGTGTCTGGCTTCTGAGGTAGTCAGGATCAATTTGTGGGCACTCAGGTCTGGCATTAAATGATATAACAGGAAATCTGGACAAAGAAAGAAATATATTTCAACATACAGGATACACAGTGCGTGCCTAGGGTGGAAGTTATCAGGTGTAGGCCAGTCTAGGAGGATGAATAAACTAAAAAAAGTGGGCAGCCAGAAGGGAAGCATTAATTTCTGTTGGTGGCCAGTAATGAGGTATGGAGGGGGTGGGGGGCAGGATTTGCAAGGAAGCAGAGTTTTATGTAGTAAATGTAAAGTGTTTAAAATTGCTACACTCATACAATTGTGGTAAAATGAAATGTTGTGTGGCTAAGGCCTCCCATCGGGTAGACTGTTCGCCTGGTGCAGGTCTTTCGATTTGACGCCACTTCGGCGACCTGCACGTTGATGGGGATGAAATGATGATGATTAGGACAACACAACACCCAGTCCCTGAGTGGAGAAAATCTCTGACCCAGCCAGGAATTGAACCCGGGACCTTAGGATTGACATTCCGTCACGCTGACCACTCAGCTAACGGGGTCGGACGACAATTGTGGTAGTATGTCGATATTGTAAATCAAAGCTGATAGTCATGGTGAGGAACTGGACTGGAGCAGGACCTGAGGGGCTGGTACTCCCCTAGTGAGAGGGTCATGTATTGTCACTACCTAGTATTAAATTAAACTTTTAGGAATTTGTGAGAAAGCCACTGTGCAGCATTGTGATACCTGTTGCCAGCCAGTAACTGCAGTGTCGCAACATATTGGTTTTAACAACATATATACAGAAGGTTTTGGAGCTGTGCTAGCCAAGCTTGGTGAAACCTGCACCACACAACAGTAATACCCAGAGCAGGCAGGACAGTGTGTCCACACCACAGCAAGACCCCATGTTGTGAGTTAGGCGACCAGGGCTGGCTAATAATGCATGAAATGTGCCTCGGATCTGCATAAATAGCTGTGAATTTTGAGGTAGTTTCATTCAGAGAACAGCAGCACCTCTACAATACCAGAACCATGCTACATGACAAGACGACTGGGCACCACCAGCTGCAGCCATGGGTTCGAGACCAGTTTGAGCCAGCTGCCCTCTGTACTAGCCTCCTTATGGGAGTTCTTGTCACAGCACTGCTGACTTGCTGTCTGTCCTGCTGTCACCAGACTCCTGTCAGGGGGCAGTGGGTAACATCTCATGCATGGCAGTCTTTGTTTGTGTCAGTGATGCATATGAGCTGATCCTGAGTCACTGGGTGAGGCAGTTCCACAGTGGAATGCAGAGACGGCAGAAGAGCAGAGCACCAGTGACATCATGGCCTTAGTGCACTGTCAAACTGCTGGATGTCATTCAGTGTGACGTCAGGAATGCAAGATGTGTATGTATGCATCTCTTTGACAGGGCAGAATCCTGTTCCCTTTGGGCTATAGCCAGCTTGAGTCAACAGAATAGGACATGTGTGCCTCATCATGCTAATGGCGTGATGTATATTTGAAGCTTAATGAAATATTTCACTTGACCATCAGCGTGGCACTGGGCCCCACTGGATGGTCATTCTACACACTCACCATTGGACTCTTCAATGTTTTAAATATACTAAATATCTCTCTGGCTTTTCTACCTAGGTTCTTGTGCCTGCCCATCTCCTGAGTATGCCCAGCATCTTTCTTGGTTTCCACCAGTCCTTCAGACTGATGTGCAGCCTTTGACTGTGACTACCGTCCCATCTTAAGAAATACTGAAAAAATAAAAAAAATGGGTTTCCTAAACGCCCGGAACTTTTCCCAAATATGGCTCATAGTAAATATGTGATTTACAGACCACAATCCTGCCTATTAATCTCCAGTTTCATCAATTTCTACATCTATGCTATACAAAGAACTTAACAGGATGTGGCAGAGGATATTTTTGGTACCATTACAACTGTCATTTCCAACTTTCCTGCAACACAAAGACAATTGTAGACACATCCAGAGATTTCAGAAACATTTATGTAGTTCAGGCATGGAACCATGGAAAAGGCGAAAAACAAGTGTCAAAGCATCCGTATGACATCTAATCTCTCCTGGTGAGCCGTCGCAGGCTGGTGAAAATGTCCTCCGCTCCGCAATATACAGCGTACTGTAACTATTCTGCGCATGCGTCGAAAACTTGATAGTTGAACAAACACTGCCCGCCGGCAGCGCCCTTGCTGGTGGAATAGCGGAACTCAGTCGCCCTCTGTGTTGCTGTTTGCCACGGCCGTCGACGCACTCTGTCGTCTTCGATTTGAGCAAATCGTGAAGATGATGGGATTCCATGCACTGTCCAGCTGGTAGCCACTGTCACGGTTTAACAGGTTTTCCGCCAGTAGTATTTCTACAGATTCTTTAATAACGGAGTCCCAGGAAGGCGTTGCTGTGGACAAAATCATTGTTTTCTCATACTGCATTGAATGTCCAGTAGAAATACAATGTTCAGCAATAGCGGACTTGCTTGGCTGCAAAAAGCGGGTGTAACATTGATGTTCAGTGCAGCGTTCTTTCACGGTGTGTGTGGTTTGACCTATGTAAGCCATACCACATTGGCACGGTATCTTGTAAATTCCGGCCTTTCGTAGTAACAGATTGTCCTTAACTGATCCCACAAGATCCGCAATCTTCGATGGTGGGCGGAAAACCACTTTTACCTGAAATTTTCGGAGGATTCTTGCTATTTTAAATGAAGGGTTGCCAACGAAAGGAAGGAAAGCTAAAGATTGTTCCGGCATGTTCTTCTCTTTATTCACTTCCTGCTTCTTAGTTTTAACTGTTAGTGCCCTGTTAATCTGCCGGATGAAATACCCATTTTCGCTGAATACTGTCTTTAGATGGGCACCCTGTCTTTAGGTGGGTGTCCAGTTGAAATATCGTGCGAAGTATTGAACGACGACCGGCTGCAAGCCCGAAATTTGTTTGAACAGTCAATTCGCCGGGAAAATTTTAAAATTCACATCTAATCTCTCCCATTTTATCACCCTAGTAATTTTATGGAATGAAAACTGGAATACATATTATAATGTCACACTCTTCTTACAACATCCTGTACAAGTGGACCTATAGCACAAGAATCTCAAAAAGTGCATATGTTATCTATAAGTTTTGAGGCTTGTTCTTGATACTGCTTCATTTGAATCCTCTATGAACTACAAAACAAACACAAAAATCAACTAGAATCCATTTACAGTTCCTATTTGACATGTGTAACATTGACATTTGAATTTTTTTGCATGTGGAGGAGGAACACTTTGGACTAGTTTGATATAGCCTACCATGACTTCCTCTCCTGTGTCAACCTCTTCAAGTCACAAGGGGACCCACCATGGGTTGCTTTCTGATATAGTTGACAACTGCCATGATGAAGGAAGGGTGAAAATAGTGGGCCACTTTTTTTGGCTTAGGTACCAACACTCAATAGTTTTTGAGAAAATGATGATCTAACTTTCAATGCAACTTCTTCAGTCCACTCATGCATCGTAACACCAAATGAGGTGGTACACGGAGACTAAAAGCACAGTTTCAAAATTTTGCACTGTGTGTGCGAATCAGTTTGGATGTTTTGTTTTTCTTTCATTTGTCATGAAAACACATCACGCTAATATTTTTTGTGACATCACAAAATATAATGGCATTACTGAAATTTTTGCTTTGTATCTTACTTTTATGCTTCATGAGAAGTAGTGCTTCATAAAAAACATTAAAAACATAAAAATTTGGAGCACCATGAGCAACTTGCGAATGTATATATACCACAACCACAATTTTTTGTGTGAATAGTAGTAGGAAAAAACCTCACAATCTGGCAATAATTTCATGGTAAACTATGCATATCGAAGCATTTTCTCAAAAGCTGGAGCCCGCAACTGATTAGGGATTAAGATGTAATTTTAATTCCATCACTTCTATTTGTGATTTCTCTTTGCTGTGGGATGAGAGTAGGGCATATCTATAATCGGCGAATGTAATTCATCACATGTGAGTAAAATTATACATTGCAGTGTTCACCTAATGCCATAAACCTGGGTGGAATTAATTTTAATGAACATGCCAGTACCCCAACTTCATTGAGAAGAAGTCCGCCACACATGCCAATAATTTACAGAAATGGCTCCATTTTTACGTAATTTTGCAAAACTTTATCCAAAAACTGATTACAGGTTTCCTTTATCAGCTTTCTCATTCTTGTGGCTGTTGTGCACACATTCTGATCTACTTCCATTAATTGGCTTAAATATTAATATACTTGACAACCAATTTGTCATGACCTTCCTGCAGACAAACGAAAACTGTTCCTAGCCGTTTTCTGGAAGGTGTTAATCTGTGTCAATTGCGATGATAAAATCTATTTTTAATAAGATTTGAAAATCTAAATTTCTTTTCCCATTAACTCCATTATATTTCACAATGGCACTGAAGATACTGATGTGACATAATTTTGCAACAACAAAAGAAAAATAAACATATTGGAACATGTGACAAAAAATTTTTAAAACTGTGCTCTCAGCCACTGTGCCAACAATGCAGCTGGTTGCCCACTGTGCTAGTAGCCTGATGAAGTCATGTCTAAACTTTGAGTATTTCCACGGAAGCTGTTGCGTGTTGGCACCTATGCCAAAATAGGTGCCCATTTATTTTTACCCTTCTGTTACCCTGACACATTTTGACTGTATCATCAGAGAGAGAATTATGGTGGGTTCCCCTAGTCACAGTAGCACTGACGCACAACATCCTCGATTACTTGTTGGATGTACTCCAATCTGTCTTCCCCTACAGTTTTTATCCTCTGCCAATCTGTCTAGTACCATGCAAGTTATTCCATGACATCTAAACATAAATCCTATCATCATCTCCCTTTTTATATTAGTGTTTTAGATTAGTGCTTTTTTATGCGAATTCTGTGAAGAACCCTTATTTTTTATCAATTTATATAATTTTCAGCAGCATTATGTAGTACTGTATCACAGATCGTTCAGTTATTGTCTTTTCCATATTCCAGCCCCATCTATCTAGTAATGATTATAATACCACCAGACACATCTGCGTACTATTACTACAAACACAAAGATATATAAGACATTTATGTCATGGCACAGCTCTCTGAAAATCATGACTTGAAAGCTTTCCTCACTTCTTAGGCATACCAGAGTCTTCAATCAGATATCTGCACATATTTCCTTTACTTCCACACTTGTTTTTAATCTTTTAACAGAAAGTAAATCTGATTCTCCTTGTATGCCTGTCTTCTCTGGCATACTTTCATTTTGTACTCCTGACATAAAATCTACTCTGATTTCAGTCATAAGGATCTGCTATAGCCAGCAATCACACTCCCATATACTACCCAGTTAAATAAGTGGCCAGGTGATATGACACTTAAAAATTAAACACAGATCATACAAATACAAATAATTTCAATCACAGCTGATAATCAAAAAGAGAAAGTGCTTCCCAGTCAATAATCAAATGAATATGGCATTCCACAGAGTATCACCAGAATTTACCAAACTTAATGTACAGAATTTCTTGCTCTGCACCACATTTTTTCAGTGCTTGCATTGCATCCTCTGTGTTTTTTATGTCATTTAATGTTAGATTCTTACCACAACTGACAAACGGCACCTTGCAGCAATGTCTACAAACGAGCTCCTGTTGTCTTAATATTAAAAAATAGATACATTCAGACAGTGTTTTTCATTCATTAGACCAATGAAAATAATATTTTCCTGAGACGTGCCAATAATTATGTAAAAAATAAATAACTGGCCTGTCTGAAACTAGTTCCGTGTGAATTGATGTACAAGTCACACTTTTCCAGTAGAACATGTGGGGTTTTTGTGATGAAGAGACAAATTTTCAATATTAAATATTTGCAGCGACATTCTAAACAAACATACAATTATTACTCTCCCTCTGCTTAACCTGTGGTTAATAATTCCTTCAACACAATGAATTCTTTTCCTCTCTCCTTTTTTTAATGAATGGTCTCAATCAGTTTGTTACAGGTAATGATCCATTTACTATAAAATAGCTGTGAAAAGAGCTACTATCATTCTTACTGTATATGAATCTCAATGTGGACAGAATGTGTTTATCCAGAGTTTGATTACTGAAGCTTCATGATGCAATTATGCAGAACCTGATTAAGAACAGCATATTTGCTGAGATTTTAAAACTTCACAAGCCTGG
Organism: Schistocerca piceifrons; assembly: GCF_021461385.2. NCBI lineage: Eukaryota > Metazoa > Arthropoda > Insecta > Orthoptera > Acrididae > Schistocerca > Schistocerca piceifrons. Next base: position 47,342,028 of record NC_060148.1, read on the forward strand.
TCACACTGCTGTACTAAAAGTGATTGAATCTGAGCAAGTCCAAGACTTTGTGGAACTAGACTTTAATATGACTGCTGTTGTGATGCTGACTGTGGACAGTTCTAAGGGAGTACAGCCCTGGATGGCACATGTTGACAACAGCTGCAAGCAGCAGTTTAAGCGGTACACGATGTACCCCCATCAGTTGTCCTGCTAGTTTACATGAAGCCTTATGTTAAGTGCTATGTCACACATGACCACAAACTTTTTTCCCACCAAGTGACATGCCAATATAGTCATAGATCAGGACAAACACAAGTTGCCTAGAAAAGAAATAACGAAGTAAATTCTGTTGCACTCAAACACAGATTTGAGAAAATGGAAATCCACATTATTTCACGTTCTGAACCCTCATCTGCCTGTTCTGGCAATAATTAAAGGAACCACAGACAAGTTGAAGAATCACAAGGCTACACATACAGTGCACAGTTTTGCTCACTTAAATCAACTCTCTTCAGACAGACAAACAGTAAAATGCTTAGTCACTCACAAATCAAATGAAACGTGTCTTCCAAAAGTCACAACTGAGAATTACATTCAGAGGAGTAACCATAAACAGCCTACATTGTTACACATTTTTAATAAAAATGTACCAATTCTGTTAAACACTAGCGCTTCAGTCACATTACTTAATCAAAACACATATGAGCAACTCGAACACCCCAAACCTCAGAAATCACATCTGCATCTTATGAAGTACAATGACAAAAGTATCTCTATTTTAGGCATAAGCACTTTGCAAGCAAAATAAAAAAAAATACAATTACATTAGCGCTATTTAATACATTCGTCTCTCAATATTTTTTGCATGTTTGGATTTGACTTCTTATGGTTGGATATTCAACACAATGTACACACTACCAATACTAAATTTTCCTATGCCAGCATTCTGCAACTGTTGGAACATATGGATATTTGTTTGATGACACACTCTTAACATGCAACAAATTCTCAAGAGTACATTGTGTCAAAGACAATCCTCAACCAAAAATTTTACCATGCACATCCGGTACCTCATGCCATTCATGATGAAGCTACTTCTGACCTCAGTAGACTGGAACAAATCAGTATTTTGAACCCATTTCTACATGCCAGTGGGTATCTCCTCCAGTTATCACTCAGAAATCGAACAGGAAAATCTGACTTTGTGCAGACTTTAGATCCACAGGTCATGCTCAAACACGTATTTATTCTTTCCCATTACAACATATCAAGGGGCTTGCGGATTGCCTATCATCAATATCTATGTAAATACTCTGCAAACCATGATATGGTGCATGGCAGAGGGTACCCTGTGCCAGTGTTAGTCATTTCCATTCATCTCGCAAATAAAGAGATGGATAAACGACTGCCTTTAAGTCTCTGTATGAGCCCTGATTTCTCTCATCTTATTTTCCTGGTCCTTATGAGAAATAGACACTAGTGGCAATAGGATCACTCTGCAGTCAGCCTCAGATGTCAGCTCTATAATTCCAGCAATAGTGTCTCACAAAAGAAGCATCACTGCCAAATTCCATCATAAGGATTTGCATCCCAGTTCATGAATACCTATTGGTAACAAATCTAGAAGCATGCCTCTGAATTGCTTCAATGTCTTCCATTAATCCTACCTGGGGGGAGTTCCCAAAACAATGAGCAGTACTCAAGAATGGGTCACACTAGCATTCTATATGCTGTCTTCTTTATAGATGAGGTATACTTTCCCAAAATTCTCCCAATAGAACAAAGTCGGATATTTGCCTTCCCTACTACCAACCTGAAGTTCCATTTCATTTTGCTTTACAATGTTACATCTAGATATTTAATCAATATGATTATCAAGCAGGACACAACTAATGCTATATTTGAATGTTGCGGGGTTATTTTGCCTGCACTAACTTACATTTTTCTGCATTTAGAGCAAGCTGTCATTCATTTCACTAACTAGACATTCTGTCTAAGTCATCTTGCATCGTTCTACAGTCACTCAACACTGACAACTTCCCATACATCACGATGTCATCAGCAAACATCTGCAAACTATGGCCTGACAGAAGTGTGATATGACAGCTCTTACATTTTCTCTCTCTGTCTCTCTCTCTCTCTCTCTCATATTATATCACACTTTGGTCAGGTCATATAAAGAGAAAATAAGAGTGGTCATATCACACTTCCCTGGGGCCACTCCTGACAATCCCTTCACCTCTGGTGAACATTCATTGCCAAGAACAATGTACTCAGATCCACATATCTGGGAACCTAATCCATGTGCTCAGACGTTCATCAAAAATCTGCAATGGGGCATGATATCAAACACTTCCCACAAATCTTGGAACATGGAATCTGCTTGTTACCCCTACCCGTGGTTTGTAGGGTATAATGTGAGAAAAGAGCAAGCTGAACTACACACAAGTCATGCTTTTCTAAATTCATGCTAATTTGTGGAAAACAGCTTTTCTGTCTTGAGGTAATTTATTAGGCTATATCTGAACTCAGTTGGATGCTTTTCTGCCAAAACTGATTTAGCTGATGCTTATCAGCTTTCCCCAGAAGAAGAAACAAAAAATATTTGGCCATTATGCACATCATCATATATCAGTACCAATGACCAACACCTTCTATGTGGAAGTACATCATTCCTGCATCGTTTCAATGCTTTCAGGACCAACTGAAGTCCAATGATCCATTCTCTTCAAATTGTCTGAATGACATCACTGTGTCTGAACAATGGAACAGAATTTCAAAAATTAACAATCTCTTTATTCCAGTTTTAACTCATGCATGATTCAAGTGTAATCTGTGGAAATGTTAAGTTTTCAATACTCAAATTGCCCATTTGAGACATCTTATTGACACCCACAGTGCTCCTGCCTCAATTTAGCATTTTTAGGCAATGCAGAGACTACCTTACCTAAAATTATTTGGGAACTGCAGGCAGTTCTTGGGAAACTCAATACCATCTTACTTTTATTCTGAACACTGTGTAAGCTGCAGCTCCTTTGCTCACCTCTGCATAAAAATGTTCCTTTTCAATGGACTGGAGAATACAAATGATCATTTCAAAAGATGAAGTATGGATTGCTTAGTTGCCCAGGTATTTCATTTCGATCCACAGAAACCAGTATTACTTGCTGTTGATTCATCATCACATGGAATAGGGGCAGTTTTGTTTCACAAATTTGGAAGCACTGAACACCCCATAGAATTCATGTCAAAGATGCTTAATACCACTCATGTCAATAATAGTCAACTGGAAAATGAACACTAGCTGTCTTAACACAGACTGCTCTTTTCCATTCAATGAAAGATGACTACTACCAAATGATTGGCAGTGCAGCCTTCACATCAGTGTGATGGAAGAACTCCCAACAGTCACATGCCAGAATTACCAAAGGTATCTTATTTAGAACCCTCTCTTGTGAATTCTGTCTCTCTGCAGGAAGTGTGGTATCTGCCACTATTCATCCACTTCACTGGAAGTGGCACATCAGTGGTAGTGGTAGGCGTCCTGTGAAGGGTACATTTCCTAGACTTGCAGTGTGGGATTGAGAACTGTAGGCTCCCCCTAAATGAGTAATGTGTGCTCTAAACATGAGACTTCTACCCAAGTGTGACTGTGTGAGAGGTGCACAGAAGGAGTCGTTAGATTACACAACTCTTCATATAGTACAGATAATGACATCTGTAGGAGACACAGAAGTTGGTTCATTGATTTCCTGGGAGGGGGTGAGGGGAGGAAACCAAATAGTGAAGTTGTTGGTCCCATTGGATTAGGGAAGGATGAGGAAAGAAGTCAGGTTCCCTTTCGAAGGAACCATCCCAGCATTTGGTTGAAGCGATTTAGGGAAATCACGGGAACCCTACATCAGTATGGCTGGACATGGGTTTGAGTTCAGTGAAGTATGTCAGTCAGTGCTTTGTTAATGTGATGAGTATGCAGCTCAGTTGTCAAGAAATTTTGTGAAGTTGTAAACTGTTATTTTCATCCGTCAGACGAACTCCAGTCCAAGTTAAGTTAATTTAAGTAATGTTCAAGAATATAGCATCGTTACAATACCACTGAAAAGATGAGCGAAATCTGCAACAGTGTCAGTGGTGTCGAGTAACTACAGAAATCATTAAAATAAGGCGAAGCTCCATGGCCTGATGGAATCCCTATCAGATTCTATAGTGAATCTGCAACTGAATTAGCCCCATTATTAACTATCATCCATCACAGATCCTCAAACCAAAAACCATTCCCGGTAATTGAAAGAAGGCGCTGATCACACCAATCTACATGTAGGTTGGAAATGTAATCCACAAAACTACCATTCAATGTCCTTAACATCAATTTGTCACAGAATTAGAGCGTATTCTGAGCTGAAACGCAATAAAGTACCTCAAACCAAATGGCTCTGAGCACTATGGGACTTAACATCTTAGGTCATCAGTCCCCTAGAACTTAGAACTACTTAAACCTAACTAACCTAAGGACATCAGACACATCCATGCCCGAGGCAGGATTCGAACCTGCGAGCATAGTGGTCGCTCGGTTCCAGACTGAAGCGCCTAGAACTGCTCAGCCACACCGGCCGGCCACATCCACACTCATTATAAGAAGTATGGTTGTATAGGATACAAGCAAAATTTGTGACTGGACTGAGAATTTTTTTTTTTTTTAGAAGGGAACATGCAGCAAGTTATCTTCACTGGAGAGTCATCAATAGATGTAGAAATACACTGCTGTTTGTAAAAAGTGAAACACTTGACACTCTGAAGCAGTGGTCTGTAACATGCCATGACAGTAGGACATGTAGAACAGAAGAAGCATAAATAGTGCTTTAAATGGCAGAGAAGCATTGTGCACATAGACCCAACAGCGCCCTCTTTTGTGCGACTGGACAGGTCAATGTTACACAATCCTCAGTCAGTATGGAGCCATCTTATGAAGTGGAATAATGTAACCAAATGCCACTATGCCGTGCCAACATCACTGGGTGGAATATAGGCACGTGAGTATGCTTGAATGGAGACAATTATTGGTCTCCAGGAGGCAAGTCTGTCTTTCTGTTACACTACATTTTGCACAAGGCACACTGCTTCGGTAGCGAGATGTACATGGAACCAGTGGAGAAAAGAGAGCTGCACACAACACCAATAGGGTACGCAACATAAAGTGACCACAGTGTGAGACTACCACCATCTTGTCCACTTGGCTGTAATGGGGGAACAGCTTCATCCATAGTGCTGGCGCAATGCTGGATCACTGCAGCCAGTGTGGACATGTCTGCATTGATAGTCTGATGCTGTCTTTTGTGGGCTGCTCAAATGGCATCAGCTTCCACTGATCAAAACCCACCGATGCCGCACACAGAAATGGGCACATGATTGTAGTGATGTGCTGAGTGCCAAGATGTAGTATTTCAGTATATTGTTAGGTGCCATGACAGATGTCAAGCATGATGATTTAGAGCACCATTGCCTATAACACATGATCTCATCTCCTATGTCTTGAGGGCAATCCGAAAAGCTAAGACAGGAAGGTTTTACAGCCCAAGCATTGCCCCTCCTGCAAGGTGTCCACATGCCATATTTTTAGCAGGACAATGTCTGAGTGTACGTGGTAAGAAATGTGCAAGCCTTCTTCAAAGAATGACAGATACCAATGCTTCCCTGGCCTGCCCATCCCCTGAAATATCAACCATCGAACATATCTGGGATATGTTCAGTTGGCAATTTGTTTGTTCAGGTCCTCCTGCAGCCACAATTGCTGCTTTGCGGGTGTGCTACCAAACAATATGGCAGAGTATTCCCCACAGCATACTCAGGTGCTTTTTGATTCCCTGCCTCAATGGCTTGCAGCACATTGTGACACTTCTCCATACCGAATTTCCAGAGTCACAGTGCCTATACAGATTTGCAACGCTAATCATTGTGTAGTGTCATGTCCCAGAATGGCAGTATAAATTTCATTGTGATCCCATCACTCAGTCTTGGTGTTTCACTTTTTCCAAACAATAGTGTAATTTTGGGTGTGCCCAAGAAAAGTGTGTTGGGACCCTGCCTGATGATGTATATTATTGACCTTACAGACAAGATTGGCAACTTGTTTTACATGTCCACAAATGTAAAAGTGTGCACTTCACAAGAAGGAAAACTGTGCGATCCTATGACTATATTATCAATGAGTCACAGTTAATAATTAAGGTAAAAGAAATGGAAAGAAAACAGGATGGGAAAGAGATAGGAAGGAAATAATGACTTCCAGCTGCACAAGGCACAGCAGCAATGCAACAATGAGAGCTGAATATTTGTGCCAGACTGCAGCTTGAACTATTATGCTACACTTTCCTAGAATGGTTGCCTTAACAGCCTTCACCATCACAAGAAGCTTTCTGTCAGATCCAAAGTCAAAACTTCCTGCTTGCTGTACCGCAACAACCTCTGTCCATTAACCCCCTACTTGCAGATTTCTGATTCTAGTAGGCATTCAGGTGTTGGTTGCACATCTGCACAGAAACTTTTTCATCAAACAGCTGTTGCACCCATTCAAATATACATATGGGTGGTGTGACTGACACAACAGACACCACTCATATCTGTACAGCTAGGTGTAGCATTTTGTAGGGATATTAAATAGGAAGAACACACAGGCTCAGACATAGGTAAGGCAGATGATAGAGTTTTGTTTACTGATAGAACACCAGGGAAGTGCAATCTGTCTACAAAGGAGATTGCTTACAAACCACCCATGCAACCCATCTGATAATACTGTACAAGTCTATGGGAGCTGTACCGAGTAGGACTAACAGCGAATACTTAACATATAATGAGAGGGGTGGCACAGATGTTCACAGGTTTGTTTAATATGTGGGAGAGTGTCACAGAGATTCCAAAGAAACAGAACTGGCAGAATATTGGAGACAAATATAAACTATCCTGAAACATCTACTTACAAAGTTTCAAGAACTTGCTTTAAATGATGACTTTAGAAATGTAATACAACCCCTTACACACCTCTCCTACAGGGATCATGAGGACACAATTAGATTGACTACAGCACACAGGGAGGCATTTAAGCAATCATTTTTCCCACACTTCATATGTGAATGGAATGGTTAAGGAATGGAATGGAAAAGATCCTAATAACTGGTACAATAAGATATACCCACTGCCATGAACTTCACAATGATTTGCAGACTAGAGATGTAGATGTCCAATCATACAGCACAGAAGCTGCAACATGGATCATTATGTATTTAGGATTACCAATATGAAATTCTCATCATCCTATGTCCACCCCCGGTAGCTGAGTGGTCAGCGCGACAGACTGTCAATCCTAAGGGCTCTGGTTCGATTCCCGGCTGGGTCGGAGATTTTTCTCTGCTCAGGGACTCGGTGTTGTGTTGTCCTAATCATCATCATTTCATTCCCATCGATGTGCAAGTCGCCGAAGTGGTGTCAAATGGAAAGACTTGCTCCAGGCGAGCGGTCTACTCGACGGGGCACACTCGTCACACACCATTATATTATTATCACTCTATGGCACAATATGCACATGTAGGCAAACTATCTTGTTTACCTATGGCCTGATCCAGATTTTTATGCATCAGAAGCTTCTTGTTTTCAAATTAATCAATCTGATTCATAAGCACTGCAAGATTTCTTATTGATTCTTAGATTGCACAAGCTACTGAACAGGAACACTCACTCACTACAATTGTTGAAGAACTAAATTTGGATGGTTCAACCTTGGAGTCCGAAATCTATTTCAGATGCAGTAGTAATGAAGTACTATGCTCTTTGCAGCAGCCTTTCTCTTCAGAATAGTGTAATTTTATTGCATACTCTTACTGTACAAACACGATTCCTAATTCCCTCATCAGTGCAGCAAAATGTTTTTAAACTCTCTTGGCGAATTATTAACATTACACAGCTGGCACACCAGCAGTATATGAGGCCTGATCTTGACCAAGTAGACTCAACAGATGACTGTCCCCTGCCACAAATATACGAACAGCCATGCAGTGCTGTAACAAGGATTTTTTTACTGGCCTCGACCTGAAGGTCCTTGGAGACACATAGGTATTGATTTTGCTGGTCCTTTCTGGAACACATGGTGGATAATTACCCTGGAAGCACACAGCAGACATCTAGTTGCCATGTGCATGAAATCAGTAATGGTGTTGGCGCTATAAAAGCATTCACTTCTAAAATTCGTTTATAAAGGTTTCCACAAATTATCGGTTTGGACAATGGTTCACAATTATGCTTGCTGCAATTTCAACAATTTGCCCAACAAATTGGGATTCAAGATGTCCAAATGGCTCTGTTCTCTCTGCAATTGGATGATGAACTCAAAAACTTGGTTTGCACTTTCCCAGCTCAAGTATGAGAACTTTGTGCTTCACACTCGAAAGAAAATGCTTTGTTATTGTCCAACACCTATTGCATTCTGCTTCTTTATGGCACTTCAGCGACCGCCCTATGATATGGTTGCTGTCACTATACTTTGCTGCCTCTATTGCAGCTTTGATGCTCCATTGCAGATGCTAGTTTCAAAACGAAGCTCTACACAATGGACAAAGTTTTATATCATGTCTATAACAAACCTTAAAACTGCAAAACTGGCACTGTTAGTCACACAAATGGCTAAGTTCATTAAACACTATCATTTGCAGCAAAGCAGTCACCCATCAACGGCCCCAAAACCAACTTCGTTTTCGTGATTATTGTTATCCAGCTGTAGATTTTCATTTTTCATAAAACACTGCTTGCAACCCCATCTGCTTCCCCTGAGCAGCCTTCGCCAGTCTGCCATTGAGGTCAACACTTGCCTGCCTATGCAACCACTGCCACAAAGACCATATCCATCATTTTCCACAGTGAAGTTAGTCACAGACATCGATCCAACATCAGCCTCACAGTTTCCAGTGTCCTCAGCAGCATCACTGCTGCACCCATTTGTGTCATTGGATGGATATCCACCCCCAGCTTTGTGGCAGATGTTGCTGTTGGCTTGCAAGATGAATCTTGGGATGTAGGTTGGTTGGTACCATCTGCCATCATGCCACATTGAAGTCCATTAGCTGCTCAATAGCACAACCCTCCCTCGCCCTCATCGTTCATCCACATACTGTGCGATGACGATGCAAAATTTGTGGGTAGAGGGGAAGTACTATTGACAGTGTATTTGTCAACTGTGCATAGCACACCACATGCTCTCATGTCTCTTTGGAAGAAGATATATTTAAACAGGCTGCTAGAATGCCATCATGAGCCATGCTCCCTCTATAGCTCACTGTCTTGCTATCGGTGGTGCTGTAGATACTCCTAGAGGATGACATCTTCACTTCTACCCACTGCACACCAATGTATCCCTCTGCATATCATTGTAAGATACTGCACACCAAACTCTGCACAGATCTACAAATATGTAGTAGTATGATGCTGTTGATATTTAATGACAAACTGTTTGCCAGCGATCAACATTAGTGTACAAGAGACACTGAGGAACAAATACAACAAGGGATACTAAAATTGTGTGCATTGGCAATTACCTCTGTACATAGTGCACATAAATACACTCCTGTTCTAACAGTAGTCTCCTAATGACCGATGCCAAATCCAAAAAGCTACATGACTCAAAATTTCAGCTAAACTTGCATCAGCTTGTTGATTTGCCCAGTTATAGACAGGCACATGGAACAATGCTGCCAAAAAATGCTACAACAGCCTGAAAAATTGGTAGTAGCCAAACACTGTTTAAATAAGGTACACAGGATGACATTTGATGAGACCATGATAGTTTTAGAATGTCCAATTTTTGGACCGTTGTTTGGATGAAGGCAACTGAAATTAAGTTGGCAAACAATCTGATAGACAGAGACAAGGGTTTTTCTCTTAGCAGTATGTGAAACTATGTAATGCCTCACATAAAACTTCTTTTTTATGAGTGCCCATCCCTAGTGTTTGAGGACAGTCTTTGAGTGCAATATATGTTGTTAATAGTGGTGGTCTACTACAGACAGCGCCATAAGCACAGTCTTGGAGCAGCAACTGTGGTGGACTGTGCATGCACCATGTACATTATGGAGTCCTATACAGAACACTGATTTCCAAACCATAGCATAGATTTCCAGTCGGATTCAGAAGCAATACCATCTCTCTTAGCAACGGTGGGCATACGTATGGCTGAAATACTGAGTAATGCAGATTTCAGAATCCAGCAGCTAACCCAAGGAGACACCCAAAGCTATTACATCAAGAAAGCCTACACAGGCACAATTGTTAACTTGTCTACAGGCACACATCTCCAGTCCAGTACACATTAAAATCCACAGGCACAGTATCATAACATGCCATTTGCGGAGCTGATCGGGGCAGCTAAGGATGTTGTCTCAATCAGCCAGATACAGCTCTGACATTTCTGCTGCTCCTGAAAACAAATTACTCCACAAAAAATCTTCTCCATCTTTTTGGCCCATATAGTGGCTACTTTTCCAGCTCAATATTATGTGAAAATCAAAACCTATTTCTATCAGGCACTGTTTATAATGAGTATGTTTTACAGACTTTTTGTTGATATAAGGTGATACAGCACACTTTCTAAACTAATTAGAAGTATTTTGAATATTTTTCAACCTGCTTAGGGTTATTAAAAAATTACAAAGAAATTGATGCACTTTCCAAAATGCTTCCTCAAATTGAGGTACCATTTCATCCAATGTTATACATTTGAAGGGGACCAAATTTTTACCAGATGTGCATGACATGAAGGCTGAGGTATTAGACCTATTTAATTCCACCTATTAGGTATACTACAAGGATAAAAAATATCACATCTTACATTTTAATTTTTATAATTTTTTTCCTCATAAAAATGTTATTTTTTCTACAATTTAGTTGATTATGCAATAAAGCTTAGGTCTACTACATAAATATGGACTATTGCAAGTTACATGAAATTAGAGCAATGCTTTATGAACTTTAGGAAATATTTGTACTTTAAATTGCTTACCCGATAGGCTCGGGCAGTTTATATATGCAGAACAGAATACTTTTGAGCTGGGTGGTGGTGGCTCTCCGCGTGCAGGTACCGATTAGCGTGTGTTGGTTTCCAGTACACTTTGTGTCCCAGTTTACCTTCGGCAGCTCTGTATACTTCCACATCCAGAAATGGCAAGGTACCATTGATTTCAGTCTCATGTGTGAACTTCCTCCAGCACTTAAATAGCCGGCACAAAAATATAAAGTTCACACATGAGACTGAAAACAATGGTACCTTGCCATTTCTGGATGTGGAAGTATACAGATCTGCTGAAGGTAAACTGGGACACAAAGTGTACCAGAAACCAACACACGCTAATCGGTACCTGCACGCGGAGAGCCACCACCACCCAGCTCAAAAGTATTCTGTTCTGCACATGTTAACTGCCCGAGCCTACTGGGAAAGCGATGAAAATAATATCAAAGAAGAATTAAAGGAGCTACAACACACATCTTCTTCCTATCTAGCCACCATATAACCACAGGGTTAGATAAGTTGCGTGTATGAGATTACACTCTAGTAGCTTACTCATGTAGAACTAATACGGGAAAAGGAGCAGTTCTTACATACACTATATGATCAAAAGTATCCAGACACCTGGCTGAAAATGACTTACAAGCTTGTGGTGCCCTCTATCAGGAATGCTGGAATTCAATATGGTGTTGACCCACCCTTAGCCTTGATGACAGCTTCCACTCTCGCAGTCATACATTCAATCAGGTGCTTGAAGGTTTCTTGGTGAATGGCAGCCCATTCTTCATGGAGTGTTGCACTGAGGAGAAGTATCAATGTCAGTTGGTGAGGCCTGGCATGAAGTCAGCATTCCAGAACATTTCAAAAGTGTTCTATAGGATTCAGGTCAGGACTCTGTGCAGACCAGTCCATTACAGGGATGTTATTGTTGTGTAACCACTCCGCCACAGGCCATGCATTAGGAACAGGTTGAAAGACCCAATTGCAATCCCCGAATTGCTCTTCAACAATGGGGAGCAACAAGGCACTTAAAACATCAATGTAGGTCTGTGCTGTGATAGTTCCATGCAAAACAACAAGAGTGCAAGCCCCCTCCATGAAAAACATGACTACACCATAAAACCACCACCTCCGAATTTTAATGCTGGCACTACATATGCTGGCACATGATGTTCACCAGGCATTCGCCATACCCACACCCTGCAATCAGATCACCACATTGTGTACCGTGATTCTTCACTACACACTACATTTTTCCATTGTTCAATTGTCCAATGTTTACACTCCTTACACCAAGCAAGGCGTCGTTCAGCATTTACCGGAAATGTTTGTGGCTTATGAGCAGCTGCTCAACTGAGAAATCCAAGTTTTCTCACCTTCCACCTAAGTGTCATAGTATTTGCAGTGGATCCTGATGCAATTTATAATTTCTGTGTAATGGTCTGGACAGATATCTGCCTATTACACATTACGACATTCTTCAACTGCCGGGGAGTCTCTGTCAGTCAACAGATGAGGTCAGCCCGTACACTTCTGTGTTGTACATGTCACTTCATGTTTCCACTTCACCATCACATTGGAAACAGTGGACCTAGGGATGTTTAGGAGTGTGGAAATCTCACGTACAAACATATGACACAAGTGACATCCAATCACCTGACCACATTTGAAGTCCGTGGTTTCTGCAGAGTGCCCCATTCTGCTCTTTTACGATGTCCAATGACTACTGAGGTCACTGATATGGAGTACCTGGCAGTAGGTGGCAGTACAATGCAGCTGATATGAAAAACGTACGTTTTGGGGGATGTCCAGATACTTTTGATCACATAGCGTATATTAAGACAGAACAAAAGTTCAAAATCATTGACATTAGTTTATTTTGTAGTGCTCAGCACAGACGTGTGTGCTTGTGAATTACTACTGAGAAATAGTTCAGTTTTAATTCTAACTGTGTACAGATCAATACTGGGAAATTTTGAGCTTTTTATAAGGATATATTCTATATTATGCTATCTATCAGACAACAGCAAGCAGTTAATAGTCTGTAGTGAATTCAGTGAAGGTTTTCTAAGGGATTTTAAAGGAAAAATGATCTGGTAACTGTACTTGGATCCTACAATTTGCTCTCAGTAATTAACTTTACAACACAAGTGGATAAAAACAGTAGGAAACTAACTGATGTTTTCATTGGTAAAGCTCAAAGTAAGAAAGTAACTATTTGCATAGTAACAAATGCTGTCCTTAATCACGATGCATAGTATGGATACCTGGCAGTGGAAATCAGACTAATTAATGTCTTCATGACAAATATTTTTAGGAACAGTTCACAAGAGATGATCTGAGGTGTAATTTCCAATGAACCCAATGCTAACATAAAATTTAATCTATTCCACATTAAATTTGCATCATAATTTGAAAATAGTTCTCCACAAAATCTAATCAGAAAGGACATTAAAAAACCATGGTTCATTACCAGGATTCAAGCACCTTGTGAAACAATAAGGTAATCTCTCAGTTGGGAAGAACAGGTAGACATCATGCAGTAGTTGCACACTTCAAAAACTAGTCAAAATTGTTAAGAAAAATTATTAACAAAGTCAAGGAACATGTTTATTATTCCAGGAATAATTTTCATCATCACTGATATGCAAGTCGCCTGAGTGGCATCAAGTAAAAGCAATATGGCAGTTGAACCCCAAAAGTGGATATCCTGGCCAATAAATGCCATATGATTATTTTATTTCTTTTTCATGTCAGGAATCAGAATTCCAAAAAGAAGAATTAAGGCTATATTGAACATAGTGAAACAAGAGACAGGACAACCAGCCACAGAACAGGATAAAATCACTTTTGAATTGCAAGGAAGGGCTATAAATAATGATTTATCATTAGCAAACATATTTAATAATCATTCCTTGCCGTGTGTGGTAGCCGTGCAGCATAAGGCACCTCATCACAGTTTGCGCAGCTACCCCTGTTGGAGATTCAAGTCTTCCTTCGGGCGTGTGTGAGGATAATCTTAGCAGTTTCGTCCCATAGGACCTTACCACAAATTAACTAATTCCTTAAATATAGTAGAAAGTAGAGGGACAACCAGTACAGAAGAATAAGCAACTCTCATAGAGTTCAGTCAAATGGATTTATCACCAACTTCTCCTTCTGAAATTAAGAAATATATATTCTATCAAAACTAATAGCTCACCTGGTTTTGATGGTGTTTCCAATAGAGTACTAAGGATTTGTTTCCATACACTAAGCCTTGTCTTAACTGAAATATGTAACACATGACTAATGTGAGGTAGTTTTCCAGAGACTGAAATATGCCATTAGCAAAGCCCTTAAAAGAAAGATGAAAGGAGAGATGTCAATAACTGCTGTCCCGTTTCACTGCTGACATTTTTGAAAATATGATGTATTTTAGAATATTATCTCACCTGAGCAACAATAATATTCTCATCAAATCACAGTTTGTGTTTCAGAAGAATTATCCTACTCACAATGCCATTTACATGTTCACTCGTCAAATTTTACAAGCCTTAAACCATGACATGGTGGCAACTGGTATTTCATGCAACATATCTAAGGCATTTGACTCTATGAATCATAATTTATCCAGGATAAACTGAAGTTTAATGGGATTGATGGTATAGCTAACCAGTGTTTAATGCCATATCTGACCAAAGGAATACAGAAAGTTGTACTTAGTAATTCAACCAATGTAGTCCAGAGCCATTATTCCGACTGTAGAGCAATCAGGTATGAGGTTTCCAAAAGCCCTATTGCTCCTCATACATGTACATGATCTTCTGTCTAATAAACAACCAGAATTAATTCTTTATGCGGATGACACTATCACAGTACTCAGTTCAAGCATACATACAGAAACAGAAGAAATAGTAAACAATGTTCTCAAAACTATCATTGACTGGTATTCTGCAAATGGTGTCACCATCAACTTTAAAAAACACAACATGTTCTGTTTTGCACATCTAGTAGTACAACGCCAATGATAAGTGTAACACAAGGTAAGCAAATAATAAATAGGGTGGAAATTTCCAAATTTATTGTTTGCATTGATGAGAACCTAAACCAGTAAGCTCACATATTCTAAATACTGTCATTCTATAATGTTGTATGAAATAACGTTCTAGAGTAACTCATCTTTTATTAAAGACATTCATTTCTCAAAAATGTGCTGCAAGAGTAATATGTAGAGCACACCCATCATCATCTAGCAGACATCTGTTTAAAGAGTTGGGCTTCTGGCTACTGCTTCACAGTATATTTATTCCAACCTGAGATTTGTTGTAAATAATCCACCGCAGTTCAAAAGGAACAATTATGCAGATAATTACAATACTGGAAGGAAAAATGACATTCAATACTCCACATTAATGTCGAGTTAGTACAAAAAGTGATGCGCAATGCTGAAACAAAAAATTTTGATAACTTACCCAGGGATGTAAAACACCCAATAGATAGCAAAGATCAGAAAACCAACTAAAAAGCATTCTCATTGACAGTGTGTAAAAGGTGGTGAATAGGAATTACTAGCTTGAATCTGTATACCAAAAACAAAATAAATAAATACAAACTTACAAATATTCATCATGTAGCCATATTCATATTCAAAAATTAAGTTGCACTGTGCATGTAAAAAGACTTGTTCCACATCATTACCATTTACCACGGAAATGATCTGTGGAATAAGAAGCTAACTACTGACTGCACGTTGTAGCACCTGTGGCGAAGCAAGCTGGGATAGTTTTACTTCCCCTCTTGTTTTGCCATCTGCCTCCTTAAAATTCACTTCTTCATTTCTAACTAATTACCATTATCACAAGTGAATACAATCTGCATTTTCATAAAAGAAAAAGATAGGACCTTAAAGGATATAGCACCAGATCTAATTTTGCGCTTAGTTTCATGTATGAAATTGATTTTCTAATTTATTTCGACTATTCCTTGTTAGTGTCTTTTATTATAGGATGAAATCAGTAACTGTCTCATAACTTAAATTCTATTGTTGACGTATAAACAAATATAAATTCTGTACTAATTATAAACACTTGGAAGATGAAATACTAGTAATCTTAAAGGATCTATTTGAAAACATGTTAGCAAATTCAGCCCTTTATTCGAAAGTATTATCCAGTTTCGTCAAAAGTATTGTTTGTGTAACTATATATGTTAATTTTATCATTTAAACAAATAATTCAGCTTAAACCTTGTAGTAGAAAGAAACTGTTAAAAAGAATGAATTTTTCAAGGTATTCAGTTAATTTAATGAGTTAAGTTTTAATTGTAATTTCTGTAAATTAAACTTTGAACAATGTGTAGTTTCAGCACCTATTATTGTGATGATTTTTGGTCACAAGAGAGTCAGCCCATGATCAAGTTTCAGATGAGAAACCTGTGCTGGTTAGAACAACAACAATGCTTCAACTTAACTATGAAATAAGTGTTACACAATTAGGCTTTGTGTTGAAACAATGACAATGTCTGCTCCATACGTTCCTTTCTGTTCTTCAAGAACTGTGAATTTCAGGTTAGGTTTTTTCTGCTCTTAGATATTCAACAGTAAATTATGGTAGTGGTATGTGGAGGTTTGCCTGAAAACTATTAATGAGGCTTATCAAAAGTTAAACAATAGTGCACTGGTCATATAACTGTGTATTATTGCGGGGTTGTTAACAGTGAAATTAAAGTACTGTCAAACGCAACTGTACACCTGTCGGCTACATTATTAACAATATTCAGTATTGGAATTACAAACCCCATTTTTCAGCCAGCATAGCGATGCAGTACGTTGACACCAAGGACAATCAACGAAGAAATAAAGAAGGCATACCATAACGCTCTTGGTGTGAATGAGTTTATGATGTTTTAATGTTATTTGTAGTACCATTATCAGTATTATTTACAGTGTTACAAACTTGTGATATTTATATTGCCATCTCTCATTGTCTCTCTTCCCAACTTTGCTATGAAGATGATCTGCTACTCACAAGAAACTGCTATTATTATTTTTTAAATAGACATTGTTTTTCTCATCTGTTTAACCTTTGGTTGAGAACTGTATCCACATAACATTCTTCTCCCCCCCCCCCCCCCTCCCCAAATCCTCTGTTTTTTAATGAATAGTCTGTGTGTTAAAGGTTTACTATAAAATGACAGTGAAAAGAGCTATCATTCTTACTGCACATGAATCTCAATGGAACAGAACATGTTTATCCAGTGTCTCAATAGCTGAAGCATTGTTTTCTCCTCTGTAATTACTACTTCCAGAATAAAAGATCTTGATCATGATTTAACTGACTGCCTTTAAACATTAATGATGGGCATAAGTCTACAGACTATCTGTTCATGGTGTAATTTGCTGACTTTTCTCTTTTGCGGAGTGTGGTTCAGAACAGAAAAGCTGCACTTTCTTGTTGTAAGTATAATTTGACATTTTCTAACCTCTGATCAATTCACATCTGTTCCTCTGTTGTTTTCTCATGTTTGTATTATGCTGTGTTAAAGGAGGGAAAAAAATCGCCTGTACTAAATTTCTGTGGCAAAGTACATTTATTACATAAATAGTCAGCAATTTTGGCTTTGTATGTTGTTTGCAAGCTCATAGGATGCAGCTTATATTTTGCCAATATATACCTGAAAGATGCTACACAGTCACATCCCAAAAAGATTAGGAAGTGGCATCTTGTACAAATTAATAAATTTAAAAACTGGAACATAAAAAAAAAAAAAAAAAAAAAGAGTACTGCAATAGCCTATGGCTATAATGTCCGTGAGTCACAGTCAGAATCAGTCAATTAATACAGATACCTGGATATAACAATCTGTAGGGATTTAAAATGTATCAGTCAAAAGGTAAAGTTGTAGGTAAGCAGGAGGCAGACCTGTTCAGTGGTGGACTAATGACAAAATACAATCAGTCTGCAAAGGAGATTGCTTACACAACACTTTGCTATCCATCCTATAACACTGCTCAAGTGTGTTGCACCCGCAGCTAAAAAACTGTACATGCAGATGCTTTTAGGTAGAGTGTGAAAGCCTATTTATATATTTACAAGAAGTAGCCTTCTGTGGTAAATCAAGGAATATACTAACCCACTATGTGTCAATTCCATTGGGACGTTGAAGAGCAGACCAGACTATATTTGCATACCCAGAGATATTTAAGCAGTCATTCTTCCTACACTACACATGTGAATGGAAAGGGAAGAAGCTCTGATAACTAGTTCAGTGACAGGCAACCTCTGCCATGCAGCTCATGCAGCTCACAGCAGTTTGCAGAGC
The DNA here is from genome assembly GCF_021461385.2 of Schistocerca piceifrons. NCBI lineage: Eukaryota > Metazoa > Arthropoda > Insecta > Orthoptera > Acrididae > Schistocerca > Schistocerca piceifrons. The sequence continues at coordinate 47,360,353 of NC_060148.1, forward strand.
ATACATATGGATTTGAACCTAGATTTATATGGTCTTCATTCTTTTTTCATTTGTCAGTCAGTTGTCAAGCAGTAAACAATATAAATCACAGACTAGTTCTGTACCTTTAGTGCACCTGTGACTGTCGATGTGGGTGGCATTAAACAAGTGTAGCTCTTCTGAGAGATCATCCAGGCCCAACAATTAACAAGCACTTTACCAACAGTGGAGCAAGCAACTGGCTCAATTATTTCTACATTGAAACATACATCTGTATGATTTTACTGCAGTTCACACTTAAGCATTGCTTTCAAAATATTATTCTACTGTACCACTTTCAAATATTATGTGAGGAAAAATAAACACCTAAGTCTTTCTGTGCACTGTGTAAGCCCTGATTTCTCTTATTGTATCACAATGGTTAATTCTCACTCTATAGTTGGGAGTCAAGAAAATAATTTAGCATTCAGAGGAGAAAGTTTCTGATTGAAGCTTGATGAAAAGATCTTACCACAAATAAAAATGCCTTTGTTTCAATGACTGCACCCACTGTCTTCCCTATATTGTGAAAATAAATGATCTCCCCTTCTCTGAACTTGTTTCATGTTCTTGATCAATTCTGTTTGGTACAGATCCCATATGTCACAGCAGTTCTGAAGAGAATGGACAAGAGTAGAGCAGGATGTCTCTTTAGTAGATCTATTGCATTTTCTAATTTCTCTGCCAATAAAACAATCTGCTTCTCCTTCCACCAGAACATTTTCTGTGCAATGATTCTAATTTAAGTTGCTTGTAACTGAAATTTTTATTTGCATTAGGAACAACAGAGGGCCACAACACCTTAAAGATGACTTCCCGTTAATTTCAATGAACTGTGATCTTTCTGATATGAAATCATGAATCCTCTCACACAATTAAGAAAATTCTACAAAGGTATGCAATTTTATTGGAAGCAAGTTGTGAGGAACCGTGTGGAAAAACATAGGAATATGGAATCAACTTGAGATCCCATCTTGATTGCACTCATTACTTCATGTGAATAAAGAACCATCTGTATTTCACGAGGAATAGATATTCTAAATTTGCACTGATTGTGTGTCAACAGACAGTTTTCGTCAAGGTATTTCATAATCTAGAACACAGTATCTGCTCCAGTAGCTGGGTCATATGTTGCACGTATGGCAAGACTGCGAAACAGTTATGATTTCATGGTTGTGTGGACCTCCCTCAGGGGTGAAGAGAGCTTCTAGAGGTTGACTTGAGCTATACATCACAAAAATGAACTTAAAATATATGAGTGGTAGAGAAACATTTAATTTTCACCTCAAAAAATTAAGTTACCAAATCGTTTTTGTTTGTTTCTAGATATACATCTATAGTCTTGGTATACATTACATCCCCATGCCACAGTACCAAACTGGAGCCAATCCCAACAGTTAAGTACATCATCTGAATCAGACTGACACAGCTCCAACATTTCTGCTGCTACTGTACACAAGTTACTGTGTGAAACATCTGAGCTTTCATTTCCTTTTTTTTTACAGCATTTCAATGTGGAACAGAGATTACAATGTGTACCAGTTCATAGTAAAACTGCAGACATGTACCTGGAAACAAACCAAAAATAAATTTTCAAGGTGAGTGTCAAAACTTTAAGACTGCCCCTCATACGTAGCACAGGCTATAGATACAGATGTAAAGGTGAAATGATGGTTAATCACTCTATGTATATACACTGAATGTCTGTTACATAAAATACAACACTGGAAACTCAAATATTTTGCACTGAACACTTAGGGAGAAGGTGCACAAATAATGGTTATCAGGTTTCACTACTTTATAAAAATAATAACTTTTTAGTATAAATTTTAAAATTTTAAAAATGATTTTCTTTTTATACACTAAGTAATCCACAACTTATAAGTACACACAAGCTGTAATGTCAGTCACTGCATGCTGAATGCAATGCAGTGTATTTGACTTGGTACAGTCCTGACACCTCAGTTTAATATTGGCAAACGTGTGACCCAAAGTAGACATTTGCTTATCCTGTACAGCACTGAGGAGATGAGGTGGCATTTGTTCATGAAACACTTGGAATCCTCGTATATGGTGTTTTATGCCCATGATAATGAGTATCTGTCCTAATTCCAGTTAACTTTGGAAACCAGGATTCTTGTATAATCTCTGATATGCTACAGTCCCTACATCTTGCAAATACTGTCATCCTAAGTTCAGTGTTGGTCAACTAGCAAGTGCTGTCATATTCTGTACTCACTTGTCTGCGATAGATTGCTCAGGTATTGTGTCTACAGGACACTTGTGTTCTGTCAGGGGTTAGAGCAAAATATCCATGCAAATGATAGGATGGATTGATTTAGATGGAAAACGGGAAAGCCCAGCTAGTGCCAACCTGTTACGCAGCAAAGTGAACTGGTTACCTTTGAAGGGTATAAACACTGTCATGTTTATGGCTGAGAAACTGGAGAGCAGATGTAGCAGAAGTATACATTCCCATCCTCTCAAAAGTGGAGCACTGCCACATACTACACAAATGCACATCAATGTCCTACATAGTACAACAAAAACAGACAGATGTGCAATTTTTATTTTTTACAATATTCTTCATACGATATCACTTTGGAAGCATTTATTCACAGATAAATATGTATGATCCTATGATTTTTCTAAATCCACTTGACTCTAGTTCTTATGCCTCATATTTTTCATAAAAATCTAATGTGGTTTGTATATTTGGAAACCATCTTGTCTCATTTGTATATGACAATTTGTTGACTGAGTGAGGTGCACTTCAAAAACAAGTTTCAGATAGAGAACAACTTTTCTCACAAGTTCAGCATGTGGATCAGGAGTTTGGCTGGAGAAGAACGAATGGTAATGGCAAGTGAGTACTGTATCAAACTGAAGCTTCACAGATCAAGAGTTGAATGCTGTTTGTATACTACTTTTGTTATTTCTGTTGGTGACAAAGTGCAGTGATTTACATGACTGAAAATAATGGTAAAGACTGAGATTTTAAATTAGATAATGGTTACAAAATTAGTAGATGAGAAACCAGTGATGCAGAATGATCATGACCTAAGTTTCCCCTTAAAGTTACTGAAAATTAAATGTCTCTGTGACGAGTTGAGCTTCATACAATATTCATGGTGCAAGAACAATTTACCTTACTGATAATTCTATCATGACTATCATTCTACAAAACATAATAAATAAATGTGTTTTGCACCTTCTGTACACTGAATAGGAATTCAATTATTACCCAATTTTTTACCAATACATTGTAAACAGTTATCAGCAGTCATCAAAAATGAAAGTACAGAAAGTATGAAGAAAAAGAGACAAGAAGAAAAAATTCATTCTGTAGTAGGATCAAACTCATGAACCTCAGCACACTTATGTGTGACCATACAAACTGCACTGTGGTGTTATTTTGCAAGCTCTGATCACTTTAACAGATTTCATTCAGTTGACATGTGTTAACAAAAGACAGTGGGACAAATGGTTTTAGGGTGAAATAGCTGGTTCTTTCTTGTTGTAATTTGCATACAATAAATTTCCACAATAAACATTTGCTTTGCACATTGTTAACTTTTCTGTATGCACTGTCACTGCTTTCTCCTTTTCATCAAAAATAATTTAGGTTTCGTTAACAGCAAGTTTTACACTGTCTAGTGGCTATGCACATTACTTTATGAGGATTGTGGCCATGCCTAGTCATGTAACCAAGTCGATTCCCACTACTGTCATGTATATGGTTCACTTTTGCAAATAATGCTACGTTTTATTTTTTGAGGTAATAGTTGAAACTTCATGACTAGCCCTAGTAGTAAGTGCACTGGAATGTAACTCCACATGCAAGGCAACTACTGGGTGTATTGAGTAGCTCAGTAGTTCCCATTGTTGGTATCATGCACTGGTAACAGATGATTGCAAGTAGCTAAAGATGCTCCACAAGAATAGCTGGAAATGACCTTGAAGCAACCCCAAGATTTAATATCTTAGTTGTAACAATGAGATCAGTTAAGTTGGATCTCCCCATTATCTTCAGCTGGGAAAAAAAGTCTAAAGTCCAAGTACACTCTGCATTTGGGCACAAAGAAAAATAAGCAAACAAACTGTGGAAAGTTGCAGAGAGCAACTGCATCACCATTTAACTCACCAGCTCCTTCTTGGGCACCAGTGTGTACAGTGGGAGTGGTTTGTAGCATTCTCTCTTGGCCTCCAGTATGGTGCTGAGATGCACATTCATAGAATTCTGACAACAGACATAAAATATTATGTTACTGGTACCTAGTTTGATCATGGCAAACAACAAAGGCAATATGTCTTGATGGCATTTGAACATTTCATACATAACATACAAAGGTCCCACGCAACTTAAAATTTGCACAGTGCGTCACTCAAATTTTGAAAAATATAAAGGGAAAAAAAATCTATATTCATTCACAAGGTGTAGCTTTTATTGAAAAAAAAAACAGTGTGTTCATAATCCTGCAGGCCCATCTTCAGATCCTTATCATCATTATTTTGTCTTTATAGGTACATGGCAGTTTTCACAGAGCCTATTACAGAAATACAATTTCATTTGATAATGGAATTATTGTGATTAACAAGAGGGCCCTGTGGAAAAGCTCCGTGTGATTTTCTTCATATTTAAAGGATTACAAAGTCAGTGCACAGTCATCAGTTTCATAAAGTAATGTGTTGAAATTCTGAAAGATACCTTGAAACAATAATCTTTGAAGATTAGAAAATATCTGAGGGTCATTAGATACCAAAAATTTGCAGCATTTATAAAAAGAAAAATCACTGGAAGTTGAATGCATAGAATGTATTCATTCAATTACTGGTTCACTTCTTGCTACCCTCATGCCACCCTCTTTGTCCATTTTGTCTACTGTGATTTGAAAGGCTGATACCATTCCTATACATGATGACCATCATGCACAACAGCCTAAACACCAGGGGGCTAAAAAAAACACCTTTGTGCCATTATCTCCAGTCCTACTGAAGCTTTATATAAACAGATAAATTTTAATGAAATTAACATTTCAGTTTTAATTACTGAGCATTTGAAAAAGTGAAAAATTAAACAAAAACTGAAGCAATTTTTATTTCTAAAGGTTCAACAATATCATTGATGTACACAATTTTTGCTTTTAACAGTCAGGCATTTTAAATGCCTGAACCAAATATCAATTTAATATCATATGATGAGAAATTTTAAATAAAGAATGCTACTTTTATTACAGTGTCATATCCATTCGATACGATGTGACATACTGACTTATATTTCACTTCTGCTAAAGGTTCTGCATTAAGGTCATAGTGTATGCCATTGGTTCCACTGTAAGAAACTACTCAAAATCCATGCCATGTATCATACAAAGTCAAGAGATGGGGCAGGTAAGGATTTAGTTTCCGCTTGCGAAGCCTATACTTACTTCTTCAGCCTGAATCAAAACTGTGTGTACAATACAAACAACTGGAGCATCTACACAACCACTCACTCCAATTGGGTTGCACCAATACAGTGTAGGCATGTGCACAGTTGTTATCTCTGAGGACTTGCTAGATTTAGCAATGATTGGAAACGTGTTTATGAGTGCTATGGACTATGTAATCAAGGTGTATATCGAAATAAGAGTATCAGAAAGTCTAGTAAATAGGGATGATGGTTTCAAATTAAATGAATCTCAGGGTCTGACACTCAATTTGTTAATATACTGCCAGGCAACACATCCAATTGATATAAAAACTGGTGAAAGGACATGTATTTCAAGGAATGCCAGTGGGAGATCTGAAAAACAAAAGATCATCAAGAGAGTTGGGTGCACCTGAAATTGAATTCATAATCAGCTATAAATGTAAACTCATTTAAACTTTTATCATACATATTTAAATTTGGAAAATAGCTTAAATTTCCAAGTTAATAATCGCATCCTTTCTATCAAAAACAAATTTCAAAAAATGGTTCAAATGGCTCTGAGCACTATGGGACTCAACTGCTGAGGTCATTAGTCCCCTAGAACTTAGAACTAGTTAAACCTAACTAACCTAAGGACATCACACACATCCATGCCCGAGGCAGGATTCGAACCTGCGACCGTAGCGGTCTCGCGGTTCCAGACTGCAGCGCCAGAACCGCGCGGCCAAAAACAAATTTAACGGCTTATTTTCTCCTTTCATTATGACCCCTTACATAACAGAAAACAGTACAAAGATGTGAAAATTTATAAAACTCAAGTGGAATTTTTTACACATTTGTCATGCATACTCATTTATTCAACTGTTAAATGTTACATCTACATTCAGTGTATGTAATTTTCATCTTCTTCAATATTTAAATTCTATTTGGCATCCTTTATATTAGAACTGGGCAAATATATTCTGATACTGTAAATAATTTCTCCTCCTAATATTATCTTTATAAATGTTGGTGGTGTTTTGAAACAGTGTTAACGTGAACTTCACAAGAGTGTAAATGTACTACGAGGCTATTACCAGTATGCCCAACTGTTTGAAGAGCTGTCTGTGAGAGGTTCTAGTTTAGATACCAAGCATTAGGTGCTTTTCAATAAAATTACATTTTCAAGAATTGGAGTTTGTCCATTAGACTTGATTATAACACTACACTTGCATTGACAACAAAAAGAATTACAACTTCTTACTGGAGATATTGCTCTAAGCTGTGCCTTTTGGAGTAACGGGTATCATTGCTGACTGACATGCTGCAGGTTGTCAGTTCAAACCAGAACATCAGAAATTATTTGTGACTTTTCATCCTTTCCCAACAGATCTGTTGCAAATACGCTTCTTGGGTTTGCCGCCGGATCGTATTGTGTAAATCTCTCAATATTTCTTCGATGCAACTGCTCGACATCATCAGGTGGTGGAAGCTGCTGCTGTCACTGATGATAATTGCACGGCGGTGTCAGAATTTATCATAATGGGAGCAGGCAATACGTGTGCATGGGAAGACGCTCGTAGTTGGAGCTCCCTGCTGGGAGCTACAGAAAGGCCATCCGTGCGTGCGCTACAGGCAATGACAGTGCTGCCGGGCACTCCTGTGGTTAAGGTATGAACTAAATCTCAACTACGCATTGCATCACTTGAGGAAACAGAAGTTCTTGTTTTCCCTGTGTTTGATTTAATGGCAGCCAGTGCTGGATTCCAGGCAGTGCTCAGTTGAAAATCTGCATCCCTGTTGATAAGATTGTCCACTGTGCAGACATGTATAGCCTCCTTAATAACACAGTCCCAGAAAGATGACGCTGGGGATAAAATTTCTGTCTATTCGTAAAGCATACGATGTCCCGTGTCCAGGCAATGCTCCGCTACCGCTGATTTATCAGGTTGCCCCAGGCGTGTATGATGATGATGTTCGACGCAACGTTCTTGCACAGTTCGGCATGTCTGTCCAATATAAGATTTTCCACATTGGCATGGGATTTTATACACACCATGTTTCCTGAGGCCAAGGTCGTCTTTGACCGAGAACAATAAATTCCTCAGTTTTACTGGTGGCCGAAAAACACACTTGACATCGTGCTTTCTGAGGAGTCTTTCTATTCTCGAAGACATGCCACCAAAATAGGGCAAGAACGCTGTTGCAGTGGGTGCCTCCGTTACTTCATTTACATCCCTGCTTTGAGTTTGCTTGGAATGGAATGCATGGCGTATCTGCCTATCAGGATAGCCATTCTGTTGGAATACTGTTCTCAGGTGTTTTAGCTCACCAGATAGACTGTCCACATCTGAGTTTACATGTGCTCTATGCACCAAAGAGCATAGGACACTACCACATTGCGCAGGATCATGGCAACTTGTGGCCTGCAAATATAGCTTTGTACAAGTTGATTTGCGATAGACACTGTGTCCCAATGTACCATCAGCTGTTCTTCTGACTAAGACGTCCAGGAATGGTAAGATGCCATCCTTTTCCACTTCCATAGTGAACTGTATATTGAGATGGAGTGAGTTCAGATGTTGGAGAAACACAGGTAATGTCTCTACTCCGTGGGGCCACGCCACAAAGGTATTGTCTACATACTGCCAAAAGTATTTAGTATTTATTGTTTCTGGAAAGTCTTCAAAAATATTATGTTTGTAATGTTTGTGTATTCTAGAATATACAATATATGTACAAATAAAAGCACTCTCCACCCATATGAGTTCTGTTCCAGCTGTAGTTTGATTTTCATAATAAAAATGCTTTCTGTGCAAAGTGTTTTATTTTGTTAACAGCCTAGCACTTGGATTTGGATGTCAGTGTTCAGTAGAGATGGCAGGTACTTCAAAATATCTACATAACTGTGGCTCCAATTGGCCAATATAAAAGCTGTCACCTACATGAACCAGAATAGGAATACAAGTGGTACATTGCTTCCAGGGTCCATATATTCGAGATACCAATGGATTCCAAAACAGTGATGAGTCAGTTGCACATCAGGCATCCAACAGTGTTTTCCAAAAATGCTGGCCAGGATCCAACAAAACTTCTCAAATGATCTGTCAGGGTTTGCAAATACAATAGGCATGATGACAATGTTTTTGGTGAATGTGTACTTTCACATGCATAGCACAGCCCAGCAACAGTTCAAAAACAACAGAGAGAAACTCAGCATCTATCAGTAGGAATTCCACTTAATGAACAACAATTCAATAATAGTGCCCAATCTCATGTGAAAATGACATATTCCTTCATACAGAACATTTTCACCTTCTGCCACATTGTGAATTTGAATATACAGAGGTCAACAAAATCTCACACTTGATGCAGAAGACATGGACTGCTCTCTTCTCATAACGGTGTCACAACAACCAAGGAATTCTTTAAGTGGTGCCAAGCACATTGAGTAACTGGAACAGAAAATGAGTCACATGAGAAAAGTACAACTGATTCCCAAATTTGTTCTCTGTGACAGTTGTGAAAGACTTTGCCTCTCACATATGTCAGGTAGTGAGAGAAAACATACAGCATTTTATCACTACAAGAACTGTTGGATGAAGTAAGCCAGTTACAGGTGCCATGAATATTGAACCCATACATCAGGAAATAAGAGAGGATTCTGAAGAAGGGGTATGAATCTTTTAACATCTATCTCCATCACAATTTGAATGCACCAGGAAGAATGGACTTTGTCAACTCTGATTTATACTGCAGCCATCAAACAGCCACCTAGCATTCGACCAACACAGGTACAACCAACTCCTCTGCCAAGAATAATGTCCCTCAGAAGAACAGGCATAAGGAGGACAATGACATGCCAGTGTGTTTCCACTGTGGATGCCCTGAATACCTTGTACATTACTGCAGAGAAAGAAAGCAAGTTTTCAACAACTTATACACTGACAGACCCCAGTCATTACAGCAGTTCTATTCACACTAGTCAACAGCAGATGGCTGCCATGGATAAAAATCCTCCTCTCACTGACACCATCATCGGCAGTCAACTTGCCTGGGTACTCGTCAACTCAAGGGCTTCCTTTTCTGTTATACCTAATATTTATCAGCTAAGAAAGACTACATTCTGTGATATGAAATTGATTGCTCTGAAAGTCTCAAAAGAGAAATACGTCCAGCAGACGGAACATGCTGCAAGAATAACTAACACTAGCAGACACAGTCCTTCAAATTTGTCATTTTAGCAGAATAAAGTCATAATGTTATTCTCAGATGGCATTTATTTGCAGGAATTAACAAACCATTGTAGACTATGGAAGATCAGAGTTCCAAATTAACAAAGCTGTTCCGACAAGTACATATAACAAAGACTGCTCTGGATAGTTGTTTGCTTTTGGAAACATTGTCATCCTGACGTCAGCTAAGTTAAGTTCCAGCTGTCAGTTGAGATACTCAGTTAAACTGTCAAGCTTTAGTCAACTGCAAAAAGCTACTTGGGTTCATAAAAGAACTCTGCATGGCAGTGATGATCATTGTAGGTGGTTATGGAAAACTTGGGATCCCTAACTGCATGAGCTGCCACTACTCATTGTTAAGTGTATATGCATAGGGCAGCTCAACCAGACCAGGAAGGGCAGCTTAGGGCCATCTGTGAAAATTATGCTGTCACCATTACAGTCAATGAAGGGGAGGAAGCTACTACCAAACTGTCAATAGTATGTGGCCTGACCAAGAAACATCGGCAAGTCTGAACTGTTCTGCACCAATTTGTTGAAGCTTTCAAACCCATAGCAGAGTCCAAGTGGCCCATGATAAAACACGTCAACACTGAAGATCATCTACCAATTAGCCAACACTCATATAGGCTGAACAGTGGATAATGCAGGAGGAGAGGGCGGGGGGTAGAGAGGGGGGGGAGAGGGGGGCAGAGAGTGGGGGCAGAGAGGGGGGGACGAGGGGGCAGAGAGTGGGGGCAGAGAGGGGGGACGAGGGGGCAGAGAGTGGGGGCAGAGAGGGGGGACAAGGGGGCAGAGAGTGGGGGCAGAGAGGGGGGACGAGGGGGCAGAGAGTGGGGGCAGAGAGGGGGGACGAGGGGGCAGAGAGTGGGTGCAGAGAGAGGGGACGAGGGGGCAGAGAGTGGGTGCAGAGAGGGGGGACGAGGGGGCAGAGAGTGGGGGCAGAGAGGGGGGACGAGGGGGCAGAGAGTGGGAGCAGAGAGGGGGGACGAGGGGGCAGAGAGTGTGGGCACAGAGGGGGGGACGAGGGGGCAGAGAGTGGGGGCAGAGAGGGGGGACGAGGAGGCAGAGAGTGGGGGCAGAGAGGGGGAATGAGGGGGCAGAGAGTGGGGGCAGAGAGTGGGGGCAGAGAGGGGGGACGAGGGGGCAGAGAGTGGGGGCAGAGAGGGGGGACGAGGGGGCAGAGAGGGTGGCAGAGAGGGGGGACGAGGGGGCAGAGAGGGGGCAGAGAGGGGGGACGAGGGGGCAGAAAGGGGGGGCAGAGAGGGGGGACGAGGGGGCAGAGAGGGGGGAAGAGAGGGGGGACGAGGGGGCAGAGAGGGGGCAGAGAGGGGGTGGCACAAGAGAGGGCAGAGAGGGGGTGGCACGAGAGGGGGCACGAGGGGGTGGCACGAGAGGGGGCATGAGGGGGTGACACGACGGGTGGCACGAGAGGGGGCACGAGAGGGGGCATGAGAGGGGGCACGAGAGGGGGCACGAGAGGGGGCACGAGAGGCGGCACGAGAGGCGGCACGAGAGGCGGCACGAGAGGGGGCACGAGAGGGGGCACGAGAGGGGGGGATGAGGGGGGTGGCAGAGAGGGGGACGAGGGTGTGGCAGAGAGGGGGGACGCGGGGGTGGCAGGGGGGACGAGGGTGTGACAGAGAGGGGGGACGAGGTGTGGCAGAGAGGGGGGACGAGGGTGTGGCAGAGAGGGGGGACGAGGGTGTGGCAGGGGGGACGAGGGGGTGGCAGAGGTGGACGAGGGGGTGGCTGAGAGGGGGCGGAAGGGGTGGCTGAGAGGGGGCGGAGGGGGTGGCTGAGAGGGGGCGGAGGGGTTGGCAGAGAGGGGGCAGAGGGGTTGGCAGAGAGGGGCGGAGGGGTTGGCAGAGAGGGGGCGGAGGGGTTGGCAGAGAGGGGGGCGGAGGGGGTGGCAGAGAGGGGGGGCGGAGGGGGGTGGCAGAGAGGGGGCGGAGGGGGGTGGCAGAGAGGGGGCGGAGGGGGGTGGCAGAGAGGGGGGCGGAGGGGGTGGCAGAGAGGGGGTGGAGGGGGTGGCAGAGAGGGGGTGGAGGGGTGGCAGAGAGGGGGCGGAGGGGGGTGGCAGAGAGGGGGCGGAGGGGGGTGGCAGAGAGGGGGCGGAGGGGGGTGGCAGAGAGGGGGCGGAGGGGGGTGGCAGAGAGGGTCGGAGGGGGATGGCAGCGAGGGGGGCGGAGGGGGGTGGCAGAGAGGGGGGGCAGAGGGGTTTTTTGGAAGCCAGTTTGGCATAACAGTGCACCTGTGACACGTATACAACAGTTCTATATTTGAAAGAATACTAGGATGCTGTTATATGAAATAGGAGATTATGTGATGTTATGACAAACTGCTGTGAAACTGTGAAGAACTACTACAAAATTTACATGCTCGTGGGATAGACCATTTCAGATACTGAGTTTCACATTTTTAATTGATGCTCCATCCCTCAGCATCATTTATGGTTTAGGGACTAAAAGCAAATGTTATTATAAGCCTTAGGTGGGAAATACTGTAAGTATTTCCTAAGTCAACCAATTATTTAGCCATACATTTATGATTATCCTTATCAAGCTCCTGATTAGCTAGAATATTTTGCTTAAGTCTTGCATGTGTGTCTTCAGTGTAATGTTTGCTCTGTGCCATCGAGGGTTTCAAGAACATTGGTTTGATATTACCAAAGCATGGGAAGAACTACTCCCCTACAGGACTGCTTGCTATGGACAATAGCCTGACTGATGTGGATATCTGGCCTTCATCAAACAATGTTAGCCACAAAGCGGACACATTTTCTCCACTGTGCAAATCTGTGTTCTAACTTGGTTCTCTGTGGTTGTAACTTGGTTCCATGTGATTAACAGTCACCTGTATTACTAATGAATCACTACTTTTACATATCTATATTACCTTATACCCATCATCCCAAAATTAACTGGTATGCCCTTTTCACCCTCATTTTCCTGTCTCCCTTATTTCTCTATATTTTATGATCTACTACTACTGAATGGCTTTGTCATAAGTTTGTATTATTTTGTTATGTTGAGAAGTTGTTGCTACATAGTTTTCCTCTTTGTCTGGTATTGCAAAGTTGAGTTCAAAGTTTATGAAATTTCAAAACTTTCATTACAAAAGTGAAAATCACATGCTAGTTTTGAGGGAATCTGGAGAAATAAGATAGCAGTCTCTGGCAAAGCAAACAACCTATTGTTCAGCCAATGCTCACAAGTGCAACCCATACCAACCCACACAACTCATATTGAAGTAAGACATTGCTGATGCAATTTAGCATCTTTACTAAGGCTGGAATTACACTATCAAATTTCTTTTTCAAAGATGTGATCAAAGATGTGATCAAATATTCCGTCAAATATATTTGACAAAGATCTTTGACATAGCACTAGAAGGGGTATTACACTGTCATCATATATTTCGTCAAAGTTCAAGATGGCTGACAACAACAACAAATTGTTATTAACTGCAGCAGTTGCATGTACCACATACCACAACTGAACTGTGTGCATATGCGGAAGAGAAGCGTGGCGGAGGGGGGGGGGGGGGGGGGGGGGGAAGGGAACATACCTGGGTGAAGCCATGGGTTTAACGACAACACGATAAAAGCATTCAACAAAATTTGTTATGTGAGCTTATAGTAAAAGACGTCAAGTAGTACATCAATTACTTAAGAATGGATGAGCATACATTTCTGTATGTGCTCAATGAAGTGTATCCTCATATCACAAAGCTCAATATTCACTAAAGAACTGCTACATCTGTAGAGGCTCACTGTAACACTGATTCCTTGCTACAGGAGAGGGTTAGGTTAGGTTATGTCAGGTCTCCAATCTTCGTAATTTATTTTTGTATTCAGCATGCCTCACGTTGTAAAGCATCTCATCAGCTTCATACATCTCTATTAATTTTGTAGTTGTCGGCACACACCAACTGTATTTACCTGCAATGTTTATAAAAACACTACAGACGACAGAATGCAGCGATGCTAGCGCTCCATGTGGTAACATGTCTCATTGCAGTGAACAGAAGAGAAGTGACTTCTTTGATCAAATCTACAGCGAGGCCCTAGATTTGATCAAATATTTGACATTTGACAAAGTTCCCTATTACACCATCAAATATCTTTGACAAAGATATTGGACAAAGATATTTGAGAAAGAAATTTGGGAGTGTAATACCGGCCTTACTCATGAGTGACACAATTCAGTGTCTTTCGTAGACAGTGTTTCTCCTTGCAACATACTTAAGAATGTTCACTGCCTCACTTACACCAAATTCTGTACCAAAGCCTCACTTACACCAAATTCTGTAGGTCCCCAATTTATAGCTGAATGAATGGAACATTTGTTCCACCACATAAGAATCAGCTACTTATATGCCATCCCATATCCCATTCTGGTGTTTCACTTTTGTGTTACAAACAGAATTTCACTCCACACACATACCCAGTAATATTTAATAATAGTGGACTTCCACTCAAGGACTCCATTATAATACCCTGGACTGGATTTCAGTTCTCCACAGAACTGAAATAAATTTGAATGCTACTGAACCAGTCCTGTTATTCATTCCAGAATTTAAGTTCTCCCTCAATACATACGAGTACTCTGTCTTCCTTCGGATATTAACTACATTGAATTGCTCAAGTCCTTTGATCACATGACACAGGAGCAGCAACAAATCACTGGATAAAGCTGCCACCCATTCCAACAGTGCAATGTTTCACTTAACGTAACTATTCCTGCAGTGAATTCCATTATGCTTGCTATTCTTATACTGAGCGTGACTGTATAGTGCTATTTCATACACAAATTTTATAGTATAACATGTAAAGACACTTTCACCTGGTTATGTGTCTTTGCAGTGGATTGTACTGAGATGAAGTGCAAAAGTTATTGACTACTTTCATTTTTCCACTGTCATGAATTGTACTTTTGTAGTCTCACCTATGATTGTGTTCTTTAATTAGAATTATTATTTTGTATTTGTCTTATCAGATGCCTACTTTAGTGGCCATTTGAAACAATAGTCTTTTACTGTTGTGCTTATCTCTTCATTTGCTGTTTTATTGCACTAGTTATATTTAAAACCTTTCTAGTCAGTTAAACCGAACTTCGTTACCTTGCTATTGTGATCATACAATTTGCATCAAAGGTATCACAATTCATCTCCTGTAAATGATTTATTATTTACTTATAAGATGATTTAATGCAATGAGAAGTGCCATGTTTCATAGTTCTCTCATTTTATAGTTTTCTTATAAAATCTGTTTAATTTCATATGTTATTCTGGTTGATGCTGAGAACGATTTAATCAAGTACTTAACTTGGTGCCTTCAAGACTGACCACATTCTGAGGAGGCCTTTCAACGTCACACAGCCCCCTTCTATTGCAAATCACGCCAGGTCCATTATCCCTTCCAATAATACTATAAGTCAATCATTTACTTCCTTCATGAATCTTAAAAACCCATCCATAAACATGTACTGATTATTTTTACATTATGTTCTAATCTTTATTGTACAAGTGTTTTCAGTTGCTTGTACTCCTTAAACCTGTGTCTGAAATGTGATTCAACTACCTTTGTAACACCACTACCATCACAATCCAGTGTCCTGAACTAGTCACTGCATTGTGACAAACAATTGTACTCACATTTCATGATCTGAATTGTTACATGAAATTGAAATACTGTTATCTGTATGTTTTAGGGCCCTCTGAGACTGTTGCAATCACCTGTGGTGACTTCTTTCAGGCAGAGGAGAGGGACTGTACAAGGTTCCATCCAGGCCCCAAAAACATGTAATTTTCATTACTTAAATTGCATAGAAAGGCCACTTTTTTCATCCATCACCTTTCAGTTGATGCTGCAACAATAGGCCACATCATCATCAGCAGTAAAGCTGCCTTGCCAATTAAATCATGCTGCAGGATCACCTGACTTGTCAGACTAAGGGCTCTCCATGGAATGGCCAAAAAATGTCTCTCTGTTCTGTTCTGAGCCACCACCTACAGCAGATGCTAAATGGCTTAGTTTCTTTACCTTGACATTTTTCCCCTCTTCTCCAACATTGACGTGGAGCTATTGGAGCTATCTTCTCTCATCCCCCCCCCCCCCTGCCAATCTTCACCATGTAATCCCAAAGACCAACATACTGATATGGTTTCTTTTCAGAACATGGATACAATATATTAATTACAAGCCTGAACCACTTTCCAGTACTGCCTACACCCCCAGTAGCTATTCAAGGACTTATGTACCAAGATTCATCTCTTGCCAGAATTTCTGCAAGAAATAACCCAATTTTCATGCAATGATGTGCAAGAAAGATATTTCCTTGCTCTAAAGGAGGCACAAACATCTTCATTCTTAAGTGTTGTATGATAATGCTGAGCCAGAATTTTACACTAATGCATGTGGTTATGGAATATGTGCAGTTCTACTCGAAGTACAAATTAAGAAATGTTCTGAAAAGGTGACATCTTATACTTCCAGAGTACTCTTCAGGTTTGAGATGAACAACTACAACCAGGAAAGCGTGCCTAGCAGTGTTTTTGGACCACCAACATGCTCTCACCATATTTTTTTCATAAACCATTCACCATTAAACTGGAACATTACGCTTCATGCCAGCTAAGTAGCCTAAGAAATCTAACAGAGTGATAGCCAAGAGGAGCATGAAGCTTCAGGAATGCTTTGACAAGTACAGCAGTGACAATGGAATCCCACTCATCACTGCATTAAAAGACTTTGCTGCTGAATAGAGGGAAGATCCAGCACTACTAAAATTAATTAATTTATTTATTTAGCCATCCATGGACATTTTAAAAATGAATGGATGTTGTCAGTTGTGTACATTCATAGATCTACACAGTTTGTTGTTACATGTAGTTAAACATTGTGATATAAGTTATTTATAATCATTTTTGCTCCTTATCAAAATATTGTAAAACAAAAGCTATTTACAATCATTTTGTACTAAGGAATTTACTTATGGTGTAAAAGCAGTGTTCCTGCAAAAACAATTTAAGATTTTTCCTAAAGCGGTACGTGTTATCTGCTTTTATTTTTTGCGGCAGTTTATTATACTGTTTTACACCTTCATACAGGAAGCTATTTTGAGTCTTATGGTTATTCTTCCTGTCGAAGTGAAGACAGTGACTTGTTCTTGTACTATAGTTATGAAAACTGCTTTTTGTGCTGTAATTTTCTATAGTTTTCTTGATGTACACCATGGTTTGGAATATAAATTCGCAAGGAACAGTTAGAATTTCTCTGCAGTGGGCCCGCTTACTGCTTTTTTGTTATAATTCTTACTGCTCTCTTTTGCATTTTAAATACTCTTTGTAAATTCTGAGCACTGTTTCCCCAGAAAATAATACCATAACTGATTACTGAATGAACATAACTAAAGTATACAGTTCTCAAACATTCGCTACTGCATGCGGATACTAGAACTCTAAGTGCATAACATGTTGTGGATATCTTTATCGAGAGTTTCATAGCATGTTCATTCCACTTCATTTGGCTATCAATGTGCAACCCTAAAAATTTTGTTGTAGGTACATCACCTATGGAGATGTTATCTAGTTTTAAATTTAAGGTATTGTTTTCTGTTCATTCTAAAGCTTATTGTACTTGTTTTCTTTACATTGAGAGTTACTTTGTTTTTCTGAGACCATTTGTGAACATCCCTCAGCACTTCAGTAGAGTTTTCCAACATTTGTGCCGGTGTCTTACTGGTGATTACTATGCTGCTGTCATCCACAAACAATATCTTCTCTCCACAGCTGATATGTTGTGGAAAATCTTATATACACCAGAAGTAATACAGGGCCTAGTACACTTCCTTGAAGGACCCCAGTATTGATATATTGTGGATCAGATATATGTTTCTCAATGTACTTTGATCCACTGGAGATATGTGTGATCTCTACTGACTGTACTCTGTTTTCTAGATATGAACGAAACCTTTTGAGAACCACTCCCCTTACTCCTAGTGCCTCTAATTTATGCGATAGCTTCTGGTGGTCAACTGTATCAAATGCCTTAGACGGGTCTAGGAAAAGGCCAGGTACATAGCTATTCTCATCTAGTGCTTCTAAAACTGTTTTTGTAAATTGTGCTTTTGCATATTCTGTGCCTCTACCAGGCCTGAAACCATGCTGGTCATTGCACAGGAGGTTGACTTTACTTAGATAGCTCAAAAGCCTGTTTTTCATTATTGTTTCTATCACTTTGGAAAAGCACGACAATAGGGATATTGGTCTGTAGTTCTCAATGTTTCCTACATCACCTTTCTTGTGAACTGGTAAAATTTTGGCATGCTTCATGAAATATGGTATCCCGGACAAGCCCCCAGTTAAAATATGCTCACCATTTTTTATTTACTTAAATTTGACGTATTTCGTGACTGCACCTTTTCTGTAAAATGTTTACAAGGCGATATTTGTCTTGGCTTCAGTTGTCTAGTGGAAGTATGATTCCACAATGCAGTTTCATCGGCTGCAGAAATGACCTGGTTCAATGTGTTTGCCTCATTTTTTGGTGCTTCAAATACCATTTCTTCGAATGTGGTTTCTTCTTAAAGTTTATATAAAAAAGTGGTAACATAATTCATTCTTTCTGTTCACTAACAAATTATTTATGACGGCGACCTGCACATTGTTCTACCATCAACACCATGGACACCAAGAGTTCACTGCCGACTGACTACAGTCAAAGACGACTCCAGCGTCAAAGACATTTTACACAACACACAAGCTTCCACTTGTAATCAGTCTCTTTAATATTCTTCGTCACATTTACTAATAGTAATCAATATGCTGTCACTCTCAAAAATATAAGTATATTAGCATATAATAAGGCAAATCACAATAAAAAAATTCTGACAAAAATATAAGAAAACATTTACAATTTGGTATCGACAAATCCGGTAGAAAATAACACATCTCCCAGATCCATTACATTCAGATAGTCAGGGAAGCAACCAGATTTGAAGGATTCATTTATGATCTCTGTTAGTGGAGTTTTGATACCGTTTATATATTTTTTCAGCACACACATTGGGATTTCATCTAAACCTGCCAAGTTTTTGTTCTTTAATTGCCTTACAACATTGCATACTTCCTCCTCAGTAGTTGGACGCAATACCTTTGAGTTTGCTGTATGCTTCTGCATTGGTTGATTAGCACCTTTTGGGAAAATTTTCTGTAAGTTTGTTGCAATGCTGCTAAATTCACATAATTTGCCAATTCTTTCAGGTTACTTTCTAAGTTTTCCTTATTCCTGATTTGCGTGTTTTGTACCTCTCTGCTGCATAGTTCCTGTTTCTTGTTTCACTACAGCCCATGTAGCTTTACTTTTATTATTGGCTAAATTTATGAACCTAATGTTGGCTGATTTTTTGCATTGTTGAGTACCCTCCTGTAGATCCTTTTGTAGTTTCTGTAGTAGTGCAAAAAAACTGGATCACTATAGTCCTTTGTAATGGAGTTTAGGTATTTACAAGTTTGAGCACTTTTTCTAATTCCATTAGTAATCCGTTTATTGTTGGTGGGTGTTCTAATGGCAGCTATTGCTCTGGGGAATGTTTCTTCAAATTTTAATTTGAACTCTGACATAAAATTGGAGAACTTGCTATTCACTTTAGTTTCTATGTATACTCCTTCCCAACATTCATGTGCTAACTTTAAGGAAAACTCTTGCAAAGCTGATGGAGAGAACACTCTTTTATATACATACAGTTTTGATTCTTTTCCTACACAAGCTTTTACTTTTTAATCTCTCAGTTTTCTCTGCCTACATCTGTAGCTACATGGTCAATGGTAGATGATGAAAGTGAGGTTATTCTTGTTGCACAGTTGGCTAGTGATGATAGACCAAAACTATGTAGGATATTCATAAACGTGTTACTGGTGTCATCTGTTTTAGTTGTATTTATGTTAAAGTCTCCACACAAAAGGATATTATGTTTCAGAGTCAATGCTAGTTCTAGGCTTTGTATAAGTTTTGAAAAGAATATCTCTAAATTACCAGTGGGAGAAAAACATACACATAATAGTTAGTTTCTTGGGCATATTTATAGCAAATATCTCTATTGCTGTAACTTCAAAGTATTTTTCTACACTTAGCATGATAAGAATGGCATTGAATTTAAAGTCAGAAATGATATTAACATAAATACATGATCCTTCACCTTTCATTGTGTTTCTGCAATAAGAACAAGCTTGGACATAAGACGGTAAAGTAATATATAAGATTTCACTTTTACGCCAGTGCTCTGTAATGCAGATAACAGTGCTGTCTAAGATTTGTAACTCGACTTCCAGCTGTTTTTTACACTCTGAATATTTTGGTGGAAAACCAAAGAAACCATGACGAATCAGGAACTGATTAAATGAGAATTCAAATTAGTAAATGAAACACTATTAGAGGCACAGTCATTCAATTGGCTGGAAATGGTTTCTCATCATACCAACTTACCAACAGTCAGCTATTCTGCATTATTTCCATGATGTTCCCCCATCTGTTCACATGGGTTTCATGAAGACTAGACAGAATCACACGCAGATATCACTGGTCCAGTCTCTACCAATCTATTAGACATTATGTGAGCCACTGCAAGGAATATCAGTGACAGAAACACATGCTGCAACCCTCTCTCATACATCTGGTACCAATTCTGTCTGTAGCAGTCCAATTCCACAGAATAAGAATTAATATCTTGGGAAAGTTCCTAAAGTTGACAAATGGAAATGAAGGATAATATAGTCTCCACTGACTATCTCACCCACTACACTGTACCAATGCCATGTCAACTGCCAAAGCTTCATAAATTACAAAGTTCCTTGTACAACAAATTATTTTGAAGCATTCAGCGTCCTGTATGATGATCTACTATTATGGAAAAGATTTGTATCAGAGGTAATTTCATGATGCAGCATCATCTACAGAAGACAAATGGCTACCATCCTCAAACGAATGGCTTCACAAAATGTTTCAGTATGAGATTGGTAGATATGCTCCTGATACACACTGATGTCAAGCAGAAAGATTTAGATACAGTAATGCCCATTATGATATTCACATACAACACAGCAAAGCAAGACACTACAGATTTCACACTGCTCTTTCTGCCCCATGGCCATGAGGCTAAAGCCACAAGTAGTATACCCTTCCTGTTGCAAGCAGGTGATACTCATGATGACTACATAAAACACCTCATTACAAGTACTGAAGAACAAAGACAGCTGGAGTGCATAGATTAGATTAGATTATTTGTTTCTATTAAAAAATTTGTCAGTGGAGGAGGAGTTGGCCACTAGTAAGTCTTTCAGGCTCCTTGTAAACTGATCTTTATTTGTAACTAAATTTTTTACGTTTGCTGGCAAATTATTGAAGATGAGTGTTTCTGAGTAGTGGACCCCTATTTGAACTGAAGTTCTTGTGCAGATCATTTTTGTTCCTGGTATTGTATGTATGACCTGAGCTGTTTGTTGGAAAAAGAGGTATTATTTAGGACAAATTTCAGTAAGGAGTAAATATACTGAGAGGCAGTAGTTAGTAAACCCAGTTCTTTGAAGAGATTTCTACAGGATGTCTGTGAATTTACTCCACAAATAATACGTATTACACGCTTTTGGACTCTGAAAACTTTTCTTTGACTTGAAGAGTTGCCCCAAAATAATATACCATATGACATTATGGAATGAAAGTAGGCAAAGTATGCGAGCTTTTTCATTTTTATGTCACCTATGTCAGCTATCACAACAATTGCAAATACAGATTTGTTAAGGCGTTTCTGCAGTTCTGTGGTGTGCCCCTCCCAACTGAATTTATTATCAAGTTGTAATCCTAGGAATTTAAGACTGTCAACCTCTTCTATCTGCTCTTCTTCATACATTATGCATATGCCGGGTGGAAACCTCTTACAGGTTCTGAATTGCATATAGTGAGTCTTTTCGAAGTTTATGTCAGTGAGTTTGCTTTAAACCATTTATTTATATCCATGAAAATATCATTAGCAGATCTTTCTAGAACTACACCTGACATACTATTTATTGCAATACTTGCGTCATCTGCAAACAAAACGAACTCTGCTTCTAGCAGTGTAACTGATGAGAGATCCACCACATGTAATTTCTTCCCATTCTGATGATGACTGATGACTTAATTCACTAGTCCCTTGCACTGACACCCTTTGTTTCCTGTTAGTGAGGTATGACTTGAACCATTCTGCAGCACTGCCCGTGACTGCAGCACTGCCTGCCCTGGACACCTGCGATACTGCCTGAAAGACTTAGTACGGATTTTTATTGCTGAAAGTGAAACTATTAGAAAAGTTACTGAAGCACTACTTAGGGACCATATCGTATCTTTTGTTGCTCATTACATCCTTTGTTGCTTGCTGAACATCACACGTCAGCAAGGGAAAAGTGCAGAAACATCACTGATATCCCCTGTATGAAGCCCTACTACAGTCTTGAAGCACAGATCAATGACAGGGGTTTCTCATTCAAGGAAATTGAAGACCTGTGTGAAACTTCAATGAGAGGAACTACTTCCAGAAGGTTCCCGAAAGTTCTTATATCTGAAGTTTGTATAAATTGTAGCGAACTTCATTTAGAAGCTCAGTTCAGTTCAGGCAGTACACTGATATTCATAATAAACATGCTTTCAGTGCCAACTACTGTTGTTCATTGACAATTCTGATTTTGACTTTGGACCTGAGTGTGGATACAATGTGACAATATGATAGCAAGATCAACAGCAAACCCCATATTGATTCCTGTGGTACACCTGTACCCATTCTGAAGATCCTATTTCCTTATACACACACCCTGGAATTCTTAATGTGATACTCTGAATCATTTCAGTTACATAGAATGAAAACCTGTTGCCAGCAAGATCTCTGATAGCACAATATTTCAGCTTCTCTAAGGAAATAGTGTGTCCTCTAATTCTGATTGTTTTCACTGCAGCATTGTTGTGCTATAATTATCTTCTGGTGCCATAAACCATTCACATGAACGGACACAGGCAGACAGTGTTTGTTGGTAATGAGGATCACCCTGTGGCTAAACATGCCTTGGTGCACAGCCAGCACATCTTGGCACAGTGTTACACCGTCTGGGTTATCTGGATACTTCCCACTGACACCAACTTATCAGCACTCCAGAGATGGGAGCTTGCCCTTCAATATATTCTCTCTTCCCGTTACCCACCAGGCCTCAACCTCCGCTAATTTCAAGTTGCCACCCCTCGTACATCACTTGTCACTGAACAACATGTTTGCCTCTGTACCTCCACCTCGAATGACACTTCTGCCCAACCTCTTTGCATTTACATATATATGTGTGTGTGTGTGTGTGTGTGTGTGTGTGTGTGTGTGTGTGTGTGTGTGTGTGTGTGTGTGTGTGTGTGTACCTGTCCTTTTTCCCCCCTAAAGTAAGTCTTTCTGCTCCCGGGATTGGAATAACTCCTTACCCTCTCCCTTAAAACCCACATCCTTTGGTCTTTACCTCTCCAACATTCCACGAGGGAAAAATATATCTAAAAACAAAGATGATGTGACTTACCAAACGAAAGTGCTGGCATGTCAATAGACACACAAACAAACACAAACATACACACAAAATTCAAGCTTTCGCAACCAACGATTGCTTCGTCAGGAAAGACAGAAGGAGAGGGAAAGACGAAAGGATGTGGGTTTTGAGGGAGAGGGTAAGGAGTCATTCCAATCCCAGGAGCGGAAAGACTTACCTTAGGGGGAAAAAGGACAGGTATACATACGCGCACGCGTACATACACACACGTACATACACACACGTACATACCGTATGTGCGGATGGATGTGTGTGTGTGTGTGTGTGTGTGTGTGTGTGTGTGTGTGTCTATCAACATGCCAATGCTCTCGTTTGGTTAGTTACATCATCTTTATTTTTTGATATACTTTTCCCATGTGGAATGTTTCCTTCTATTTTATATAACTTCTGCACAATTTCAGTGCAGTAATGTGTTCATTGTAAATAAGTATTAAAGTAGTTGTATTACATGTTTATTACCTTATAAACAAATAAAAAAACTATTTTAAATTCAGTGCATTAGTATTTGTAAAATGACTCTTTCATATAGTGTTCATTAAAAAATGATCATTCCACTGTGGAGTGGTACATTAGCTTATTTGTTGTAGTTGTAAATATTTGTCATGTATTATTGTTTTTCTGACATGTTCTGCATCTTGGAGGACCTCCTCACTACGGATCAATTGGAATGAAAGTAAATCTAATCTAATCTATGCTTCTTGACAGTCAAGACACTACCAAGCCATGACATCAAAACATAAAATTCCCTGCCCACAACAGGTGAAGACGGTTGCTCGCTATCATGCCTTGCTTATTACTCAAACCGCACACCTCTCCATTCAACTCTGCACAAACATGAAACAAAAAGATTGCACAGAGTATGTGTTTCGTGACTTATTCCCTGCCTACTTAATTATTTTGTGATGATCATCTTTCCTTGTCATAAATATGGAATGAGAAATGTCTATTGCCTAAACAGCATGTAGCACTACAGATTCCACCACTTAAAGGAAAGATGTCAGGACAACTCTTTATTCTGCTAGTTACAAATCAATTCTCATAACATAAACCACTAAAACACAATTACTTACTGCCAACTGACCTTTTGTTGAAGAGAAAACACTATCTTTAACGCAGGGCATAAGACATGTATAGTCCATCTTCTTACAGTTCATAGCACTGTTTTTAGTATGGTACTGTGTTTTCAATTTTAATCATTTCAGAAAATGGTAAGTCTTCTACTTAGTTTCAGGCAGATTCTGCTACACGGTGTTACCTTATGAGCATTAACCTTACATAATTCATATTCTCTTTATCTAATGCAATAACTTTTATGCAATGATCTGTCTTTCTGTTAAGATATATCTATCATTTTAATATGTATATGGATGTTCTTGGCAAGATATAAATAAAAAATCGTTAAGACTTTCTTGTGTTTTTATTTAAACTAGGTGCTAATGTATTGTCTTTAGCCTAGGATACCATTTAGATTTCTTTTTGTTTTCATAGTAGCATGCTAAATTATTTCTTTTTTTTTTATGACTGTTACTAAGCAAAAATTTGCTGATTATGTTCACTGGATCATCCCATTCTCTTTTTTCAATATCAACATTACTTAATTTTGTACATTCAACCAATATATATTTTCACTTAAGTTACATTTCCTTTTTATCTTACATGAGCCTTTGTCTATTGATTTGTGCAGATTTCACACAATGCTGCAGCTAAAATGCTGCAAAACCAGTCATGCCTATATACAAGGTAAACATTAATAAAACACATACAAACTGCAAGGATGGATTCCTTACTGGAAATGAAGGAAAAAAATCCTATGAACATGTGTCCAGAAATGCATTGTTGATATGGTAGATGGTGCTGATTAATGGAAATTCCTCTTACCACATGCTGTATGTTCCCTGTGTGTTGCAGGTTGTGAAAGCAACCTTTACTGGAACTGGAATCATCATCAATCTGCATAATCATCACCTGTGGGCTATAGACAATCCTCAGGGTATGGTTGAGGCACTCCATCACCATCAGTTCAGCATCAGTGTCAGTTCAGCATCAGTGGGTAGGCAGGGATTCTTGGCAATCACATACTTTGATTGCTTATTATTGCACAGTGCCTCGACAGAGAAACATGCCTGGACTTCCTTCAGAATACTCTGCCTGGGCTGTTTGAGAATGTGGTTTTGCCACTGTGACAGATTATGTGGTTTCTGCATGATGATGAACCACCCCACTTCGGCATTACAGTTCACTGAAATGTCAACAACCTCTTCCCCAAATGCTGGAGGGGACACTGACGCCATGTTGCATGGCCTGCTAGATCGCTGGACCTAACCCACTGGATTTTTACCTCTGGGGGCATTATGTATACTGAACCAGTTCTAGATGTGCAGGCCCTTCAATAGTGTATTAATGATGCCTATGACACTATTTGGAGAGGGGTCACAACTTTGCAAAAGAGTGTGGCAATCCATGATGTGATGTGTGAACATGTGCACTGCATCTCATGAGGGCCTCTTTGAACATCTGTTTTAACATGGACGTGATGCAACTCAGTGCTCTTCTCAGGGACAATTAGTTGTCACTGTACACACATTGCCCATTTCCAGAAGCACGTTCATAGGACCTTTTTCCTCCATTTCCAGTCAGGAATCTACCCCAGCACTTTGTTGGTTTTAGTTATATCCACCCCGCATAAAGGACTGACAGCTAAAGCAGTCTTATCTTTTCAAAACACAACAAGAGCCTTCAGGGATGTGGAGCAAGTTAAGGTATATACATTGATCAGCCAAAACATCATGACCCTCTACGTAATAGTCAGTACAGCCACTTTTGGCACAGATGACAGCAGTGATGCATCAAGGCATGGAAGCAATGAGGCCCTAGTAGGTTGCTGGAGGGATTTGGAACCATATCTGCAAACACAAGTCACCTAATTCCCACAAATTCCAGGGAGGGGGGCCAATGAGCTCTGATGCCACATTCAGTCATATCCCAGATGTGTTCTTTTTTTTGTTCAGATCTAGTGAGTTGGAGGCCAGCACATATCACACTTCTGGTCTTGTGACATGGCACATTATCTTGTTGAAAATGCCACTGCCATCAGGAAAAGCAACTGTCATGAAAAGGTTTACATGGTCAGCAACAAGTGTATAGTATTCCTAAGCCATCATGCTGCCTTGCATGAGCTCCTATGGACCCATGGATGCCCCATGGTGGCTGTTCCCAGAGAATAATGGAGCTGCTGCAGCTTGTCTCCATCCCGCAGTACAGGTGTTGAGTAGCTGTTCCCCTGGAAGACCATAGACTCATGCCTCTCATCAGCATGATTAAGGTATCAGGAGTCATCAGACCTGCAATGCTCTGCTGCCACTGCGCCAGCATCCAGTGCCAACAATCACATGCCCATTTCAGATATAGTAGCTGATGGAAATTGAATTGCCATGTGGCTAGGGCCTCCCGTCATATAGACCACTCGCCTGGTGCAAGTCTTTCGAGTTGACAACACTTCGGCAACTTGCGTGTCAATGGGGATGAAATGATTATAAGGACAACACAACACCCAGTCCCTGAATGGGGAAAAATCTCTGAGCCAGCCAGGAATAGAACCCGGGCCGTTAGCTATGACATTCTGTCGTGCTGACCACTCAGCTACCAAAGGGGTACAGTAGCTGATGTACTAAGATTGGCACATGCAAGGGTTGTCAGCTGCGGAGGTCCACTGTTAGGAGTGTTTGGTGCACTGTGTGTTCAGAAACACCTATACTCTGGCCAGCATTAAAAGATGTTAGTTCCACCACAGTTTTCTGCCTGTCTCGTTCTACTAGTCTGCCCAACATATGATGTCTGACATCTCTAATGAGTGGTGCCACCCAATCACATGATGTCTGGATGTGGTTTCACCTTGGTTTTGTCATATGTTGAAGATATTCAGCACAGCATTCCTCTAACAACTGAGAAGTCATGCAGTTTCTGAAACGCTCATGCCGAGACTACAGGCCATCATATCTGCCCTCAGCCAAACTCTCCGTGTGCCTTCCCATTCCAAAAACAGACAGCACACTAACATACTACATGCATTTGTGTGCGTGTGTGTGCGTGAGAGAGAGAGAGAGAGAGAGAGAGAGAGAGAGAGAGACTAGTAGTCATTCCTCACCAGGTGACACTGCTATTGCTTGGATAAGTTGATATCAACAGATCAGTGTTTTAACAGAAGATGGTAATGTCACAGAAACTTAATCTGTATAATATATTAACAAAACGCTATAAAATACTATATTATGTTGTCCTACTCTTGATTTTGCCAGCTAACATTTAAGGAAATTAAAATGGATTTTACAGGGTGGCACACGAAATGTGTTACCAATTGTTTCTTTCACAGTTTACGACGCACATTAAATATCCCGCTGGGATCTCTACAGCAGTACCAGCAGAGCTTGGAAAAACAAATGAGTTCTGAAATGACATGTAATTCACGATACTGCCACTAGGAGACTAGTAAGCAGCAATGGCTGACAATGGAAGACTGATGACACAGCAACAATCGGCAACTGTGCTACTGTTTCATGAAACGAAAAGCCTTGTTGTGACTCAGAGATGTTTTTGACAACAGTTTAACACACGATGGTTCCCTGGCAAGGAGACCATCCACAGGTTGTACGATAAATTTGTACAGGAAGGAACAGTATTGGAAGCAAAGCGACCTCGGCCTAAGCCTGTTTGTTCGCCAGATAATATCGAAGCGGTACGAGTTGCTGTAAAGAGAAGTCCCGGGAAATCGTGTAGAAAGGCAGCAGTGCAACTGGGAATATCCAGACACTCCATTAACACATTCTTAAAAGTGACCTCCATATGTACCCATACAAAATGACCTGTGCACAGAAGTTCACTGAAGAACACAAGCAGCAGAGACTACTGTTTGCTTAGTGGGCAGATAGGGAAGAAAGTCTCAACAACGTTTGGTTTTCAGACGAGGTGCATTTTCATTTAGACAGTGTGGTTAACAAACAAAATGTACACTTTTGGGCCACTGAAAACCCAGAAGTGCTTATGAACGACAACATTATGCTCCGAGGATTACAGCATGGGCAGCAATATCCAGTCACGGACTTATTGGACCCTTTTTCTTTGAAGAAACTTAACAGCGAGTGTTATTTGAGCATGCTTTGCAATAGCTTCATTCCACAGCTTCTTGCTACCGCCTTGCCCTTCAACACGCAGTGGTTCATGCAAGATGGAGCAAGGCCACATACTGCAAACACTGTGTTGGAGTTTTTACATGAGCATTTCGACATGCGGATCATTTCACTCAGGTTTCCAGGTAACTTCAATGATGGACAAAATTGGCTCCCCAATAGTCCAGACCTCAGTCCATGACTTTTCTTTGGGGATACCTAAAGGAAAAACAGTCCTGAAACGTCCATGTGATTTAATGGAGCTCTGAAGACTTATTCTTCAAGCTTGCAGTGAAATTATGGAGGACATGTGCCATAGGGTAATGACTAACTTCAGTGTTCGTTAGAAGGAAGTTAGGAAACCAAATGGTGGACATATTGAGCATGTGCTGAGCTACAATAAATCTCCATGGACGGCTCTTCATTGTTGTATATGTTCCTTTCAGACTGTATTGACAAAGTTTATATTCAAAAACAAAACTACAATTAAAAATGTACCTACAAAGTTATACTCAGAAACTGCTGTGTATCTCCTATTGGTAGCTTCATCTTGATTTGGTTACATTGGAAATTTGGAAGAAGATGGTTAAACACTTATTCCTATTTACAATATATTACTACTTGTCATGCAACCATAGACCTTTTGATCATTAACTTGACAAACAGACGACTGGTACACAGAGTGCACCAAAATGGGACATATTCAACTGAAACTGAGTGTTGCTGTCAGCAATAAAAAGCACTGAGGAGGAAATGTGTTAGCAAATGAACTTCGAAATTGCTTTAAAAGGCACCTGGAAGATGTGTAGTTACATACTTTTGTAGAATATCCTTATTGCATGCTTCTGCTGAACAAACATTTATTTTAGATGCCCACACCAGATAATATTTCAATAAAACAACAGAGTCTGAAAAATATGCAGAATAACAAATTAGTTTTTGACATGACATGTTGAGGGATACTCATGAGGGCCAGCCATAGTGATTGGATCTTTTTCATTAGTTCATCTATTTGTTGGATCTATTGAAATTTGTTACCCAACTGGACCCCTAAGAATTTTACAGTGTTTCTTTCACTGTGTGACCGTTACTGTTTGCTTCTGGTGGTAGGAAGTCATTTTTTGTTGTCTGCAATACGATATATCAGCCTTTGTGAGATTATAACAAACTGTTACCTGTAAATCACCTATAGTGCTGTTCAGTTATTATCTGAGTTGCATGTTGTAAGGCTGACAAGGGATCCTTGATAGGAATGCCTGTGCCATTACAAAACATGGAAAGGATATAATGAGTATTAAAAATCTGAGTGGCAAGTTGCATGGAGAGAGGGTGCATGAAGAATATCAATGAAGGGAAGGCCAGAATGTGGAAGATTGCAGCAGTTGAAAAAGTCTGAAATAGGTACACAGTGGAACAATCCAGAAGATTCACAAATTAGCTCACCATGCCCAGAGCTAATCAACTAATGACAAACTTGTCAAATGTAAGCAAACCAATGCACAGCAGCATTTCAAATTGGATCATCTAAAGAACAGCTGGGATGAAGGTGCATAAAAGGCTTCATCTTTGTTCAAAATCAACAATGGTTTTCAACACGAACAACAAGGATGAAGGTAATATGTTATGCAGCAGAGAACAGGCACAATTTCTTGGTTACATTACATTAATACTTGTTCCATAGATCATGAATACGACATTTCATAATGATGTGGAACATGTCAGCTTAACACAAGTTTTCATTACACAATATAATTTCTTTTTATACTTACTACTTCACATCTAAAAATTCATATGTTCAGTAGAAGAAGCTGTCATTGAGAAAGTCTTGTAATTTGTTTTTAAATGTTGGTTGGCTGTCAGACTTTTAATGCTATTTGGAAAATGACCAAAGATTTTTGTAGCAGTGTAATTCATGCTTTTCTGTGTCAGTCAGATTTAACCTAGAATATTGAAGATCATCCTTTCTTCTAGTGTTGTAGTTCCACACTTTCTTATTATTATTTAACTGGGGTGGGTTATTAATAACAAGTTTCATAGGCAAATATGTGTATTGCTAAGGTATTGTGAATATCCCAAGTTCCTTAAATAAATGTCTACAAGGTGATCTTTGGCAGTCTCCAGCTATTGTTCCAATTACATGCGTTGGTGCAATGAATACTTTTTCTTTTAATGATGAAATACCCCAAAATATGATGCCATATTAAAGCAGTGAATGAAAATAGGCATAGTAGGTTAATTTACTAAAATGTATATTACCAAAATTTGCCAATAACCATAATAGCATAAGTTTCTCAACCTAACCGTTTCAACAGATCATCAATGTGTTTCTTCCAGTTAAATTTCTCATCAATACACACACCGAGAAATTCTGAACTTTCGGCCTTAGCAACAAACCTCTGTTCAAAGTCTATATTTGTCAATGGTATTATGCAATTTACTGTGCAGAATTTATGTACTATATTTTCTCAAAATTTAGTGAGAGTCCATTTGCAGAGAACCATTTAATAATTTTCTGATAGACATTATTCACAATTTCCTCAGCTGATTCTCGTTTGTTGGGTGTGATTACTATACTTGTATACCAGCAAATATATAACAAGGGACCCCAGACTGGACCCTGTGGGACACCATTCTTGATACCTTCCCAGTTAGATGACCCTGCTGATTTTTGCACACTACCTCTACTGTTAATTTCAACCTCCTACATTCTTCCAGTTAAAGATGAATTAAACCATTTGTGCACTGTCCCACTCAAATCACAATACTTACACTTATTTAGAAGAATTCCCTGCGTCACACAGCAAAAGCCTTTGAGAGATCACTAAAAATACCAATGGATGATGATCAGTTATTCAGAACATTTAATATTTCACCAGTGAAAGCATATATAACAATTTCTGTTGAAAAATCTTTCTGCAAACCAAATTGACAGTTTGTTAGCACTCCATTTTTAAAAATATTTGATGCTACTCTTGAATACATTGTTTTTCTAAGAACTCTGGATATAGCTGTCAGAAGTGAGATTGGGCAGTAGTTGTTAGCATCAGACCTATTCTTGTTTTATGCAGTGGTATAACAATAGCATATTTCAGTCTATCTTGAGAAGTGCCCTGTTTCAATGAGTTATTACGTGTATGGCTGAGAATCCTTATCTCTTGGGAACAAGCTTTTAGGACTATGTTGGTAATGCCATCAATTCCATGTGATCTTTTACTTTTGAGTGAGTTTATTATTTTCCTAATTTCAGTAAGAGAGGTTGGTTGAATTTCAATTTTTCAAATTGCGTAAGTATTGCCTCTTCCATATACTGCCTTGCATTCTTTAATAAATAGCTGGACCATATTCCTCTGCAATGCTTAAAAATGATTATTAAAAAGGTTTTCTACTTCTGACTTTTTTGTTCAACTTCTCATTGAGTTTGATAGAAATACAGTCCACTGTGCTCTCAGTTTCCCTGTTTGTTTCCATTTTAACAACATTCCAATCTTTTTTTTTTTCAAATTTTATTATAAGAGGTGCTAATTTCAGACAATATGCATGTACTTCTGGACTTTTTAATAACTTTTCTTAATACAGTGCAGTAGTTTTTATAATGTTTCATCTTTCTTGGATCATTATTCCTCCTAGCTATGACATACATTTCCGTTTTCTTTTTACAAGATATTTTTATCCGGTTGGTAAGCCATGGCTTTTTGGGTGGTATCTTACAATTCTATTTCACTGTTTTCTTAAGGAAACAGTTTTCAAACATACTCACAAAAGTATCATGAAATAGGTTAAATTTTAAATTAACATCAGGTTCATGTACACTTCATCCCAGTCTAACTGCTGCAAGCTTTCGTTAAAATTTGCAATTGTTAAATTGTTAACTGAACACACTATTTTGAAGGACTTTTGCATTACTGCATGGAGCTCTGTCATATACTGTAACCACTTGTGCATCATGATCAGACAGATGATTCTTAACAGGAAAAGTTTTTACTAGATTAAATTTATTTTGGTCTATAAAAACATTACCTAACGGTGTGCTGCTTTCCTGTACCACTCGAGTAGGAAAATCAATAACTGACATCAAATTGAAAGAACTAAGTAATACTTCAAGGTCAAGCTTTCTATCAGACTCTTTCAGAAAATATACACTGAAATCTCCACAAACAATAATTTGCTTTCCTCTGTCTATCATAGCACAATAAAAAAAAACCAAGGTTAAAAAAAATAGTTGAAAATTTCCCAATGGGGACCT
Organism: Schistocerca piceifrons; assembly: GCF_021461385.2. Lineage (NCBI taxonomy): Eukaryota > Metazoa > Arthropoda > Insecta > Orthoptera > Acrididae > Schistocerca > Schistocerca piceifrons. The sequence continues at coordinate 47,393,014 of NC_060148.1, forward strand.
ATACACAACTACAATTATAAAAGTGACATTATTTAGTTTAAGCTCACATGCACATGCTTCTTTCTATATGTTGATCTACACAAATTTTATTAGTTTCAAACTTTTTCACATTCAACATATATGGCAACTCCTCCTCTCTCCATAGAGTCTACTTTCAAGTGCTGAAAGCTTATATCCACCTACATTTACCTTTTCCATACTATGACTATATGATGTTCAGACAGACATAGTAAATCATTCCACCCTTTGTTTATAAATCTTCTAAATGAAAAAGAAACTCATCTACTTTGCTTTTTAATCCCCTGATATCCTGATGCAATAAACTAACATTTTTCACTGTGCTTTTATGAGAATCTTGTGACATGTTAACATCTCTAGTACCTGCTAGTCCGAGTTTCTCATTAGGCTTAATTTCATTCAATGTTTAATCAGTGGACACTGATCTTAGCCTAAAAAACGAGTGACTCCCATGAGCCCTTAAAGATTTTGCTATCATCCTAGCCAATTTACCCTTCCCTTTCTTGTTAAGATGCAGGCCATGTCTCGTTAAGTTCCACCTAGTAATATCATCAAGAGGAACCAAATCTAAGCCTGACAAAGTAGACGCTTGAAGCAGCTGATCTAGCTCCATATTGGTCCTCCTGACAGAGCTGTTCAAGTGGGGCTGATCATACTACATGAAAGCAGGAACCAAGCCAACATTTGTATGGTTCTTTGCAGATGCTATTTTTGGCAGGTCATACTCAGTATTGTAGCCCTGATCCCTATCAATATTGTTTCCCACTCCACCCACTATCACAACATGATCCTGCTTTGTAAATCCCTTGCTCAATTATCCTACATCCTCTATCACTCGGTTTAGACATGCACTGGGCTTTGAAAAAACTTATTTCCTGGTATCTGTCACCTAATTTTTCCTGCAATATCTGGCCCACACCTCTTCCATGGCTACTACCTAATAGTAGAACTTTCCTCCTACTCTCCACTTTTTTTGAAACAGTTGGTTTCCTGGTGGAAGTCTGTTGAGTACTGACTACACTAACATCTACCTGAGCCTCTTCCTTAGTTAACTGAGGTAGCAAGGCAAATCTATTGTTTGTGCCAATGACAAAACCGTCATAGTGTTCTCTTTCTGTGGCCCCTGTGCCTTGCTACCACTTCTCACCTGTCTTCATCCTTTTCCTCCCTTATCCCTATCAGTTCCTCCTTAGTACTATCTAGTTCAGCTTTAAGGGCTCTTCTCTTCCCTTCCTGTTCAGCTATTTTCCTACCCCTTGACATACTCTGCAATACAATGAAAAGGACCCATTTTCTTCCCCAGTTCCCATGCCACTACATTCCCCCCAATATAACCATCTGTCACAACAGCTGCATAGAATCCCAGAACTAACTTTCCTATAGCAGCTCAAACACTTCTTGCTCATGGTTGTTTACAATATTTTTACAAAATTTACCTAAGCAATAACAATAATATTCTATTAACTAGAGATCACGAGCCACTTAAGTTATACACAAAACTAATATACATGCATACTATTAATATAGCAATGTAATGCATGTAAACTAATGTTTAAACCCAAAACTTGAGTCCAGGAAAATTAGGCCTAACATCATATATGCGTGATATGGATTGGTTGGCTGGTTGGTGGATTGATTTGGGGCAGATGACTAAACAGCAAGGACATCAGTCCCATCAGATTAGGGAAGGAAGTAGGCTGTGCCCTTTCAAAGGAACCATCCTGGCATTTGCCTGCAGCGATTTTGGGAAATCACGGAAAACCTAAATCAGGATGGCTGGATGCAGGTTTGAACCGTAATCCTCCCAAATGCGAGCCCAGTGTGCTAACCACTGCACCACCTCACTTGGTCATGATACGGACTTTACGCATTTTGAAAAGAAATAAGAAAACAGCCCAAGTTCTTCACTTAATACTTATGCAATTATCTTAAATTTATATGTAAATCTATCTCTGAAGTATGTGGAAACCAGCCCTTACATTATGTTTTTGCTTTGTTTTTGTTTCAGAAATACTTTGAAGTGAATGAAACCTTCAATACATAATATAAAGTAGGCTCTACTGAGCTTCCTCATGGTGTAATAACTTCTTTAACAGTATTATAGAATGAACTACTTATCTTCATGAGCTCAAAATTCAAGCATGTGTGGTCTGTAGCAGGGTTCCATTATGATTACCATTTGTCACTGATGTTTTATAATTTGATGAAGTAGTACTTCAGTGAGATTAATACAGAACTGAATCAGCAGAGTACGGAATTTCATAACATATTTGAGGAAGGACATAAAACTATAGGCAATGGGCATAGTTCGAACTTACAAGTGATGGAAACAAAATCAATAGATTTGCACTGAAATTTAGTCATAGGACTAATAACTTCAGGGTGAAGATTAACCACAATTTTGAGAAATTTATGAAGTTTTTAACATGGTCAGAGGGCAAAATTCACTAAATGGATGTAATTAACATTGAAATAAATAATAAAGTCAATTTAGAGGAGGAAGAGGAGGAGATTAGTGGTTAACATCCCGTCGGCAACAAGGTCATTAGAGACAGAGCACATGCTCGGATTAGGGAAGGGAATCAGCCATGCCCTATCAAAGGAACCATTCTGGCATTTGTCTGAAATGATTTACGGAAATCACGGAAAACCTAAATCATCATGACTGGAGACGGGTTTCAACCATCGTCCTCTCGAATGTGAGTCCAGTGTATAACACCATAGCTCTAATGCTGTACTGATTTATTTTGCCTTTTGTTTTGTTTAGTATTATATCATTGAGTTTCTGTAAATTTTGTTGGATTGAATCTCTACCATGAGAGTGATTATTCTTTTCTGTGTAAAAAACTTTGATGTCATGATTTGATTCTATGCAATGTAGTGTACCTATCATTTTAAATTCTTTGTATCATTTGGAGGGAGACAAAGTTTACTGTATATAATTGTAATTTTGTTTAAATTTTTGTAGAAATACCAATATGTGCAAATGTTCTGTTGTAATTAATATGTTTGGTTTTTTGTGTAATTGCTGATCCTCACTTAGGTTTCTTAGTTACTTTGTATGTGAAAGGTGTTGTGGTTCCCCTAGGGAACGGAAGCATGCAGCACACACAAACTGTGGGAGGCCTAGGAAGAAAAGGTGGAATTAAGAGTCAGTCAGGGACGAGCTACCAAACTGTCAACTGATCATGTTCAAGTTGCATATTGTGCTGGTGCCAAGAGAGGCTTTCCATGCTGCTTTCCAATGCCTTGGTTGGATGGATAAAGAGGTGGAACTATTCTGGAATTGATATCTGTCATGGCCACCAAGAAATGACAGAGTCCAGCAATTCTATCTGCAAATCCACCTACCAACATGCAATTGCCACCATATTATGCAATCACTGAAAAGGAACCAAGGAATAGTATAAATGTGTGGTGAAGGATCAGCTCATTAGATTTTTTAGTGTGTGCAAATATAAGGTAACTTACACTCAACCTCTTATACATACCTTGATTTTTTATCCCTAGTCACACAACCACTTACGGTCCTTCCCATGTCAAAAATGCTTACCGAGTGCCCATATTGTGAAAATAGGAAAGCCCAGTGTTTTACTAATTAATGCCACTTGAACATAGTAACAAGAAAGTTAAACTTTATGTAACACAACTGAGTAATATAGTAAATGATGCTTATTGAAAAAAACTTTCTATTAAAACTGTTTATTAATATTTTGTTGCCAACTTCTAAAATGAATGTTCTCAAAACTGTGGCTTATAGAGTTTTGCATATTAACTGATCACAGTGCAGCCTGTTGAAAATCACCCAAAGGTGAGCTATTGTCTTATAACCACATCAAGCTGTATTCTACTGCAGTAAAAGTTGAGAACTATTACTGTTGGAAGTTATATGTTCATGCTTCTTAAGGGCTTGTTTCTTTAGTGTATTGAAAGTGTGTTTAATTTGCTCTGCTACAGTGGTCAAGATTAAGTGGCCCCCTCCATTGAAAGTAGTTCAAATACACAAAGTTACTTAATTATAGAAAGTTTCAATTACTCTTGCTATTCAAGTGAAATTCTGTACAATATTGGGTTCCTCTTGTGTATTAAAAGCGCATATTAATGGTGTAACAAGATCAACAGTTTGTCTATTGTGCTCATGGTAGATAATCATTAATAGAAAGGCTACTATCTATGAAAACAGTAACTTCTTTGTTCAAAAGACAGTGAGAAGTAATTTGGTAGTGAACTCCATTTAATTTTCATTCTAAGTAGAAAGGTGTTTAGTATTGAGAGACTTAATCTATGCACAATAACTAATTTTGCTGTGAACCATATTTCATGTCAGATAAGAATATGTTTGAAAAGTGATATTGAACCTATATCCAATTTACGATTCTGCAGTGAATATTAATAGTAACATTATTGAGACCATTCAGTTTGACTAAGTCCTCAAGGTAACAGTGTGTTTCGTTATCTGTTGTCCTTATGCAAATAGTCTTGTTCTCCTACAACTGTTAGCACTTTCTTTAACATCTACATCTGCTAGTGACAGAGTTCATTGCACTCTCTTATGATAAAGTATAGATGGTGTTTGTCCATTAAAGTTACTCATCTCTGTTTCTTCAACAGGAATGTTACTCATCCTCATGCCTAATCAGGCTGCCAACCATTTTCTTTATTCTTTGAACAGTGTGGATAGGTTAAATATTGTTTATTACTGTTTAATTATTTACATAATTCTGACTTTCGCTTCCGATAAGCCATCTCCGTTAGGTATATCACAGTCAACATAACAAAATTCCTTTCAGAGGGTAACACAACACTGCTCTGTTGCTTTATACCATAACTGCTTTAACAAGATAGTTTTATTCCACAACCTCCATCCAACTTTAAGGTTATGGTATAGCAGTAGCATATGGAAGTGTTGGAAGTGTGCTAACCACTGCACCGCCCTGCTCGGTAAAGTTGATTTAGGGAAATATTGTGCCTACAGTAAGATATAAAATGTCAAAGAAAATGTGGAGCAAATAAATAGTGGCTTTCAGTATCAAAAGAGATTCCAGGGAAACTGGATTGAAAATACACTGATGGTAATCAATATAGAGTAATGAAATTTTGGCAACACACTTCTTTGAGTAATATATTTAAGTGATTAACATTGTCTGATCATGAGTTAATGCAAGTGTGAGATGAGCCATTGAAACTGTGAATGCTGGTACAATAACAATGTAACTGCCAGGCTACTGAATCCAAGACTGCAAACGTGCATGCATTGTGTTTTACAGGTGCCGGATGGAGTTCCATGCCTATTGCACTTGGTCAGTCAATACAGGGACAATTAGTGCTGTTGGTGGATGTTGCTGGAGTTGTCGTCGGATGATGTCCCATATGTGCTCAACTGGAGACAGATCTGGTGATCAAGAAGATCAAGACAACCAGCTGATACTATGTAGAGCATGTTATTTACTTAACATCAGTATGCTGGCAATTTATCCAGTTGCAAAACACTCTCAGAATCCTGCTCATGAATGACACCAAAACAGGTCAAGGCACCAGACTGATTTACAAATTTGCAGTCAGAGTCTGTGGGATAAACAGAAGAGTGCTCCTGCTGTCATCCAAAATTGCACCTCGGACCATAATTGCAGGTGTAGGTCCAGCACAAACAGGTTGGCTGCAGGGCCTCAACCAGTTTCTTATAACTGGCACACAGCCATCACTGGCACCAAGACAGAACCAGCTTTCATCAGAAAACATAACAGACATCCACACTGGCCTCTGATGAGCCACTGAAGTCACAAATGGCAGTGGTTTGGGGTCACTGGAATGCAAGCTACAGAAAATATGGCTCTGAGCTGTCGTTGAAGTAACTGATTTGTAACAGTTTGTTGTGTGACTGTGGTGCAAACTGCTGTTCAGATTACTGCTGCAGATGCAATATGATGCACCAGAGCCATTCATCGCACATAACAGTCTTCCCTCTTAGTAGTACCACATGGTCATCCAGGACCTGTTATCTTCCAACCATGTGTTCTTCTGACTACTGATACCAGTAATCATGTACATTGGCTACATTCCTACTAAGTCCTTCAGCAATATTGCAGAAGGAACACCCAGCTTCCGGTAACACTATTACATGACCTCGTCCAAACTCAGTAAGGTGTTGATAATGGTGTCTGTCACTATAAATGAGTTCTTTACTAACATCAGCTAGCCACTTCCAATCTCAAACATAACATTTACACCTGTTACAGCATGTATTTAAAGCAAGTCCAATTTGCATCCACAGTGACATTACAACTGCCACTCTAATGTGACTGGTGTGAAATCTGAATAGCCGTCATCCTTCAGATGTAGAAGCACACCTACCAACTTTCGTTTAGGTCAGAAAACTCCTTCTCTGGTCTGCAATTTCTTTTCCATCAGTATTGTTGGAATAAGCATATCAAAGAATTGTTCATTCTTTTCAGGTTAAGATAACGGAAGTAATTCCAATTATTTCTGAACACAATAATAATAATAATAATAATAATAATAAAAGAATAGGTATCCGGTATGTTCTGCCAGTCGTAAAAGGCGACGAAAAGAACAAACCACTAATAGGGCTAACCCCCCTTTTAGTGTGATTAGTTGGTTCAGGACAGAACTAATGAAGCCTCGGACAAGCACCGTCATGGTCGGGGATGACGCTTGAACCCTATGCCCGCCCACAATAGTAACGACACTGCTAGCCAACTGGAAAATGATTTAAATCCAAATAGAGGTGTTTTGCAGGATATGCTTCCTGCAACCACCCTAGAAGGAAAACAAAGACAGAGGATGAGATGGTCAGATGAAGTTAATTGACACCTCATGTTCTGTTATTACCAATCAACAAACCTAGGAACCAACACAACTGGATACAGATCACAAGTATACACAACATTTATTACCAGATACGCAGAATTAAAATTTTTAACAGAACAATGTCTCGCCGGTCAGATTCGTGTAATAATAAAAAATAACAGGATACCCCAGTCAGAATTAGAAAACATCAAACAACAAGTACAACAAATACTGGAACAAAATAATGTGCACTCAGAAGAAGAAGAAAATACAGTAATGGACTCAAACATCCCAGAGCAAACAAACAAAGACCAACACGCATCAATTAAACAATCACAGGAAAATGAAATCTTAAGACAGCCACCAGAACAAGCACAAATAGAACACGAAGAGACACACATGTTAGACATAGAAGAGAAATTTCAGCTGACATATATAGAATACAAAGACACAAATACAGACATTAGACCATTCTTGCATAGACCGCCAAATAACCCACAAGTCGAAACAACAATTAAAAACTATCAACACAATCATACACAACAAAATAAATGAAAACACAACTATGGAAGAGTTACAACTACTGGTTTATATATGAGCACTCACTACACTAAATATACACACTAGGCAGAGATCAGAACAAACCAACACACAGAAGAAACCCACAAAACCAGCATGGCAACACAGGCTACAGATCAGAATAGAAAAACTGAGAAAAGACATCGGACAGCTAACACAATTTATAAGAAATGAAATGTCAGAAAAAAACTAAAAAGGTTGGGTAAAATCTCACAACAAGAAGCGATAGAGCAATTAGATGAAAAGAAGCAGAAATTACAAGCATTGGCCAAACGACTTAGAAGATACAAAAAAAGTGAAAATAGAAGGAAACAAAGCCAAACATTCAACACAAACCAAAAGAAATTTTACCAGACAATAGATAACACACACATTAAAACAGGCAATCCAGCAAACATAACAAACATGGAACACTTCTGGAGCAACATATGGTCAAACCCGGTACAACATAACAGGCATGCACGGTGGATACAAGCAGAAACAGACACATACAAGATGATACCACAAATGCCTGAGTGATAATTTTGCAACATGAAGTCACCCAAGCAATTAATTCTACTCACAGTTGGAAAGCCCCTGGAAAAGATAAAATAGCAAATTTCTGGCTAAAGAAGTTCACCTCAACACATTCACATCTAACTAAATTATTTAACAATATGAATTAATAGAGGGAAACATTCCATGTGGGAAAAATATATCTAAAAACAAAGATGATGTGACTTACCAAACGAAACCACTGGCATGTCAATAGACACACAAACATACACACAAAATTCTAGCTTTCGCAACAAACTGTGGCCTCATCAGGAAAGAGGGAAGGAGAGGGAAAGACGAAAGGATGTGGGTTTTAAGGGAGAGGGTAAGGAGTCATTCCAATCCCGGGAGTGGAAAGACTTACCTTAGGGGGGAAAAAAGGATGGGTATACACTCGCACACACACACATATCCATCCACACATATGTGTGTGAAATTGTGACAGGATGTCATGCAGAGGAGGTATTCACGACTTTGAAAATTGGCTATAAAGGAAAGTAAGTTCACATAGGTGAGACTGGTGCAAATAATGGTGAGATAGAGACTATATAGGCAGGAAATGATAAGGGTGATAAAATGAAGGGGCCCACAATATAATGCTCAGTGCAAAATGAGGTCAAAATTATTAAAAGAGAAAATCATATAAAGTGCATAATGTAAATATCAATGATTGCCCTGAATCAAAGGACGATGCAGTTAGTACAGATATGAGGCTCAACAATTCTGAGGTCTATGGTAATTTACTTTCAGTTGATTGTACTAGTAAATGTACTATCCTACCCGAAACTTTGGAACTCAGCTAGAACCAGAGTCACAGAAAAAGAATGCAAGCAGCATATCCACTGTTGTTTAGTTAATGCACTGTGGCAAATAGTGTTTTCCCAGGTGGGAGAATCCATTCTTCATTTCTTGGGCCACTTTACCTTCTATTATTCTTTCTGTAAATCCAACTCCAAGTAATTTTCTTCTACTGTCTACAATCAAGATAATTATTGAAAACTGAACTGCCCTTCCAGTACCTTAACACTTAAAAAGCCTAAAGGATCGAAGCTACTGATATTTTAATTAAATTACTGGCAGAAATGCTTCATTTTTGTATTTGTAGAACTGTTGTGCATAAAATTTTGAGCAGAATAATTTGCCTAGTTAAGATGAAAGTAATAAATATTCAGGTAAGCTGGGTTTGAAATCTATCAGTGACTGTAATTAGAGGCACAAAGAGAACTACAAACATGAGAACAAACAAAGTAAGATACAAAAGCAACAATAAAAATGTTTCCAGGGCTCTCGGGTGTCCAGCCAGATGTGATCATTGAAGTCCCACAATATTTCGGCGAATAATCTTATCGCCCTCATCAAATGGAACCAGCTGTTTTTCCTTTCCGCCATCATCAGGTGGTTCCATCACAACCGCTTGAGAGCGGAAAGGTTATTCGCCGAAATATCATGGAACTTCAACAATCACATCCGGCTGGGCACCCGAGAGCCTTGGAAACAACACATATGCCAGGAAAGCCTCCGATCATATATCAACAATAAAAATGTTCCCAACACTAACAAGTGATAAAGCACACAGAAATACTTCTAAAAATCCATTCCTTAAATAAGATGAAATAAGTTCTGTTGTCTAGTGATGTTTCAAGAATAGAGAACAGACCACTATCTCAAATGGAGAAAAGAAATTGTAGAAAATATAATAATGCTTTTAAATAGTTTTGTATTAACTCTTATGCAAAGTAAATGAATTATTTCTTGTCAGCAACAATTTTCCTATTTGGATCAAGGAGCACTCTTCTCATAAGTAAATGAATCAGGAACATCAAGGTACTGGCGCTAACCTTCAGGAGGAAATATTGCAAGGTATGGAGGGTCACTGAAAATAGGAGACAGGGCAATGATTTAGATTGACTGCAGTGTGTGTCATGAGCTTGGAACAGGGTTCTATGTTCACAAGCAAAAAAGTGATGCAGTAAGAGCATTCAAACATCCCAATAAACAAACAAGGTAATCACATTTCAGAATCAGTGGTTACATATCCCATTTAGAAATGCAAATGAACGCAGAAAAAAAGGGGTTGACAACATGAAAGAAGAAATCCACTGTCAACTGGAAGATAGACCACTCACTAAGCAGGCATAATATAAAAGGAGTGTTACTACACTTTAATGCCAAAGTAGGAAAAAAATGAAATTTACAATCTTGCCATTGGCAATTTCATCTTAATATGACAAACTTTTTTTTTTTCAGGTGAAAATTCTCTCTCTCTCTCTCTCTCTCTCTCCCTCTCTCTCTCTCCCTCTCTCTCTCTCTCTCTCTCTCTCTCTCTCTGTGTGTGTGTGTGTGTGTGTGTGTGTGTGTGTGTGTGTGTGTGTGTGTGTGTGTGTCCGCGTGGTGTGAATAGATTTTTATCTGTCCATTTACATTATATTATTAATAACTGACTATTTTTGTTGTTATATTAAATATCAAGATCTAGCTACGTGATGGAAAACGCTCTGTTGTTGGCTGATGTTCTGATGACATCACAGGCTAGGAGTAAGATGAAGTTATAGTTGTGTTATAGGAGTGTTAGCAAAAGTTACAAAGTTTTACTGCAAACAGTATAGCTATTTACTGATGGAAAGTGCAAATACAACTTTGAGGCAACAATAGAAAGGAATTTTGTGAACGCTGATAGCAGAAGCCTTGTGAAAGTGATGCATTTATGCTCCATCCATTTAGAGCAGCGATATGTGCAAAGATGGACATTCTTTTCCCTGCTCCCTGCAATATTTTTAACAAACTTTTTTTGCAAATGGGTCCATATATTATAACTAGATAGTTGACAATCAGTCATGAGCTATGACCCAAAGCACAAATTATTCTTGGTAAAACTTAGTGATGGTTTCCTGCATAGAAGGCAGTCAGAAGAGATACTGCATCCATCAAGCAATTCTGTGGCTCAATGGACAGTGCATTTGACTGCACTGCAATGGATCACATGTTCGAATCCTGGAATGGGCAAATATTTTTAAAATGTGTTAAGAAGAACTGATTGTAGCAGTTGTTTCCATTGTGAGATGTATTATACATAGCTTCATATTAGTCTTAGTCTGAGAAACAGACAACACACAGCATAAATGCATGCACTTTTCGAACAAATAATTCACTTTTTGGAAAGCATTTAGTAGTGAAGATATGGTACATCCACAGTACAGCGAAGTGTAGGATGATGAGATTATATGGAGAGATACAAAGTGTGTGCAACATTCAGGTTACACAAATGTAAGGGCTATGATGTTTGTGAGTGTAAGCTAACATTAGTGTCTGAAGCAGACTTACTTCTTCTTTATGTACGATGATGAAACTGCAAAAGTTTAAACAATAAGGATCATAGTTTGACAGTACAAAGATAAAAAACATAGTTTTTAATACAGTTAAAAGTGTGGGGTCACATTAACTAGATAATATCTTTTTCAATGTGACTTGGGTGAATAGCGAGTGAAAATAGAAGTGCATGTAACACATCAATATTCTGTGTCTCATAAATGTGGTGAAGTTTTGTAATTGAGATTTGATTTTCATATGCTCGGACTGTTGAGTTGTTTTACAAATAGGATAAAAATGTTCTTTTGGCTTAGACTCAAACCAGGATGTATGTAGACTGTCTCATAAAATTTGACTTCTTACAGCTGAAACAACTGAGCTACTGTATAATTGAGATGTAGTTGGGTAAAACAACAATTTTCACAAGGAGTTGAATTTCATTGGAAGACGCAATCCTTCATTGTAACAGTGGGAAAGCATATATCAAAGATAAGTTATTGTTAACTTCACAGTCCGCCCCTTTTTAATTAAGTTAAGTAAACTAATGTGTTAAGGTAGTAGCAATTTACCAGTGCAGTGCAACCACATTTTCCACATCTTTTCATTCTGTGAAACGCTAACAAACAACTTTCAGGAGTTTCTGTAGATGCATTTGTACAGTAACACCATTGTAACCCATTTTCCAAAACGTAAATTCCAAAACAAGACACCACTGTGAACTAGCATTATGATAGTAGGAGCAGCAAGCTAGCCAATGATGTCACAGGCATCACACGATTCAAATGGAACATTTTAGTGGGGATTCAAATTATCTGAATTTCATTTCCGTTCTTATAATAGAATACTGAAATTCAAGAGGGAAGGAAAGCATGTTCGGAGCATAAAATGACAATCATTTAAGGCAATTTCCAGAAAACAGCCACATATCCTATTATGAAACAAACAGAAATGCTACCCTGTCTGCAACACGTAACCAAGGTGTTAGGAAAATAGAATAGAAGAAAGCCAGAAATTATATGCAGTGCATAATGGAAAAAGCATAGCAGAAAGAAGCCATTTTGAGAAATTAGTCATGAGGAATGATATGTCAACAGCAGTAACAGTTGCTTCTGACATGTGTGACAGCAACAACAGTAATAATAGTAGAGATTTTACTTACAAAAACAATGCTCCACTGGATTGTACTACATATATGTTGCATGAAATTTAAGTACCTGCAAATCGAAATTATATTTTCATACATTCTGCTCAGGTGAATACAGGGTTATAAGACAAAATTAAACAGGGGAAATGCAGGGGCAGGTTTAATAATGAGAAAAGAATAGGAATGCAGATAATATACTATGAACAGCATAGTGGATGCATTATTGAAGCCAAGATTGATGCAAAGCCCACACCCACCATAGTAGTACAAATTTATATGCAACTGTATCTGCAGATGAGGAGGAGACTGAGGAAATGTATGTTGAGATTAAAGAAATTTTTCAGATAGTTGAGGGAGCTGAAAATTTAATAGTCATGGGGGACTGGAATTCGATAGCAGGAAAGGAAGAGAAGTAGGTGAATTTGGACTGGAGTGAAGGAATAAAAGAGGAAGCCGCCTGGTTGAATTTTGCACAGAGCATAATTTAATCATAAATAACACTTGGTTAAAGATTCATGAGGGAAAGTTGTGTACATTTAAGAGACCTGGAGACACCAGAAGGTTTCAGATTGATTATATAATGGTTAGACAGAGATTTAGGAGCCAGATTTTAAATTGTAAGACATTTCCAGGGGCAGATGTCGACTCTGACCCAATTTATTGGTTATGAATTAACTGAAGAAACTGCAAAAAGGGTGGAATTTAGTGAGATGGGACCTGGATAAACTGAAAGAACCAGAGGTTGTAGAGGGTTTCAGGGGGAGCATTTGGGAATGATTGACAAGGACAAGTGAAAAGAATATAGAAGAAGGATGGGTGACTTTGAGAAACGAATTAGTGAAGGCAGCATATGATCAAGTAGATAAAAAGATGAGGGCTAGTAGAAATATAAACATGAAATAAATAAAGCAGGCGAAAGGGAATACAAATGCATAAAAAAATAGATTGACAGGACGTGCAAAATGGTTAAGCAGGAATGACTAGAGGACAAATTTAAGGATGTAGAAGCACATATCACTGGGTGGGGCAGGGGGGGGGGGGGGGGTTAAGATAGATACTACCTACAGGAAAATTAAACAGATCTCAAAGCACCTGTATGAATATCAAGTGCTCAGGTGGAAAACCAGTCCTAAGCAAAGAAGGGAAAGCCAAAAGATGGAAGGAGTATATAGAGGGCCTATACAAAAGAGATGCACTTGAGGGCAATGTTATGGAAATGGGAGAGAGCTTAGAGGAAGATGAGAAGATAGATATGATACTGAGTGAAGAATTTAACAAAGCACTGAAAGATCTAAGTCGAAACAAGGTCCCAGGACTAGACAATATTCCATTAGAGCTGCTGTTACCCTTGAGAGAGCCAGCCATTACAAGATGCCCAAGACAGGTGGAATACCCTGACTTCAAGAGGAATATAATAAACCCAGTTTTGAAGAAACTAGGTGCTGACAGCGGTGAAAATTACCGAACTATCAGCTTAATAAGTCACGGCTCCAAAATACTGACATAATACATTTACAGAAGACTGAAAATACTAGAAGCCAACATCGGGGAAGATCAGTTTGCATTCTGTAGAAATGCAGGAATACACAATGCAATACTGACCCTACGACTTACCTTAGAAGATAGATTAAGGAAAGACAAACTTACGTTTATAGGATTTGTAGACTTAGTGAATGTTTTTGACAATGTTGAATGGAATACTCTGTTTCATATAATGAAGATGGTAAGGTTAAAATATAGGGAGCAAAAGGCTATTTACAATTTGTACAGAAACCAGAGGGCAATTATAAGAGTCGAGGGGTATGAAATGGAAACAGTGGTTGAGAAGGGAGGGAGACAGGACTGTAGCCTATCCCTAATGTTATTCAATCTGTGGTTTGAGCAAGCAGTAAGGAAACAAAAGATAAATTTGGAGTAGGAATTAAAGTCCAGAGAGAAGAAATAAAAACTTAGGCAATGACATTGTAATTCTGGCAGACACCACAAAGGACTTGCAAGAGCAGTTGAAGAGAAAGGAGAGTATCTTGAAAGGAGGATATAAGAAGAACACCAACAAAAGCAAAATGAGGATAATGGAATGAAGTCAAATTAAATCAGGTGATGCTGAAAGAATAAGATTAGGAAATGAAACACTTAAAGCAGTAAAAGAGTTTTGCTGTTTGCAAAGCAAAATAACTGATGATTGAAGTAGGGAGGGTATAAAATGCAGACTGGCAATAACAAGAAAAGCATTTCTGAAGAAGAGAAATTTGTTAACATTGAGTACAGATTTAAGTCTCAGGAAGTCATTTCTGAAAGTATCTGCGTGGAGTGTAGCCACATACGGAAGTGAAACATGGATTATAAATAGTTTAGACAAGAAGAGAATAGAAGTTTCCAAATATGGTGCAACAGAAGAATGATGAAGATTAGGTGGGTAGATCACGTAACTAATGAGGAGGTACTGAACAGAATTGGGGAGAAGAGAAATTTGTGATACAACCTGACCAAAAGAAGGGATCAGTTGGTATGGCACTTTCTAAGACGTCAAGGAATCACCAATTTAGTGCCAGAGTACAGCTTATTGGGTGAAAATCTTAGAGGGAGACCAAGAGATGAATACAATATGCAGATTCAGATGGATTTAGGTTGCAGTAGATACTCAGAGATGAAGAGTAGCATGGAGAGCTGTATCAAACCAGTCTTTGGACTGAAGACCAGAGCAACAAGTTCTGACTATTAATAATGAGGCTGTTATCAGCAATGAACGTAAATGAAATTCATCCCAGGAACTGTCTTAATCTCACTAAAGAAACTCTCTCAATGTTCACAACATAACTGTTACAATTCTTAGGTTGTGTATTTTGTTATCACACTTTTCCGCGTACCTCTCTGGCCAAGGTAGTATTTGGCAAGCATGAAGACAAGCAGTAGAAACCCTTGCCGTGTGCGGATGGCCATTATCTTGCTGAACTGTAATCCAGGATGGCTTGCCATTAAGGGCAACAAAATGGAGCTTAGAATATCATTGACATACTGCTGTGCTATAAGGGTGCCGACAATGACAACCTAAGGGTTCCTCCTATGAAAAGAAATGGCACCTGATCATCACTCCTAATGGCCAGGCCACATTGTAGGTGACAGACAAGTTGCTATCCCACGCCTGTGGAAGTATTAACAGAGGAAGAAAAGTTACTCGCAACGGTCCATACAGCTGGCTGAGCCCTGGAGCACATTTACACAGTCTTCATGTCTGACAAAGTTGTTAGCAGAGTTGAGTCTGGTCGTGGCCCTAGCTGGCCACGGAGGTCACCTGATCTGTCAGTGTGCCATTGCTTTGGGACCCCTCAAGTCTGAGGCATACTGCAACAACTCTCAGAGTCTTCAAGATCTGTAGCAGAACATTTACAATGAGATAGCAGCAAATCCAGGAGTCCAGTTTTGATCGGCCTCCAGCAACTTGCTGACCAGTGTCCAAATGTGCCAAGAGATGAATGGTGTTCACTTTCAACATCTGCTGTAGTCAGGTTAGTAACCCAACAGGCGTCTTCTGAGCCCTCGGAGGCAGTTATGAATAACTCTGTGCAAGTGAGGTAAGAGATGATTCAGTTGAGGTACTGCAAACTGTTCAATCCAAAAGTGATGTAAACGTAAGCTTGGAAGCAAGTTAGAGTTAAGCATGTGTCAGCTGTGAGTGTGGAGTGTGCTGCCGTTGCAGGAGGTGGCAGTGTGCTGCTCCGGTCCCACCTGCCGCAGCGGTTGCTGCCCGTGGGTCCCATCGCCCGCCGCACTACTGTGCTGCACTGCCCCTCCTCCTGCAGGTGAGTCTGCTGCATCGCCTGCCAGTTGCTGACATGCCCACACTACTCAGTGTAGTGTGGGCTCAATTAACAGTCTTAAATTTTCTGTTGTGTTCCTAATAAGTATATAGTTTGATCAGGAAACACAATGACCCATTAACTGTATACCCATTCTTCTGTCTTTCTCAGTCCTAGGGGCTACCACTGACGTTAACTCATATAAGAAGAGCATCATATGCAATCTTTAACTCAAATTATTTTGCAGTAGATATCTCCAATAGAGATGCAGTTTGCAGCAGATGAAAATATGATACAGTCTTAAGATTTTGTTCACATACATGGTTATCAGGAGAAAGAAAACGCATTCTATGAATCAGAGCGTGGAATGTCAGATCCCTTAATTGGGCAGGTAGGTTAGAAAACTTAAAAAGGGAAATGGTTAGGTTAAAGTTAGATATAGTTGGAATTAGTGAAGTTCGGTGGCAGGAGGAACAAGACTTTTGGTCAGGTGAATACAGGGTTATAAATACAAAATCAAATAGGGGTAATGCAGGAGTAGGTTTAATAATGAATAAAAAAATAGGAATGCGGGTAAGGTACTACAAACAGCATAGTGTATGCTTTATTGTGGCCAAGATAGATACGAAGCCCACGCCTACCACAGTAGTACAAGTTATATGCCAACTAGCTCCGCAGATGACGAAGAGATTGATGAAACGTATGATGAGATAAAAGACATTATTCAAATAGTGAAGGGAAGTGAAAATTTAATAGTGATGGGTGAGGAAACGTAGTATGTGAATATGGATTGGGGGGAAGAAATGAAAGAGGAAGCCGCCTGGCAGAATTTTGCACAGAACACTTGGTTCAAGAATCACAAAAGAAGGTTGTATACATGGGAGAATCCTGGAGATTATAGAAGGTTTCAGATAAATTATATAATGGTAAGACAGAGATTTAGCAACCAGGTTTTAAATTGTAAGACATTTCCAGGGGCAGATGTGGACTCAGACCACATTCTATTGGTTATGAACTGTAGATTAAAACTGAAGTAACTGCAAAAAGGTGGGAATTTGAGGAGATGGGAATTGGATAAACTGAAAGAACCAGAGGTTGTAGAGAGCTTCAGGGAGAGCATTAGGAAACGACTGACAAGAATGGAGGAAAGAAATACAGTAGAAGAAGAATGGGTAGCTTTGAGAGACAAAATAGTGAAGATAGTAGAGGATCAAGTACGTAAAAAGACGAGGCCTAACAGAAATCCTTGGGTAACAGAAGACATATTGAATTTAAGTGATGAAAGGAGAAAATATAAAATGCAGTAAATGAAGCAGGCAGAAAGGAATACAAATGTCTCAAAAAATTAGATCGACAGGAAGTGCAAAATGGCTAAGCAGGGAAGGCTAGAGGAGAAATGTAAGGATGTAGAGGCTTATCTCACTAGGGGTAAGACAGATACTGGATTTTAATTCCAACTCCAAATTTTTCTTTTGTTTCCTTTACTGCTTGCTCAATATACACATTGAATAACACCAGGGATAGGCTACAACCCTGTCTCACTCCCTTCCCAACCACTGCTTCCCTTTCATGCCCCTCTACTATTATAACTGCCATCTGGTTTCTGTAGAAATTGTAAATAACCTGTCGCTCCCTGTATTTTACCCCTGCCACCTTCAGAATTTGAAAGAGTACTCCAGTCAACATTGTTAAAAGTGTTCTCTAAGTCTACAAATGCTATGAACGTTAAGTTTCCCTTTCTTTAACCTCTCTTCCATGGTAGGTCGTAGGGTCAGTATTTCCTTACATGTTCCAACACTTCTATGAAATCCAAACTGATCTTCCCCGAGGTCGGCTTCTACCAGTTTTTCCATTCGTCTGTAAAGAATTTGTGTTAGTATTTTGCAGCCATAGCTTATTAAACTGATAGTTTGGTAATTTTCACATATGTCAACACCTGCTTTCTTTGGGATTGGAATTATTATATTCTTCTTGAAGTCTGAGGGTATTTCACCTGTCTCATACATCTTGCTCACCAGATGGTAGAGTTTTGTCAGGGCTGGCTCTCCCAAGGCTATCAGTAGTTCTAATGGAATGTTGTCTACTCCCGGGGCCTTGTTTTGGCTTAGGTCTCTCAGTGCTCTGTCAAACTCTTCACACAGTATCGTATCTCCCATTTCATCTTCATCTACATCCATTCCATAATCTTGCCCTCAAGTACATCGCCCTTGTATGGACCCTAAATATACTCCTCCCACCTATCTGCTTTCCCTTCTTTGCTTAGTACTGGGTTTCCTTCTGAGCTCTTGATATTCATACAAGTGGTTCTCTTTTCTTGAAAGGTCTCTTTCATGATAGGCAGTATCTATCTTACCGCTAGTGAGATAAGACTCTACATCCTTACATTTGTCATCTAGCTATCCCTGCTTAGCCATTTTGCACTTCCTGACATCTCATTTTCGAGACGTTTGCATTCCTTTTAGTCTGCTTCATTTACTGTATTTTTATATTTTCTTCTTTCTTCAACTAAATTCAACATATCTTCTGTTACCCAAGGATTTCTACTAGCCCTCATCTTTTTACCTACTTGATCCTCTGCTGCCTTCATTATTTCGTCTCTCAAAGCTACCCATTCTTCTTCTACTGCATTTCTTTCCCCCATTCCTGTCAATCGTTCCCTAATGTTCTCCCTGAAACACTCTACAACCTCTGGTTCTGTCAATTTATCCAGATCCCATCTTCTTAAATTCCCATGTTTTTGCAGTTTCTTCAGTTTATCCAGGTCCCATCTCCTCAAATTCCCACCTTTTTGCAGTTTCTTCAGTTTTAATCTACAATTCATAACCAATAGATTGTGGTCAGTCCACATCTGCCCCTGGAAATGTCTTACAATTTAAAACCTTGTTCCTGAATCTCTGTCTTACCATTATATTATCTATCTGATACCTTCTAGTATCTCCAGGGTTCTCCCATGTATACAACCTTCTTTCATGATTCTTGAACCAAGTGTTATGATTAAGTTATGCCCTGTGCAAAATTCTACCAGGCGGCTTCCTCTTTCATTTCTTCCCCCCAATCCATATTCACCTACTACATTTCCTCACCCATCACTATTAAATTTTCACTTCCCTTCACTATTTGAATAATTTATTTTATCTCATCATACATTTCATCAATCTCTTCGTCATCTGAACTTGTCATATGAACTTGCACTACTGTGGTAGGTGTGGGCTTCATGTCTATCTTGGCCACAACAATGCGTTCACTATGCTGTTTGTAGTAGCTTACCCACACTCCTTTTTTTAATTCATTATTATACCTACTCCTGCATTACCCCTATTTGATTTTGTATTTATAGCCCTTTATTCACCTGACCAGAAGTCTTGATCCTCCTGCCACCAAACTTCACTAATTCCCACTATATATAACTTGAACCTATCCATTTCTGTTTTCAAATTTTCTAACCTACCTGCCCGATTAAGGGATCTGACATTCCATGCTCCGATCTGTAGAACGCCAGTTTTCGTTCTCATGATAACGACGTCCTCTTGAGTAGACCCCACCCGGAGATCCAAATGGGGGACTATTTTACCTCCGGAATATTTTACCCAAGAGGACATCATCATCATTTAACCACACAGCAGAGCTGCATGCCCTCAGGAAAAATTATGGCTGTAGTTTCCCCTTACTTTCAGCCATTCATAGTACCAGCACAGAAAGGCCATTTTGGTTAGTGTTATGAGGCCAGATCAGTCAATCATCCAGACTGTTGCCCCTGCAACTATTGAAAAGGCTGCTGCCCCTCTTCAGGAAACACACGTTTGTCTGGCCTCTCAACAGATACCCCTCCGTTGTGGTTGCACCTATGGTACAGCTATCTATATCGCTGAAGCACACAAGCCTCCCCACCAACGACAAGGTCCATGGTTCATGCAGGTAGAAGGGGGGAGGGTTAAGAATGACTAGAAAATACATTTTCATAAACTTCCCTTATATCAACTTAAAAATCTGTTGCTGCAAATAAAACTAAAATAGATACATAGTGCAGTTCCTCCATAATAAATTTATGCCGGTTTCATCTTTGTACACTGATTAGTATACATGTTTGAATGAGATGAAGGAAATGGAAGATGACATGTCTGTTTTGTGTAGGATAGGGCAAGTGTATGCTAAACCTCCAGTTCTGGCCCAAGTGTCAATCTAAGTAATTTTGAATAGACCATACATTACATACTTCAGTTTTAGTTTTAGGGAAGATTAATGCTATGTATCTACTAATGTTTAATTGTTTCACATTCAGCTGTAAGTTGTGTGCACATATCAACAGTTCTCTAGGCTGGCCAATCTGAAATTCACAGCGTACAGTGAGGTACTCTGGACCACTTCTCAAGAAAGAACCACCACACCAGTTTTTCAGCATTGTTCTTCAGACCATCTTTCATTCACTGCTGGCTACAGGCCCCACCATGTGCACCATCTCAGCTTTGGACTTTGCACAGCTGGGACAGACTATCTAATATACTCAAACACAGAATCTCCCATTGAAGTTAGTGCCTTTGCTTAAGTATTATGTTGAACCGGCCTGGATAAATATCACACCCTTGCCCCAAACTCGTATGAACACTAAACTTGCTGGAACTCACTCTCTCAGTTCCACCTTCAATCTTGGCGACATACATCTTTTTAACACTCTCGCACTGTTATGCCATGAGTCTGTGAATACTCTCATGTTGAAAAAATGGGTGATTTACGATCCATATCCCTGCCTATTGATCTCTAACTGGTTCTACATTCGCATTACATACGAGTTGTGTGTGGCAGAGGGTACATCTGTTACGACAAGTTTTACTTTCCACTACCCTTATTTCCAGGTGGTGCTTGGAAATAAAGTGAGTGAGAATGCATCTGTGTTAGCTATAAAACCTCCAGTTTTGTTGCCACAACCACTTTATGAGATTTATCTTGGAATAAATGTTACCCTGTCCAAATCTTCTTTCAGTTTCTTGAAAATCTGACACACACACACACACACACACACACACACACACACACACACACACACACACGTGTTTTGGCATGTGTGATAGGGACACCCTTTACTCATTTGATGTTCCTTACAACGAATTCCTTTCCTGTGACAACCTGCTCATCTCAAGAGTAGCCCTGCACCAGAAGGCTTTTGATACCGTTCCCCACAAGTGATTATTAATCAAATTGTGTTTGTGTCTCAGTTGTGTGACTGAATTCGTGATTTCCTCTCAGAGAGGTCACAGTTCATAGTGATAGACGGCAAATCATCAAGTAGAACAGAAGTGACATCAGGCATTCCACAAGGTAGTGTCATAGGCCCTCTGCTGTTCCTGCTTTACATAAATGATCTAGGTGATAATCTGAGCAGCCCCCTTAGATTGTTTGCATATGACACTGTAATTTACCATCTAGTAAAATCATCAGTCTAACAATTCCAATTACAAATTGATCTAGAGAGAATTTCTGTATCATGTAAGTTGCAATTGGCACTAAACAAAGAAAAGTGAGAAGTCATCCACATGGGTACTACAAAAAATCTGAAATTTTAGGTATATGACAAATCGCACAAATCTATGGGTTGCCAATTCAACTAAATACCTAGGAATTACAATTATGAGCAACTTAAAATGGAAGGACCACATAGATAATATTGTGGTGAAGGCAAAACAGACTGCACTTTGTTGACAGAACACTTAGAAGATGCGACAAACCCACTAAAGAGACAGCCTACATTACACTTGTCCGTCCTCTGTAGGAACATTGCTGCACGGTATGGGATCCTTATCAGATAGTATTAACCGAGGACATCGTAAAAGTGCAAAGAAAGGCAGCTTGTTTCATGTTATTGCGCAATAAGAGTGACAGTGTCACTGATATGATACTTGAGTTGGGGTGGCAGTTACTGAAACAAAGGCGGTTTTCTTTGTGGCAAGATCTGTTTACGAAATTTCAATCACCAACTTCCTCTTCCTAATGCAAAAATATTTTGTTGACACCCAACTACAAAGCGAGGAATGATCATCATAATAAAATAAGAGAAATCAGAGCTTGAACGGAAAGACTTAGGTGTTCCTTTTTCCCACAAACCATTCAAGAGTGGAACGGTAGAGAAGTAGTATGAAAATGGTTTGATGAGCCCTCTGCCAGGCACTTAAGTGTGAATTGCGCAGTAACCATGTAGATGTAGATGTAACATCCCCAATCATCTGTTGTTTATATTCCAATCTCTGTCTTCCCCTTAAGTTTCTTCACTCTACAGTTCCCTTTAGTAACATGGGCATTATTCTCTGGTATCTTATCACCTATCCTATCATTCTGCCTCTTCTTCCACTCAGCATTTCTCACTTTGCTTTGGCAATACTGCAGGGGAACTCCTTATTTATCATCTTATCAGTTTACATAATTTTCAGCAGTCATCTCTAATACCACATCTCAAAATTTTCAGTTCTCTTCTCGTTTATCTTCCAACCACATCTACCTAGCAATAATCCCAATACTCACCCCAATTGGTCTTACTTCACACAGCTGGGTACTGTTCTTGGGAAAAAAAATCTAAGTAGTCTTGCTTTGCATCTTGGCACAGGTCCTGTCATATAAGACTCTTCCATCAGATAATTATATAGATTTCCTCTATTGTTATTCCTGTATTGGTCTTTCAACACAAGATAGACCAGATTCTGCATATATGTTTGACTTCCTCGGCATAGTTTCTCATTCTACTTTTGTCATGAAGTCATCTTTGATGAATGTGGCACAAGGATATTTTAAAGTTAAATTCACAAAGCATTGATACACATACTTGAACTTAAAGCTGAAAATCAACAAAAAGGAAGAGTGCTTTCTTGTCATTAATAAAACTGAATATTTAATTTCATAGAATACCCCCAGAATGTTCTACATTTGATACTATATACATAAATTCTTGCTCTGTCATTGTGTCTTCCCATTGAAAGCTGTCAAGGAAAAGCAATGTTCCATTACAACACAAATTTATGCCATGAGGACTGGATAAGTCCGTCCGTCCTCACACAGGGTGGCCAGAAACAAGTGGAAAAGCTAGTACAGATGTTGCAGGGTAGGTTGTGCTGAGGAAAAACAGTTAAAAATCTGATATGTTGCACCATTTCTGATTTACTAAACACTGAACTTAGCCTATCAGGTCTATGCACATGCAAAGTCAACCAGACTGCTAGGAACAGCATTGCCAAATGTGTCAAAAGACATTCATTTATCTGTGAATTTACATGGAAAGAGGTGTGATAGGACAATGACAGAGGTAGGCTTGACACAAATTTCCCACAGCAGTGAATTTAATGGTATTTGTATAGCTCTCTTGTTCAGCGTAACGAACCCAATGAAGAACAAACTTAAGAACACATTGTCCAGCAGACTGCTTGAATTTGTGTGTGCAATACATTATCCATGAACTTCAATGCTAATTAAATCTGGGAATGTGCAATATATCAATTATTTTCTTAACAATTATTTCTCTGTTCAACTGTCCCTGCAATATTCGTACAAGCTTTTCAAACTCTTTCCAACCACCCTCTGTACAACCAATATATGATTTTGGTAAAGTAAGCAGATTTGTACCAGGTATTGATTTAAGGCAGTCATTAATAATACAATTAACCAGCAACAGTTATGC
Source organism: Schistocerca piceifrons (assembly GCF_021461385.2). NCBI lineage: Eukaryota > Metazoa > Arthropoda > Insecta > Orthoptera > Acrididae > Schistocerca > Schistocerca piceifrons. Next base: position 47,416,856 of record NC_060148.1, read on the forward strand.
TTCTTACAAGTGCTTTTCAAATACTATTCATAACAACCAACACATAACAGAACAAGGTAACTAGTTAATTGAAATTCTACAGAAATTCTATAAAATTGCTCGTATCATATGTTTCTGTGGTTCACCATCTATGGTCATTTAACTTTACTGCTACCATAACATATAATGATATTCTTATTGTATTCATGCTTAAGACAACAGTGATGTAAACACTTACATCATGTCCAGAGACACTGACATTGTGTTTCAAGTCTGGGTCTTGCTTTATTTTCAGACTAGGATTTTCAGTCATTAGCGGATCTTCAACAAACTGAAAAAAAAATAAATAAAATAAAAAATAAAAAATTATATACATTTCTTATGTGACTCTCTTTTAAGATGGGTGCTGGAAGAGGAAGCGAGGGAGAACATTATCACACAGAAGGTAGTTGTGCCAAAAACTATTGTCCACAAGTATTCAATTACTGGTCCAAATAGCAAGAAAATGTAGATACCACATTATAGCATTTCAAGCTGAAGCTCTGTTTATTCTGGAGGCAAACATATCAAAGAGATCATCAACAGCGTATCAACAGCAATTATTTCTTCCTTATCAAGCAGCCATACCATACACACTCACAAGAGATTCTATTTCCTTAACTAAAACCTCATTTTACAATAGAGACATGATATTTCAAACAACAAATTTGCATTAATACAACACCATTTCACTTCCAAACACATAAAATATGCCATGTAAAATGACATCACAACTTCCTCCTTTTCACCAATATTAGTCATTCAATCTTGAGCAATATTTGAACACTTAAGTAGTGTGCTAGCCTTTTAGTTTTATTTGACATCATTGCCAGAGCTGTTGCCAGCACAAACCCAGGTTTGTAAGCATGTGTCAAGATTCCAATGAACAGTTAGGTAGTTTCTTATGAAAGTAAACTGCATTATGTGGATATGTTAGCATTTCTACTGGTATTTTGTTGCAACAGTTTGAATACTGTGAAGAATCAGATAAAAGTATTTTTATAGAAGTGTACTGCATTCACAAATGACTAGCGAGTGTTGTTTGCACACACTAAGATATTTGTGACTATATGACAGAGAAACTAAAGTAACATTACTAAACTGAACTGTGGTTGCATATGAAGTCAGTCTTTTGTAGGAATGGAAAATCCACGATGGAATGTAGCTATGTTATGAAAAAGATAGTTTCTACTCACCACACAGTGGAGATGTTGAGTCGCTGGCAACTGAAGTCAGAATGCGAACAGCAGTGTATGATGTGAGGGGCAACCAGATAGTCCCCGCATGCTCACACAAGTAGCCTCTAGCCTGCTATACTTCCCTCTGCCTGGCTAGCCTCTTGTTATATTCCATCCTGAATGTTCCACTGTTAAATTTCACCTGGTGGCCTTTCTTCCACCCCGTAACCCAGTGCTGTTTTCCTTTGCTGCTAAATTCTAATGCTGTACCATACTCAATGTCTGCCTTTTCTTTTCTTTCCTGTGTTTCTCTTGTCACCTTACAAACCACACTACATCCTCTACTTACAAACCACACTGTATCAACCACCTTGGCCATGCAAAACAGGCAAGACCAGGCCAATTATAGATGCACTGTCCCAAGTCCCACTTTACTCCTTATCATATGTATCATATCATATATATGATTAATCCCACACCTTCAAATTGATCACTCTTCCTGTGTCACTCTTGCATATCTTTGTGCATTATTTCCTGTACCTTTCCTGTGCCACCCAAACTTTTATCTCATCCTACCAAACCCTCCCAACCCCCACTCCTCCTCCTCCTCCTCCTCCTCCTACTCCTCCTCTCCATTCCAATTAGCAAATACTAACATCACATAATCTAGCCACATATGCCATCCCCCTGCTTCACACTTACCCATTCATAAACCTGGAAACCACATTACAACCTTTTCATTTATTTTTTTCTTTGATCTCATTGTGCCCTCACACCAATTTCAGTCTGTTTCCACTTTTCACTATCAACCTCCTCCCTCTGATTTCATTTTGTTTCACCCTACTTCATCTGTTTAAATATTTTTGTGATTTTTCCCACATGTTTGGGTGAATTTTAAAAATATTTTTGGACACATTTCTATGTTATTTCTGTATTTTTACATGTTTTTATCCACCACCATGGCCTTGCGCCTTCCACCTGCATCATACAGAAAATTCTGCTTATTGCTAGCCATAACCCAGTCCCAGATATTAATCCTGTGTTGTTGCTTGGCTCATGGGATACTCTCAAATGGCCGTAGCATCAAATTACCTATTTCTGGGTGCCAAAATAACCTCCATCTGTTCAGTTTCCACCAATCCTTAACCCCCACCAACATGGTCCTGCAATACCATATCAGTAAAGCCCAAACCACCTTGCAATGCCTTATTTCAGTCTTCAAAATTCTCATGCTATGCAATCCCAAATTTATGGATCCCATAACACACAAAAACTCTTGACTTTCAGGAGCTACAGAAAATGCTCACCATCTCAAAAAAAACTCTCCACCTTGTTCACTTCCTACTTCCACCGTTGACTACCACAATCCACCACCTCTACAACACTTCCCAAATCTGCCCCATGTCCCCCCTCCCACCACCACACAGAATCCAAAACCTAAGCAGACCTGAAACACAGTCATGAACCTTTCCTTCTAAAGCCAGGCCCACAGTAGTATCAGTCCTCTCAAAAGGCACCACCTTTTGCCACACACCAAAATTCAATCATGCAGGACTTCTTTAAGGTGTTCTCTCCTTCTCCCAGTCTCTACAGTGTAAACACGCTTGTCACTAACCTGACCCATCACATTCAACCAAAGACCTATGTTGAACCCCACCTGACTTGGTTCACTCCTCCATTCAACTGTGATACACCCCCACTGCCCCCAAATCACCACCTGTTAACTTTGCAGGAGTTATTAACCTTGAACCTTGCCTCACCATCATTCCTCAATCCCCTCAACTTGCAACCTAACCTTACATCTGCAGAAAGAACTGCAATCCACCACCTAAAAACTGATCCTGACCTGAAAAAGGATCCACCACTGTTGTTTTGAACTGCAAGGATTACCTGGCAGAAGGACTCTGCCAGATGTCAAATTCAGCCACCTACAAACACTGCCACAGTCACCCCATTCCTGAGATCCAGCAGGATCTCCACTGTCTCCTCAATTACTTAGGCTCACTCCAGAACCTCTCTCCAGAGGTCACCTCTCTCCTGACTCCTACCACTCCCCACACTCCTGCATGTTTCATAAAGTTAATAAACCCAGCACCCAGGACACCCCATTGTGGTCAGTTAGTGTGCCTTCACTGAGAGAATCTCTCCTCCCACAGACGAACACCTTCAGCCTATTACCCGCAACCTACCTTCCTACATAAAAGATAACAACCATTCAACCATTTACTGGGTGTTGTGTGATGTCCTTAGGTTAGTTAGGTTTAAGAAGTTCTAAGTTCTAGGGGACTGATGACCATAGATGTTAAGTCCAATAGTGCTCAGAGCCATTTGAACCATTTTTCTCAACCATTTCCTCTGACTCTCCATACTTCTTCTTACTTTACCACTTAGTGAACTGCTCATCATTATTGATGCCACCTCTCTTTACACTAACATCCCTAATGTCCATTGCCTTACCACTGTGGAACACTACATTTCCCAACACCCAACAGATTCCAAACCACCAGCCTCCTTCCAAGTACCATGATCCACAATTACTTCTCCTTTGAAGACATTACCTGCAAATAAATCCATAGTATAGCCATGGGCAACTGAATGGCACCGTCCTAGGCCAACCTATTCATGGGCCATCTACAGGAATCCTTCCTAAGCACCCAGAATTCCAAACCCTTCACCTGGTTCAAATTCACTTATGTCATCTATGTTATCTGGATCAAGGATGGCACCCTATCCACATTCCCCCAGAACCTCAACACCTTCTTCCCCACTTGCTTCATGTGGTCCTACTCAATACAACAAGCCACCTCCCTCAATGTTGACCTCCACCTCAAAGATGGCTTCATCAGAAACTCTGTCCATATCAAACCTACCAACCACCAGCAATATCTCCACTCTGACAACTGCCACCCATCCCTTACCAAGAAGTTCCTTCCATACAGCGTAGCCACTTGTGGCCATTGCATATGTAATGACAAGCATTCCATCTCAAAATATACCGTGGGTGTCACTGACACCTTCACAGACCGTAATTCCCCTTCCTTCCTTGTACAAAAGCACTCTCCCAAGCCTTATCTTTCCAGTCAACCACCACCTCCAAAAGCCCCACCGTCCGGCCACAGAGGAGCACTCCGTACCAGCCGGGGCTGGAGCAACTGAATTTACATTCTCGATTCTCCACCAGGGTTTCAACAACCCCTCATCATGCCCTGAAATGAGGAATGTTCTACCTTCTATCCTTATCTCTCCCACAGTGGTATTCCACCACCCACCAAACCTACACAATATCCTCATCCATCCCTACACAATCCCTGATCCCAAGCCCTTGCCTCGTGGCACATGTTCCTGTAATAGACACAGATGCAAGACCTATCCCATACATCCTCCCACCTCCATCGGCTCCAATCCAGTCACAAACGTCCCCTACCTCAAAGGCAGGTCTACTTGTGAAAGCAGCCATGTCATGCTCTAACCTCCAAGTTCATGTTGGTAACAAAAGTGGTCAAGGGAAGTTAAGGTGGTGAAAAAGTCAATTTGTGTAGCTAATAATGTAACAATGTTTTCATTTTGATTATGGGAGAAATATTGGGTATTTAATGTATAAATATCCTTAGCATACTTGGCATTGAAACACAAACTGAATTTTTGTAGAGAAATACTGTTTGCTGAGAGAAACACCCACAACCACACAATAGGCAATTTAACAACAGTTTTCATCAGTTACTTTTGCCTTGGCATTTCTGTTATTGATATATACATTGCAGGACTCTTGGACACAATAAAACTTAAAGTAATAGAAAATGGAACTGTCAGATTCCATATCAACCTAGACCTCAGGCTAGGCTACAGATCAGTCTGCCACCACAATCTAGATTCAGCCTTTGAGACAAAATCATTAATAATATTTGAAGACAGACAGTACAAAACAGCTGTATGGAGAACGATAGAAGAAAACCTTGAAGGTAGCAAAATCAGGACATGAGGAAAGGGCCACCCACACAAAGTTAGTAATTCATACAATTTTGCCACCACAACCAACATTTGTTTCCCAGACAAAATGATTAAGAAAACTTCAACATCAAATTTGCAGATGTGCTCTATAATGCACATATATGATTATATATCAATAACTGAAACATATGAGCCAAAACAGGATGTGAAGGAAAAGCCATCCACAAAACATGACTAGTTCATAAAGTAAAGGCTTGACGAACTATCTAGTTTAAGCTGATCACTGACTACACTAAAATATCATTAATCTATCTCCAACTTGACTCGGAGACATGTCAGAAACATTTGGTTTCTACTCTGAGCATTACAGCACATGGACAGTTCTTTGTAAAGTTTAAACCATGAGTCTATTGAGAGAAGTTGTGGGTTTGAGGCTCTACATTATTAGTGGGGGGCTAACATTAACACAGTTTCAAAGAACCATACACAGAGCTCAAAGGACTGGAGTAATCAGGTCCCCGTGGCCAAGACTAGAGCACCACAGGAGCTTCTGGTTACAGCCACAACACCAAAGGCCCATACACTTTTCAAAATGGCTGGACTTCCTGGTTTGTATACAGCCATAATTAAATACTAACAGAGCTGGAGTAGTATGCCTGGGTGAAAGACAAGTGTGGGTACTGGCTGCATAGCTATCTCCATTCACCTTAACAAAATGTGTGATGTGTTGACTGTAGTTTATTGGACATCCAAACCAGCACAACTCTATTTGTTGGTACTGAAGGAACCTTTCTGCAAAGTCCAGCTTTGCACAGATGGAGGAGTTGCCCATCACTCTCATGGAAACAGCAGCCTTCTGTGACGTAATACATACCACTACAAAGTAGCGATACCTGACCCTTCTACATCTTACAGACAAATGATACTTGCAACTAAAAGTTATTTATATAAACAGAATAGAATGATGTGAAACAACTTATCAAGTCTAAATGTACAGGGCAGAAGTAGAATGTCAACAGTATGCACCTGCCAGGGTCTCATCTGTGATGTGGTGTAGACTATGTTCCCCAGCTGAGAGTTTTGTTCATGTATGCAACAAAAATTACTGGAATTTCACATCAACCTGTTGCGCAAAAAACAGTTATTGATAAAGGCATACACACTTTTCAGCACCTCCATGCAATCATCAGTGGGTACTTTTCTTCAGTTCTTTAAAATGTAAACACATTTCAAGCAATAATCACTCTTAATGAAACTGGACCTAAAAACAGTTTATGTCTGTTGTGGTTAATACATTATTTTTCTAAATTTTTGAGTTCTGCACAGCAATCTTTATATTACTGTATACTGGTAGCTTTACTAAATTATGTTCTGTGAGTTTAGTTTGTGACTTAGCAAATCTCTATCAAGTGTGATTTTGTTGCCAAAAAATATTTTGCAATTACATTTTATGATTGCTTATGGCTATTTCTGAAATATCCACTCTGCTTTATTGTGGAAATACACAAATACGAAATATGTTGTTGTGTAGCTTGACTCTTAAGTTACACTTCTTCAGTTTACTGAATGCAGTGTTAATGTACTGGTGGTGTGTCTAGTCACTATTGATATTCACTTGGTCTCATATCAGTTTGTAGCTGAATTGAAACTATTTACTTTCTGTTATTACACGCGCGCGCGCGCACACACACACACACACACACACACACACACACACACACACACACACACAGACAGACAGACAGAGAGAGAGAGAGAGAGAGAGAGAGAGAGAGAGAGAGAGAGAGAGAGAAGGCGGGCACAAGCATATAAAAACAATCCAATCTACTTCCAAGCCACGTTGAGGACTTGAATCATAACCTTTTGTTGTTGTTGTTGTTGTTGTTGTTGTTGTTGGTAACATGGGCACTGATCTATGGTGAAAACTGACATTTTCCACAAGCACACAAATCTTTACATAAGTAAAGAAGTAAAATGTGACATACTTAATCTTAGAGTTACAGAGGATTTCAACCTAAACCCTTGATTTGTAGCCTTGCACTAATCTCAAATTCCATATGGAATACATGCCAGAATGATAGTCCATGCAACACTGGGTGTTGGATATTTATTGACATGAAAAAGTTGGTAATATGGAATGAAATAAATACAGAATCAGAGTCTGAAATAATGAGCATGAAGATATTCATCAAAAGTGTGGAAGAAACTGCTGTTTGATGATCCAACACCCACTCATTAAAATACAGTAATGCATAAGAAGTGGCCAGGAAAACATTGTGTACCAATTTGTCAATCATACCATAGTGAAAGGAGGTATACACCTGCGAGCTACATAAGCTTAGAATGGGAAGCAGGGAAAATGATGTAAAGGATGATCATGGCAATACAGAAGGAGCACAATATCACATTGTGCTAGTATAGAGAAGGAAATGGGCCACACCCTTTTATCATCAGGAACAATCCCTACGTTCCTTTGGGGGTATTTAGGGAAACCATAGAAAATGTAAAACTAAACAATCAGAACCTCATGAATTCCAAAATCACGTCTAAGACAGTAGCACTGCTATGGCAAGAAAAATTCCTGTGACAATATACAAAACATGTCTTCCCAAAACTGTCTTATACAGTTATTTCAAAAATCACACATGAAAGGAAAATATTTATTCTGTAAGCAATAGATATGCCCAAGGTAACCAATTCCCTAAATGTAGAGGTTGGAATCTCCAGGCTACTGTAGCCTCATGGATCACTACTGTTAAACAAATTTTGGAAGTCGGGATGATATTTCTGCCTAATGAAGCTGATAAGGAACTGATGACAAACAACCTGGGCAGACTAAAACTATGCTATGGGAAAGAGAATATGGGCATATACGACACAAATTCATAAGTACTAAAAGTTGTGTCTTGTGGAAAATAGTGAGAAATGAGAAGCAATTCCAGTTGTTTAAGCCAGCACTGGCATGGTCTGGAATCCTAACATTAGTGCTATTTGGAGTATAGTACAATTTGTCTAGTTTTTTTTATATATTTTGAATATTTTAACATTGAAATGAATCTTTAATCAATGCTAGTTATTACTATGGATTAATGTTATTGTCTTTTTAATATATAGTGACAATAATAAAATGGAATATTAATTATTAGTCACATACCAGTTAAAAATATTGAGTCATGCTTCTAATTTCTCATACAATGTAACATACTGAGAGAGGAATGTCTCTTACAGTTACTACTAACAAATGGGTCAAGAATGTTCGTAATTGGAGCCAGTTTTCCTACTTCCTTCCTGGCTGCTCAGGTATCTTGTTCATCACAATGAAGGCAGCACAACAGTAACCTCCATCTTTGGAGGGACATAGTAGCCCAAAAGCATCTTTCTCCCAGTTCCACCAGTTGCCCAAAGACCTTCCAAATTCATTCTACTAGCTGTGTAGACTCCTGTGAAATGCAAGAGCCCATTGCCATTATTTCGTGCTCCGGTATAGGTTTTAGTACATTGTCTCATGCATACTTTCTCTCTGACACTCTAATCAAAACACACTAATGGTATAGCACATTATTTGCATCACCAATGACACCTGCAAGAGGGATAGTAATATTGTGCAACCTTGTTCTAGCATTATGTCATGGAAATACTTTTCCCTATTTAGTTGGTCCATATTTTCCCACATAAAAACTATCACAGATATCAGTTTCATAATTTTCATCTAATTCCTGCTCTGATGATGTGTCCTGGTCACTGACAATAACAGCATCCTCTTCATCTCCACCATCGGAATCAACTGGTCCCACGTCAAGTACATGATCAATGATCACACTCCTTTCTCCTCCTGACCCATAGCAAACCATATATAACAATATTTGCTGTTAATTGTATTATCAGATATCATATATTATGCAAAATACACAAAAATGTGCCTTTTATTCTCATGAGGAAAGAGTGATGGGTTGGGGTTTCACAAATTACAGCATGCTTGAACTTGTTTCAACAGCATCTCACAAAGTCCTATTCTCAACTAAAGTTACAAGAACACATGTATATCATTCTACTGATGTCTTAGAGCAGCTATCAGAATCACAAAGCAGTGTGATATGTCATTTAGCAGTGAACTACAAAAATTCATGAAAGAGGCACACCACACCTCTACACATCACTGCTTTGTTAATAACACCATTGCATAGTCACATGGCAGCAGACAGTTGCATAATAGATTCGAATGAAGCTGAAACCCTGCTGCCAAACAAAAGCTAAGCAATATCAAAAGATCATCAAAGCAACTTATGCAAGAAGTGTCCAGTGAATTTACAAACAAGATGTTATCTTGTGAAAACAAAGTGGGAAATCCAGGTTCATGTCCCAGTTCAGTATAAATTTTCATATGACACTTTAAATGGTACCTCTATACTTATTACAGTTGAGTTTCAGAAATAAATTTCTGTATTTGAAAGTCTAGTTCATCATCAAATATAAAATAGATACATAAATGACTGAGGTGGGGAGGGAACAGAACAAAAAACTGAAGATATTAAGCAGAGAGTGCACCACACCTGAAGTGCCACACTTATGATTTAATAAAAACAATATGAAGTGGAAGTAGCCCTCCCCTTCTGGCAACAGAACTGTTAGTTTAAGAAACAATGGTTTTTCCATGTGCAATTAAAAAAAGGCATAGGTCATTACAGCTTGTAAGAAGAGTCACAGGAAATACTTACAGAACTACAGACATAGGTAGCAAATGTCACATTGTTCTAGAACACTTTCATGCTCCTATACGACTATTTGTGTTTAGATGATTCAGTGCCTCTACTATTTTGTGAGTTATTACCTTTTGACCTTAAGTTATATGCATGCACTAAGATACAATAGAACCAAATGAGTCAAGTGGATAGGAGCAATGTATCCACCATGACTACAGGTAATCAAAACTAATGCCTGCCTTCTCTTCTCACGGTGAAGTGACATGCTTTCTCTTCTAGTGATCAAGTGACAAACAGCTAGAGCCAACAGACAAACTTTACAGAGAGATGTTTGCAATTCAAATATATTTTTTTAAGACTGATGGACTGACTCTCCCCCTCCCCCCCCCCCCTCTCTCTCTCTCTCTCTCTCTCTCTCTCTCTCTCTCTCTCTCTCTGGGCACTCTCTGTGACAATGAAAACATGATTGACAAGAGGATTTTATGGACAGATTCACTTCAAATTCCATCAGAGTTACAGATCTGAAGGTAACATTTTAGTGGGAGCTAAAGATATTAATTGTTAATGCCTAATGACATAAGTGTCAACATAGATACTTCGATATTACATTGGCATTATTAGACCTCTATGGTATCAGTATTAGAGCCTCAGTTGCATTTAAAAAAGTCTTTAAGACAAGCTCAGCAAAGTCATCATAGAACATGACCTCAAGGTTAGTGAGATCCCCAAGCCAGGGCATTACCCTCATACTTTAAGTAAAAAGTAATAACTACATCTCTAAAAAAAAAATGGGGGTAGAAGCAGGGGGAGTTACTGACAGCTGTCAATACTACCAGACAAGCAGTTTAATAGGTCATGGTTGCAAAACACAAATGAATTAATTTATTTATTTCTGTAGGACCAAACTGAGGAGCAAATCTCCAAGGCATGGAACATGTCAGTACATAAAATTACAACATAAAAGTAAGAACACATAAAAATAAAATGTTTATGAACCCAAAAAACATCAAACCATAAGCTTAAGTAAATGCAATCAACAATATAACATAACAATCAGCTTAATTTTCAAGGAACTCCTCAACAGGAACAAGGAGTGACCCATGAGGAAACACTTCAGTTTTGATATGAAAATATGTGGATTACTGCCAAGACTTTTGAATTCTTGTGATAACTTACTGAAAAAGGATGCAGCAGTATATTGCACACCTTTCTGCACAAGAGTTAAGGAAGTCCGATCCAAATGCAGGTTGGATTTCTGCTGATCACAAATGTACACCACTTATTGCCCAAACCGCCCATTTCTGAGACAAAAATATCCTTTTAGAATGGGAAGAGTTACAACAAAATATAATACCATACAACACAAGTGAATAAAAATAAGCAAAGTAGCCTAATTTTTGTGTCAAATAATCACTTACTTCAGATATTGTTCGAATAGTGAAAATGGCAGCATTAAGTCTGAACAAGAACTTGAACATGGGCTTTCCATGACAGTTTACTATCTATCAGAACACCTAGAAATTTGAACTGTTCAGTTTCACTAACTGTATGCCCATTCTGTGAAATTAAAATGTCGAGTTTTGTTGAAAAGAACTGAGTCTTATGTTCTACAAGCCATGAACTTACATCATGAACGGCACTATTGAAACCAAGCCAATGTTGCACACAACATCCTTTACTACCAAGCTAGTGTCATCATCAAACAGAAATATTTTAGAGTTACCCGTAATACTAGAGGACATATCAGTTATATAAATTAGGAACAGGAATAGCCCCCCCCACCCCCACCCCCCTCTGACCTTACCCCAGCCAGACCTCAAATCACAGCCATTCTCAGCACTGTGAATAACGATTTTTCAGTCTGTTGTTAACGTAAAAAGTGAACCAGTTGTTAGCTACTCCCCATATTCCATAATGTACCCACTTCTGGAGCAATGTTTTGTGATCAACATAATCAATAACCTTAGTTAAATCAAAAAATATACCTAGCATTTGAAATGTTTTGCGTCACTCATCCAGTACCTCACAGAGAAAAGAGAATATAGCATTTTCAGTTGTTAAATGACTTCTAAAGCCGAACTGTACATTTAATAGCAAATTATGTGAAACAAAATGATCAATTACCCTTCCATAAATAGCCTTTTCAATAACTTTAGCAAACACTGATGTCATAGAAATAGGTCTAAAGATGTCTTTGTTATCCCTTTCTCCCTTTTTATGAAGTGTCTTTACTACTGAGTACTTTAACCGTTCATCAAACTGAACATTCCTAAAGGAAAAATTACAAATATGGCTAAGCACACGGCTAACATGTGCAGCACAGTACTTCAATATTCTGCTAGGCACTCCATCATAGCCATGAGAGTCCTTAGTCTTCAATGATTTAATTATTGAGTCAATCTCCACCTTGTCTGTATCACAGAGGAGTATTTCAAACATCAATCTTGGAAAGGAATTTGCCAAGTGAGTTGTATAATTCCCTGTAGAAACTAAATTTTTATTTAATTCACCAGTAATGCTCAGAAATGGCTGTACATATATCTGACATATCAGTAAAAGAAATACTTTTGCAACAAACTGACTTTATATTGTCGACCTTGTGCTACTGACCAGACATTTCCTTCACAACTGACCATATGATTTTAATTTTATCCTGTGAACTGGCTATTCTATTTGCATACCACATACTCTTTGCCTTCCTAATAACATTTTTAAGCACCTTACAATACTGTTTGCAATGAGCTACTGTAGCTTGATTGTGGCTACTTCTAACATTTTGATATAATTCCTGCTTGGTTCTACACGATTTCCTTGTCCCAATAGTCAGCCACTCAGGCTGCCTTTGACTGCTAGTACCCCGTTTAGAACGTTCTAATGGAAAGCAACTGTCAAAGGACATAAGAAGTGTGTTAAGGAAAGCATTACATTTGTCATCTATGTTATAGGCACTGTAAACATCCTGACACTCTTGTTCCTAGATGAGATTTAAAAAACTATTGCCACTGAATTAACTTTTCTACACATTTTGTAATTATGTGTGACATTTGTTTGAGTACAAAATCCTTTTACTGTTAAAATTTCTGCATCATCGCCTGAAATGCCATTCATCCTTTTACTATCAGAATGCCCATCTAATAGTAAAGAATGAATGAGAATAATATCTATGGCTGTGCTACTATTCTCCTGCACCCTAGCTGGAAAGAACGAAGTCTGCACCATATCATATGAATTTAGGAGATCTACCAACATCCTTTTTCTTGCACAATCATATACAAAATTAATACTGAAGTCACCACATATAACTAAATTCTGGCACTTCCCATAAATTAAACCAAGAACCCTCTCCAGCTTGAGTAGAAATGCTCTGAAGTCAGTCACTAAATTCAATTGTCCCTGTACAACATTCAAATACCTGTTCAGTGCAGTGCCATGATACGTCTATGGACTCAAATGGAACACTGTTTTTTATGTATATGGCGTCTCTCCCACTCCACAAGGAACTCCTTGAAAAAACAGCCAACAAATCTGTATCCTAGTAAGGGAAGCCTCTGAATTGTCAAATCATTTAAGTGGTTCTCCGATATACCAATAATTTCAGAGACAACATCTATAAGCAGTTCACTAACTTTATCTTAAATACCTCTTATATTTTGGAAGCATGACATCCTCTGAAGGTGATTCCTTAGTTAGAAGGACTTCCTTTAAGCAGTATACCTATCAGCTGACTTCAATCTAAAAAAGGTGCAGCTCTAACACCAACTACAATAGGAATTTTTCCACGAGTACCACCACCACCACCACCACCACCACCACCACACAGACATCTATAAACTTTCCAGCCTCCACTTCCCAAACCTATTGAGGTGCAGGCCATGTCTAGTGAAACACAATCTACTGACAGACTCAACAGGCACCGCTACAATGTGGCCCACACCCTCTGCCATCAGTGCCTTCTCCAGCCCCATGTTAATACACTTAACAGCCGCATTAAGATTATGCCAATCATGATGCTGAAACAGTTGCACAAAATGTACATTAGTGCCACCAGTTTGAGTAGCTGTCTTTATCAGGTCACCACCTACATCATATTCCCCGTTCCTATCAAGACTACTTCCTGCTCCATCCAAAGTCACTACCTTATCCTCTTTTGTGAAATTCATACATAACTCCCCGGGTCAACAGAAGCATTCAATTTCACCCGTCGGCTTTGACCCGTGATGTAAGGATATTGTCATGTGTGACATCACAACAGCGTGGAGTTTAGTTTGTGAGAGTGGCATGTTTGTAGGTGTCGTTTTGATGTGATCAGTGGTGCTCTCTGGTGGTGTGTTTATGGGTAGTGTGTTATGCGGCATATGGGGTTCATTCGCGTAGTAGCATTGCACGTGTGGTATCAGTGATGACTGTGCTTTCAGCAGAATATTTTTCAGTGAGTTAAAGATTTTGGTTTTGTTATGTCAACATTATTGTATTTTTGTTTCTGATCATTGTCTGTGAATTTTGGTAAATTGCTTTTTCATGTCTTTGATAGGTATGGATATGACTGACAAGGTCAACAGTTTTTGGTTGTTGGCGATGATGGGAGACAGTGCGTTGTCTCTAATAAAATTTCTTCAGCTATTTGGCCTGTTGGCTGAAGTCGTGAAGTGTTCAGTGTGTCGTGAAGAAATGAGGCTAACTAACGTTCCAGCGTCTCGGACCCAGGATGGCTATATGTGGAGGTGTCTTAAGAATAACTTATGGCGCTCCATTAGGCGAGGTTCCTGATTCGAGAAGTCTAGGTTTGTCATGAGAGAAATTGTATTAATGACTTATTTTTGTTATAATTCCTCTCACAGTTTCCGTGCGCATGAGGTGGGTGTGAGTGAGAGAACGGTGCTTGATTGGTATTCTTATTGTCACGAGGTGTGTTCTGAATATATTAAGTACAGGGGTAGGTTGGGTGGGCCTGGTGGTGTTGATGTCGAGATCGATGAGAAGAAAAAGTATGGGAGGGGTAAGTCTGTGAAGAAGTATGGGAAGAAAAAGTATGGGAGGGGTAAGTCTCTGGTCGGTTTATGGGTGTGGGGGCTGTAGTATCGGGGGTGGGGGGTGGGGGTGGGGGATTTTCAGAATGTGTATTTAGGGTTGTGGAGGGCCTGACAAAAAGGAAATTCGTGAGACTGATTGAGGTTACCACTATAGTTTCAGATGGTTTTTCTTCTTATAGGGGGTTGGGTCAGCAGGGGTACAATCATTTAGTAGTGAACCACAAAGTTGAGTTTAAGAATTATGAGACGGGGGCCTGTACCAATACTATAGAGGGGTTTTGGGTGTCAGTTAAGTCAGTGATTGGGAGGGGAAGAGGTGCTCTCCTAACCTTCAGTCTCATCTAGAAGAGTACTGTTGGCAGAAGAGCATCCCTGAGGGCTATTCTACTTTTAGTTTTTTTTTAAGGGTGGTTAGTAGGATGTATAGGCCAAAGGTTGTGGGTCAGTTAGGTGTTGGCTGGGGGTGGGGGTGGGGGGGAGGGGGCTGTGGCTTGGGGAGGGGGGGTTGTTAGTGAAGTTTGTAGAGGGATGTAGGGGGGGGTGTTATTTGTTTTACTTTGTGTAGAGAACTTTTTTTGTTACCGTTCTTGTTGAGTTTTAGAGTGTGATTGTGATATTTTTTTTTTGTTTTTGGTTTTTCTTGGTTTATGGGTCTTTTATTTCGGGGGTGGGTTGTGGGTGGGGTGGGAGTTTCATTTGGTTGTGGTATTTTTGTTGGTTTGTATGTTTTGTTTGTGTGTGTACGCGCGTGTGTGCGCGCGTGTGTGCGCGCGAGTGTGCGCGCGAGTGTGCGCGCGTGTGTGCGCGCGTGTGTGCGTGTGTTGGTGGGGGGGGGGGGGCGGCTGGGTGTGATTGTGGTGACTGACCTAGATGGCTGCACCAGAGCTTTTTAGTGGTGAGTTGATGTTTTTTTTCTTTTTGTTTGTTTGTTTGATGGTTGGTGGGGTGTATGTGAGCTGTTTGGTTGTTTGCATTGGTGATCTGGTATTTTGCCTTGCTGTTGACTTATGACTTTAGGGAAGCGTTTTATTGTGAAGTGTGGTTGTGCCTATGGCTGGTTTGGTATCGTTAGTTGCTGTTGACTTATATAGGTCAAGGGAAGTGTTCGATTCCAGTTTTGATTTTCTGGGGGTTTTTTGTGGTAGGATTATGTGTGGTGGTGAAAGTTTTGAGATTTATAGTGTGGTGTTGGTTGTTTCTGTTGACCTATATACGTCAAGGGAAGTGATCGATTCCAGTGGATTTTTGTGTGTAGTGAAATTTGGGAAGGTTTTGGGGTCTTGTTATTTTAGTGTTGTTTGTCATTTGGTGTAGTGGCACGTGTTTATATTTAGTTTGTTCCCACCCAAAAACCCCCAATTTCCCCTGCTTGTCCGTTAGTTTCATTATATTTTTGGAAGAATATCTGTTTGGTGGTTTTTTGATCTATTTTCATGTTTGTTGTCATGTTAGCGTGATGACATCATAGGAGCAGTATGGGAGTTGTTGTGAATGGTCATTTCCGCCATATTGGTGACCTCATTGGTCAAAGCAGAGGGGTGGAATTGCACACTTCCATTATCCCAACTCCCCTATGCTGTCAGTCACCTGAGCCAACCCTGAACTTGGCTGCTGGTGACCTGGCACTCACTCCCCAACACTTCCTGCAACTGGTGGCCCATACCTCTACCATGTAAACTGCTTAGCAGCATAGCCTCCTCCTTTCTGTTAGACTTTGCTGTTGACTTAGGCCTCCTCACTGCTGAGGACTGCTGCATGTTTCCCACACCTACAGCTATAAGAGGCTCCACTCCACTCAACTCTGACAGTTGATCAAATCTATTGCATATATGCAAAGTACAACTGTCTGAATAGCTCTTCCTCCTAGCTGCCCTCTTGCCAACTGCCTGTTCCCATTCACCAGCACACTTCACCCTGCTCAACCTATCTAGTTCCTCCTTTGCATATTGTAACTGCACCTTAAGGGCACAGATCTTATGCTCCTGCTCCTCTATCAACTTATTTCTACTAAAGATTCTGGATTCCCAGGAGAGGATCTCTTTGCAATGCCCACTGGCTTCCCCACTGCTTTCCTCCAATGACAATACTTTGAACAAATCTCACACTGTAACCCACTACTCACAAGCCTGCAACACAGCCCACACTTCCCACTCACGGTAAAATTTTACAGTTACTAAAAAAACTAAATGTCTATATTACCTACATTCAGTTACACCAGTAGAACTGTTTATAGATCTAAGAACAGCGGTCTCAAAATTCTCTCTCTACTATGAAAGCAACAACTTATTATTACTACTAAACCACAACTAATACCAACACCAACAAAACTTCACAAAATTTGTCAGCTAAAACCAAAAATTCAAGTGGCCACTCGAACACTCAATGGAGTTAAAACAGGGAATGAAAATTTTACTGAAATATTTCACCAGAGACAATAACAAACGTTAGTTGAAAACTAAAGCATGAAATTTACTAAACGACTTCAATGCATAGAAAAAACTAAACACAGTGATTGAAGGTTTCCAAAAGTTTATTAAATTGCTATTTTGCCACAAAGAGCATGAAACACCATTGAAAACTATTAAATTTAATAACTGTATAACAGTGCACAAACAACTTTGTTAGTACTTAGCCTTATAACTGCTACAGCTGCAACCACATGCTGTGAAATGTAAACACACTACTGAGGCATGAGACTTGGATGAACAGTGTAAGCACACTCACAAATAACAGACCACTTAAGTCAATAACACAGAAAGAAAGAAAGACTGAGATTAATGAAAATCCACTAATAAGTTACTTTTACAGCAAATATTAACACAAACTTTAAAATAAGTAACTAAAGACTAAAACTTTATAAAATATTGATGAGCAATTTTTACAGCAGTCCAGCACATGTGACATAACACCAAAGACATCAAGAGAAGATATTATTGATAGAATAGTGAAAAAAACTGGCATGGGGTTGAATTGGTATCAGCTTGGGTGCTAGAGAGATGTAGTTACATGTGAGGCTGTACTGAAACTATCACTTATTTTAGAAATCAGGCTCAAAAGAGGCAGACCTGTGTTTAGAGCATCTTTTGATGTTACAGAAAGCCTTTGACAATGTGGACTCAATACACTGTTGCAAATTTTGAAAGTAACAGGCAAAAGAGTTTCAACTTTTAACTGCAACCTGGTTTCCGTACAAGTCGAAGGACATGAAATGGGAGCTGTAGTTGAGAAGGGAGTGAGACAGAATTGTAACCTATTCCTGATGTTATTCACTCTGTACGTCAAGCAAACTGTGAATGAAACTAAGAAGAAATTTGTAATGGTAGTTAACATTCTGCAATAAGAAATAAAAACTTTGCAGTAATGATGTAATTCTGACACAGACAGCTTGGGACTTGGAAGAGCAGAAGAATGGAATGTATAGTGTCTTGCAAAGAGATTATATGGTGAACATCAATAAAAGTAAAACAAGGATAATGGAATATAGTTGAATTAAATCAGGTGATGCTGAGGGAATTAGATTGGGAAGTGTAACACTAAAAGTAGTTGATGAATTTTGATATTTGGGCAGTCATTTTAATTGGTAATGGCCAAAGTAAGGAAGCTATAACACACAGGCTGGCAATTTTATTTTGTCTGCTTTTTATCTTTTCCTGTTTGTGAGGAAGAGGAAATTTTTAATGTCTAATATAATTTAACTGTTAGAAAATTATCTGGAGAGTACCCAAGCATGAAAGTAAAACATGGATGACAAGCAATTTGGACAAGAAGAGAATGGAAGCTTCAGAAATGTGTTGCTGTAGAAGAATGATGAAGATTAGATGAGTAGACTGAATAACAGATGAGGATATACTGAAATGAAAGAGGGGGAAAAAAATGTCACAACTTGAATAACAGAAGGAACTGGTTGATAGAACATATTCTGAGGCATCTTGAAATGCTCAGTTTGGTAATTGGAGGAAATGGCGGGGGGGGGGGGGGGGGTCGGAGACTATAAAGAAAGAACAAAGTGTGGTTATGGTAACCAAGGTTCAAATGTTTGTAGGTTGTCATAGTCAAGCAGAGATGAAGGACTTGTCAAGGACAGACCAGTATACAGAGATGCATCAACCCTTTCAGTCTGAAGACCACAATGAAGGTATAACATTTAAAAATGTTTTATTTTGTCTGCTTTTTGTCTTTTCCTATTGCTAAGAGACTGTCATCTTTACATCCCTTACAATATAAAACTATGCTAATGTGACAAGACACATTAGGTATCTATACCATTACATTCACCATAACTGAGTCACAATGTAACACTACTTAATGACAGAGTCATATAAATTTTAGAATTACAGTTACATAAATTATAGAATTACCTCTTGATTCACATCCTCATCCAAGTCTTGTTTCATTTTCACACTTGATGAGTAAACATTGACCTGTAGTAACAACAAAACAAACTGTAAGCATTATGTTTATGCAGTCACTATGTACACATAAAAATATCACATATTTAAGTCGAATTATGGAACTTGTTACGAAGAAATGACTAGTTCTACATAATTGAGACAGTAATTGTGGATGACAAAGCCAGAAAGGCATACTTCAATGATTGTCAGTAAAATGTTATATAGATGATTAATGACGACATAATTTAAAATTTATTGGGATATTGCATTTGAGCCATCTTCCTATGCAGCTATTTTCAATCATATTTCCTACTTTGGTAATCTTTATTTTTTTTACCATTAAATGTTTTACATGAAACAGGTTTCATCACATTCAAATAACTATAGTGTAATGAAATCAAAGAGTACAACTGGAATTTTAAATATTAAGGTCAACATTCTCTGTATCATAGAATGATTAAATTACAACATTCCTTTTTCATCCACTGGTCACATGATTTTATTTTCAAATTTTTAAATGACATGGATCAAGCAAGAAGTGAACAATAATTAAAACTTTTGAGGGCATTCACTTTGCAGGACTTTGCTGTCTTGGCTGCCTGTGCCTCGTGATGTCAGTGTTTGCTTTATTGATGGTATGCTGCTTGTAAATTGCTCCCCTGACAACACATGCTTTAATGTTGTTCCTGGCAAAGACAGCAGAGCTATAAATATACAGATTCAAAGCTGATAGCACACTGAGCTTGGTACAGAGAAGAGACTGCTCCTCTGGACTAGCCTTGGATATCGCACCCACTTTTACTTTGAAAATGTTGCTGATATGTGGGGAATGTCCGCATATGAGTGCATCATGTGAGATTTGCGATTCAAAGGGCCCTAAATATGACATACAGAGATGATTATTACTAACCACACCTCATAGTTTCCACCTGAGGTAAGACACTGGTCTTTTGAGGACTTTATGAAAACTTCCCAGTTCAGTTGCTAAAGTTGCTGAATTGTAGAAAAAGTGACACAGTTGCTTCCTATATTCCTACAAAAATCTAACAGAAGCTGTTGTGTTTTGTTCATCATTATAGATCAGTTACTGATATAAGTCCTTGTGAGATGTTGGAATAGCCATTGTACTGTTAGACAGCTTTAAGTTAGTGAAAAACAAATACATTCACATAACAGAAGTAGCACACTAGATAAAAGTGCAACATAATACTCATCTCTGTGGTTATTCCAAACAAGAATTTTAACAGAAGACATTACTGCGAGTAGATATGATAACCCATTTCCAAGTGCCTACTTTAGGAGGCCTGTGACAGAGGCACAATACCTTACAAAAAGATGAATACCCTGAATATGGGCAGTGCAATCCTTGCACCAAGTTCATAAAAATAGTAAAAAATGTGACATTCAAAGCACAAAGGGTAAGAGTTGAAGGGTATTTAGCACTATCTCGTTTTTCTTATCCCGTATTTACAGTGTAAGTGAAGTCACACTTGACGTGATGCAGACTTACTTGACTGGGTAGTTAATGCACACAAAAAAACTGGAAAGGCTAATTTTCCAACAAGACATTCTCAATCAATGCTATATATCTGTGTGTTCAATACTTCTAGAGAATGTATCAAAATGAGTAATTTAGAGCAAGTGTCTCACATGAGAATTTGTTTTGATTCAGCTAGAAGAAAGAAGTCTAGGTATACCATATTGAGCAAGGAAGAAGCGATGAGACATTTTAAAAACAGGTGCATCACAAGGAATTTTCCATATAATATTGGGATGCCAAAAGCTGAAAAAAGCTACATTTTTGAGAACCTGAGACAAAAACTAAGACCTAGCATTAACTTTAGTGTTTAATTCCACCAGAAGCTAACAGTGACATTTTGTTACAATTAGTTCTGTTACCAGCCGCCAAATGCATAGGCTCACCAGATGTGTTACAAATGCATCACATACTGAGCCCACAGTACACAGCTTAATTCTGTGATAATATTAAGACATAAATAATTAATACAGTATCAGTATATCAACATATTAGTTTATAGATCTGCTGGCTAAAATGCATTCCAAGATATTTTAAATTGTAATTATAATACTCCTATATTGAAAAGCATAAGCATTGCCAGCATTTCATCTTTTGGATTGTAAATGCAATCTAAGGTTCATGCATACAACAAAATTCACATACTTTCATGTAAGTTTGTATTGAACTCATGTCTACAATTTTACCTTTCCAGATAACAAGTAACTGGACACTCCTCTTGTTGAGTCATACTTAACCTTCCCAAATGATGATTCACCAATCTCAACAGCAACCCTCTGTCCCCCATACTTAATGAATTATGGACACAACTCTCAAAAAATGAAAAGAAATCAAGAACTGTATGACTGACAACATGAGCATTGTTGGTACAATACTACATTGACTAACAATAACAAAAATGATATGTCATCAAAACAGTATGACAGATTTCCATGATTTTTTTTCCCAGGAACCATGTGAATAGATTGTCAAATACTGTATTGATGAAAACTTCACGTATCTTCACCCCTGGTCTGACACTGAACAACTTAGTCAACTTCATTTATTGATCACAAACATGACACTTGATCAATTTCACCAGCAAGCCACACAACTGCAAGAATTTTATAGTAGTAGCTCTGTCATCCCCAGTGTTGCATGTTAAGACTACTCGTAAGCTACTTTGTCATATCCATTGCTAATGCCGTTTTTATAAACAGAAAACAAACCTGTTTCCACAAATAACACAGCAACCTAACAATTTCAAATTGAAAAATAAATTTGTAGGCACTGACAACTACCACTCCAATAACTCATAAGCAATCTAATAAGCTAACAATCCACTGACTACTGACATTGTAGCATGCCAAAGAAACTTCAAAACACTGAAATCCACCACTTGAGAGCACCATCATATACTGCAAAACGATCCATTTCAAATATCCCTCCCAGCCACAATGTTACGTAGAACAAGACTTATGTCACAAGCCAAAGCTGACAGACAGTGGACATTTCAGTCGACTACAGCACGCCACAAATTAGGTTTATTTGAACACCACATCACATACAAAAATTAATGAAACAGTCCCAAGAAATGCAAGGAAGTCACTTACCACAGAGCCACATTTAATACATACCTCATCTGGTTCCTCTTTCTCTGTCCAGTTAGCGTTTTTGTGGTTCATGATTGCACTTCTAAGGGGGGAAAAAAAGAAAAAAAAAAGAAAAAAAAAGGGAAGCAGACAGAAACATTCACATTCGCCTTCCATTGTTACTATGAAATATAGGTCAAAGGTAATATCAGTGCTAATCAAAGAGGCTTATAATCATATTGTGATCAATATACACTCCTGGAAATTGAAATAAGAACACCGTGAATTCATTGTCCCAGGAAGGGGAAACTTTATTGACACATTCCTGGGGTCAGATACATCACATGATCACACTGACAGAACCACAGGCACATAGACACAGGCAACAGAGCATGCACAATGTCGGCACTAGTACAGTGTATATCCACCTTTCGCAGTAATGCAGGCTGCTATTCTCCCATGGAGACAATCGTAGAGATGCTGGATGTAGTCCTGTGGAATGGCTTGCCATGCCATTTCCACCTGGCGCCTCAGTTGGACCAGCGTTCGTGCTGGACGTGCAGACCGCGTGAGACGACGCTTCATCCAGTCCCAAACATGCTCAATGGGGGACAGATCCGGAGATCTTGCTGGCCAGGGTAGTTGACTTACACCTTCTAGAGCACATTGGGTGGCACGGGATACATGCGGACGTGCATTGTCCTGTTGGAACAGCAAGTTCCCTTGCCGGTCTAGGAATGGTAGAACGATGGGTTCGATGACGGTTTGGATGTACCGTGCACTATTCAGTGTCCCCTCGACGATCACCAGTGGTGTACGGCCAGTGTAGGAGATCGCTCCCCACACCATGATGCCGGGTGTTGGCCCTGTGTGCCTCGGTCGTATGCAGTCCTGATTGTGGCGCTCACCTGCACGGCGCCAAACACGCATACGACCATCATTGGCACCAAGGCAGAAGCGACTCTCATCGCTGAAGATGACACGTCTCCATTCGTACCTCCATTCACGCCTGTCGCGACACCACTGGAGGCGGGCTGCACGATGTTGGGGCGTGAGCGGAAGACGGCCTAACGGTGTGCGGGACCGTAGCCCAGCTTCATGGAGACGGTTGCTAATTGTCCTCGCCGATACCCCAGGAGCAACAGTGTCCCTAATTTGCTGGGAAGTGGCGGTGCGGTCCCCTACGGCACTGCGTAGGATCCTACGGTCTTGGCGTGCATCCGTGCGTTGCTGCAGTCCGGTCCCAGGTCGACGGGCACGTGCACCTTCCGCCGACCACTGGCGACAACATCGATGTACTGTGGAGACCTCACACCCCACGTGTTGAGCAATTCGGCGGTACGTCCACCCAGCCTCCCGCATGCCCACTATACGCCCTCGCTCAAAGTCCATCAACTGCACATACGGTTCACATCCACGCTGTCGCGGCATGCTACCAGTGTTAAAGACTGCGATGGAGCTCCGTATGCCATGGCAAACTGGCTGACACTGACGGCGGCGGTGCACAAATGCTGCGCAGCTAGCGCCATTCGACGGCCAGCACCGGTTCCTGGTGTGTCCGCTGTGCCGTGCATGTGATCATTGCTTGTACAGCCCTCTCGCAGTGTCCGGAGCAAGTATGGTGGGTCTGACACACCGGTGTCAATGTGTTCTTTTTTCCATTTCCAGGAGTGTATGTAAGAGTGTAATATTTTTTTATTTCTTAATCTCACAGGCTGCACTCGGCATAATTAAGCTAGAAAATCACCCGTCGTTCCATATCTCTTAATTGCATTTAATATCAGGCTGACGGGAACAAAATGAAAACCTACCCCTAAAGATTGTTCGCCACATTTTATTGGTCAATTTAATATGCATTTTAACGCAACTACTTCTTTATAAATTCCTAGTCCATATCCAAAGTGACGAACCCAAATTGGAGCTACTATTGCCATGCTGAGATCTTTCAGTTCATTAAATGAAGACATACTATAATATCTAAACATAGCACTGTGCAGAAATCATACTTGATCGTCATAAATATTTAACACTAATTCCACTAAGAAAGCTGATTTGGCGAAGTGACTTCCTCTTTACTGGACTCACAGTGAACCTTCTGTTGAGCTCTGAGGTTGTGTGATGCTTTTTGGGAGTGAAAATTGCGCTTACTCAGTAGCGCTTCCTGGAGGAATTACATTTTTTCACATCCTTCCACAAAACTGTTCTCACATGATACTACATTAAAAACCGTAAGCTACCGCAGACTGCTGTCAACACATGATTTACTGAATTATGGAGTAGGGCGAATAATGAAAGCATACTGAAAGTTCACAGCCACAGTAATTGCAGCAGGATGAATACATTCCACAGTATTGCCATTCATCTCAACCTAATCCTGGCATAATGTAGTAATGACAGACGCTTGAATTGTTTGTGCAAGGCCGGCTGGAGTGGCCGTGCGGTTCTAGGCGCTACAGTCTGGAACCGAGCGACCGCTACGGTCGCAGGTTCGAATCCAGCCTCTGGCATGAATGTGTGTGGTGTCCTTAGGTTGGTTAGGTTTAATTAGTTCTAAGTTCTAGGCGACTGATGACCTCAGAAGTTAAGTCACATAGTGCTCAGAGCCATTTGAACCATTTGTTAGTGCAACGGCTACCTTCATAAACATCACTACATCACATAGTGACAGTAACTCAAAACAACCGTACTGTAATATATTGAATGTACAGTATTTAACATTGACTTCCACCGAAGAGGCATACACAAGTAGCGATTTTATCCAACAGACGGAAATAGAAATCAGATGACAACACGGTATACATACAAGTCGACCTCATTTTTCATACATTGTGAACAGTACAGGTTCTAAAATACTTGCTAAAAAGTTAATTACCCACGATCGCAATTCAATAATTTACAAACGCTTTGAACAGAACACAGGTGTTTCATTGTGATAACCAATTCCTGAAACAAGTACGTAGGAAATTCTTATGCTATCACAAATCATCACCAAAGGCGTGAATAGTTAATTATGAATAAAATCGAGTTCAAGTGCGCCCAAAACACTAAACCCAGGGTACTACGCGTAGCTACAAAGGCATCATCACAAGATTTTTTCGCAAACTCCTTCACTCGTCGAAATAATAATATAAATGCTGAATTATTAATTTAGTTCCAAAATAAAGATTCCTTTTTTGCATCATCTATGTTTTTAATCTCTAATCACTTTTTCTTTACCTGGAGATGGTGCAGGTTCCTTTGAACAGTTGCCAGCGGGCTCGTGCGCAAAGCAGAATTCGCGTACGAGCAGTGCCTTCTCCTGCTTCTGGCTACTTGTACCGTGGCTCTTTGCTCATGCTGTATGAGCAGTAGCAGAGCAAGTGCCAAGCAGGCAAATGCCACCAGGAAATTTTTTTTTTTTGCGCGCTCAAGATGCCAGTTTCGCGCATGCGCAGAACAATCTGAGTTACACAGGCTGTTGCGGGGAGGGGGGCATTCCCCATTTGACCCGCGTATACCTGTATGTTGTAACGCGCCGACTGGCGGTACCGAAGATCGAACTTATACAACGACAATGGGTCGTACTGTACCAACGTCGCTATACCGTTAATGTATGGCTTGCTGAGGCGCAAAATACTTGAGCGAACCAATCGACCACTACAGCTTTAATTAGGTACAGTTTTTAATTTCACAGTATATGTTATGACTGTGGATCGCTATCTGATTTTAGAAGATTCCAGTCGTAGTAGAGCGCCTGGCGACTACTCAAGTCTAGTTCGCACCGTAATCGCACTCTCGCGGAACAAACTGAGGATAGATCACCCTTAGTATCTATCATTACTACTGCGGCAACCTCAACCACTGACTATGTAGCCGGCTCGAATATCGAAGAATGAAAGACAGCGCCCTTACTTTACACAACGTCGAGATCGAAAAATGACACGATTACCTACATTGCGAATAGACACATACAAACATTCTAATGACAATGATCACCAATATGAAGCAGTAATTACGAGATAGGCCGATTTAGATAACGACTCTCGTTATCTAAGCTACCGGTCGAATCCAAGCATCAAATCAATTTAAATACAGTACCTGTTTATATTACGTCGAGATAAACGCAGCAAATAGCTTGCAATTGTTCTGCCACACAACGAAATTCTCACAACGCAGTACATTTACCTCTGGAGAAGACTCTTAACTTTTTAAGTACTTACCAAATTCCTATTCCATATGCCGTCGTGTTATGACCAGTTTGTATTAAGACGCTTCCACCAATATTGATAACAATTGAAATAGTTTATGCTTCCACTAAATCTCTTTCCACTTAGCCCAGCGTTGCTATGTAAATAGTAGACGTCACGTACTTCACAGATTTAATAATCTTTAGCCTTGGTGTAATCGTTGGCCTTTCCGTAATAAATTACAACTTCAATTCTACTTGCATTTACTTAGACATTCTTTCCATCAATGAAATCGTTTTAACTTTTTAGAATATCTACCCTCTGTAGGTTTATCGTGATTCAACGCAATCAAAGAGCTTTTGATTAGGCAAACTTACAAATACTAGCATATACTTGTGTCCTGCAACGCGGTATTAAGATCTCTGGAATTCACCCTTTCCTTTTCTCGTAATATACTATAATATACACCAGATACTAATTAAATACACGTAAGGTTTATGTTACCCCAAGAAAACTTGAATTTATTTTCTCTAGGTGTTTCAATACAATCTCATTCACGTAAATGAGTGAGTGCCATAAAAGACTACACCCCACAACACGGAAATTCAGTAATAAAAAAATTAAACAAAAACCACATCTGCTTCTGCCACTTTAAATCTAACCCTAAGTGACAATTTAAAACAATTCTGAACCTCTTCAGGCGTTGACAATACGCGACCCGCGAAGTTCCCTACTTGAATTGGGCCACTCGTCGCTTTGGCTAATCAAGTTTTTGTTTAGCTGCGTGCTGCTCGTAAAATGGTTCCTTTATTTTCTCGTCGCTTATCCACTCAACTACTGGTGCACTCTATCACAATATAGTGAAATAGTTCGTAATTATTCGAGCCAATTCTCGGTCCGCTGTAAAATAGTGGTATTTAAACAACAACTACATACATGTGTTCGAGGCTTTCCCTTCTCGACACACACCCCCACTTCAACAAAACGGCTTAGAGCCCAATTACCTCTGAGCGAGCCGCGACCACTAATCGTACAACACGGACAGGATATCGGTTCCACCGGTTCCCTACAGCTCAGCACCTACAATACTTCTCTTTCTAACCAGGCTCACGCTGGATTTACCACAGCAAACTTTACGATCGAAACTGTCCACAAGACGACAATCAATTGATAGCTCGTGCACCTAAAATCGCAAAAACCAGTCACTGTGTCACCAGCCACAGAATATCTGTATCTATATCTACATCTACATGATTACTCTGCAATTCACATTTAAGTGCTTGGCAGAGGGTTCATCGAACCACAATCATGCTATCTCTATACCATTCCACTCCTGAACAGCGCGCAGGAGAAACGAACACCTAAACCTTTCTGTTCGAGCACTGATTTCTCTTATTTTATTTTGATGATCATTCCTACCTATGTAGGTTGGACTCAACAAAATATTATCGCATTCGGAAGAGAAAGTTGGTGACTGAAATTTCGTAAACAGATCTCGCCGCGATGAAAAACGTCTTTGCTTTAATGACTTCCGTCCAACTCGCGTATCATATCTGCCACACTCTCTCCCCTATTACGTGATAATACAAAACGAGCTGCCCTTTTTTGCACCCTTTCGATGTCCTCCGTCAATCCCATCTGGTAAGGATCCCACACCGCGCAGCAATATTCTAACAAAGGACGAACGAGTGTAGTGTAAGCTGTCTCTTTAGTGGACTTGTTGCATCTTCTAACTGTCCTGCCAATGAAACGCAACCTTTGGCTCGCCTTCCCCACAATATTATCTATGTGGTCTTTCCAACTGAAGTTGTTCGTAATTTTAACACCCAGGTACTTAGTTGAGTTGACAGCCTTGAGAATTGTACTATTTATCGAGTAACCGAATTCCAACGGATTTCTTTTGGAAATCGTGTGGATCACCTCACACTTTTCGTTATTTAGCGTCACCTGCCACACCATACAGCAATCTTTTCTAAATCGCTTTGCAACTGATACTGGTCTTCGGATGACCTTACTAGACGGTAAATTACAGCATCATCTGCGAACAACCTAAGAGAACTGCTCAGATTGTCACCCAGGTCATTTATATAGATCAGGAACAGCAGAGGTCCCAGGACGCTTCCCTGGGGAACACCTGATATCACTTCAGTTTTACTCGACGATTTGCCGTCTATTACTACGAACTGCGACCTTCCTGACAGGAAATCACGAATCCAGTCGCACAACTGAGACGATACCCCATAGGCCCGCAGCTCGATTAGAAGTCGCTTGTGAGGAACGGTGTCAAAAGCTTTCCGGAAATCTAGAAATACCGAATCAACTTAAGATGCCCTGTCGATAGAGGTCATTACTTCGTGCGAATAAAGAGCTAGCAGCGTTGCGCAAGAACGATGTTTTCTGAAACCGTGCTGATTACGTATCAACAGATCGTTCCCTTCGAGATGATTCATAATGTTTGAATACAGTATATGCTCCAAAACCCTACTGCAAACCGACGTCAATGATATAGGTCTGTAGTTCGATGGATTACTCCTACTACCCTTCTTAATAATTCGTTGCTCAGCACTGGGAGGAAACAACTGTCACAGCCACATATATGAGCAGGGGCCTAACAGACTAAATAACCACGCTGCCTCCGAGAAGTGTACCCAAATTAAAATACTGGTACTACCAATCCAAACTCCTTTCCCTCTCCCGAGCCTTAACCGCCAGCTGCGGTGCCTCACTACACCACGCATTGGATCGCTCTACTATCAGACCTAGACGCACAGCGATATATCCACTTACAAGGGGAGGCCGCCAATTGTGAAATTCAGATTCGATTCATACTGCGCATAATAAAAGCTCATGGCCAGAGGTGTAATGTGGCAAAGCACCAAGATGCACTTCTCAGCCGTTGTCGAGAAAATCGACAGTTAAAAGAAACCGTTGCGGTGAAATACTCTCGACGATTAATAATTTTCTACAGCGTTGTGGCGCAGCGGTAAGCGCTCGAGTTCGTAATCCGAAGGTCGCCGGATCGAATCTCGCGCCATGCAATTTTTTTTTATTCTTAGTTTTTTGTAATTCAAATATATATATAAAGTATTAATGAATAGCTTATGCATGTTGCTGAAGGCGGATCGCTCTCCAATTGTACCGCCTCCATTTTTTCCGTCTTTTTTAACAGGTGTACCAAAGCTCTCCCGTCCGCACCGATTTTCGACAATGTTATAAGTTGCGCTAGGGACCGCATCTACCTTCTTTCGAAGTTAGCAGGCAACTACGCTGTTATGCGGCGGCTCGTTTCGGCCCATTCAACATCTGTCCTTCAAGTGTAACGAGCGAATAACGGAGTTTATATTTCATACCTGCCACAGCAAATTTGTGTTCGTGGGGTCTCTATTCTAATTCGAACGTTTGACTTACGCTATACGTATTCGTTTCGGAATATCGTTTCTACGTCTTCCGTTAACTATACGTGGTTAACATTATGAAGACAATTAATAACATTTGTGAAATACAACTTTGTTTACGGAAAACATAATTATGTTCGAAGTCGCCAGTTTTTCCACGACAAACGACTTTCAACAACTTATTATATGCATAATTGTTGCAACTGATTGCTGGGAATTTTATATATATATATATATATATATATATATATATATACATGAATTACAAAAAACAAATACAAAAAAAAAAAGGTTGCATGGCGCGAGATTCAATCCGGCGACCTTTGGATTACGAACCCGAGCGCTTACCGCAGCACCACGACGCTGTAGGAAGCTATTAATCGTAGAGAGTATTTCACCGCAACGGTTTCTTTTAACTGTCGATTTTCTCGACAACGGCTGAGAAGTGCATCTTGGTGCTTTGCCACATTACACCTCTGGCTATGAGCTTTTATTATGCGCAGTATGAATCGAATCTGAATTTCACAATTGGCGGCCTCCCCTTGTTAGTCGGTGAGAAGTCTTCATCGAAACTAACTATTTATGTCATACCATAGGAACCATGGAGGTAAGAATAAGGGGAGATGGCGCTACGTATCCCAGCCGTACTACGTTATGAAGCCATGGGGGCGTGGCTCGCCGCCATGACAATCTGACCAAAACATTGCCAGTGTGCTACAGCGCTGCGTGTATTACAGTCGCTAATTGCACCATATAAGCATGTAACGTCATCAGATTGGTTGTTTCAAAGTTTTTGTTTAAAATAAAATCTCGTAAAGGCGAAATTCCGCGTTTCTTCTGATTAAAAATAGTTTTTAATGTAATATTACGAATAGCTAGTTTTCAATGTAAACGATACAATTTTGTTAATTCAGTAATAAACGTGTATCACAAACTAAGTAATAGAAACTGAAAACCAAGTTAGCTATACCCTCCCTCCAAAGCTCCATAAATACATCTTGTTTGTAATACGTACTGGGACATTTCAGTTACGTTACACTACTGGGAAACACTGTTCATTACCACCAATATTTACTGAAATACGGTACATAGAACGGCAAATCTACACAGTGTGCTGTTTAGGCCTATACTGTACGCCAGTTAATGTAGTGTTAGCTTTTAATTTGGTACATGATGAAGACAAAGTGAGTTACTCAACACTTCGATTATCGACGATACGTACGTATTATACTGAAACGTGAACTTGAAAACTAAGAATTTAATTCTTTGAATTAACATACCTTTTGCAACTGTTTTGGGTGTGTAGGGAAAACTGATGGTACAGCATTTTCTCGGAGCCTTACTGTTGAAAGGGAAGTTCGGTCTATGTCCTCATCTCGGAAATGCTGAGAACATATAGTGCTCCATTTAGACGCACGCCAATTCTTCCTCCTCACAGCATTCTCCCACAGAGCTTTCCGGCTTTCATTTTTAGGAGATCTAAAATCATACAGGAGAAAAACACGCTATAGTACAAGTACCGATGTAGCACACGTTCATTCACAATGAAGTTGTAAAATCACACTTAACGAGGCAACTTACACATGAAATGTTATTCCCTTCGATTTCGCATCACAATCAGAACGATTCGTACATCCGAACACCACACAAGTCACCATAATAGCGCAAAATCCTTCCAAAAGCGAGCGACAAGCCGATGCACACAAGCTTACAGCAGCAATGTTTTGGTCGGATTGAGATGGCTACCCTCGGCTTCACATAGCTTCGCAGCTGGGACGTCACGGCGTCTCCCTCTATTCTTACCTCCACGATAGGAACCATTTAAAATGAACAAACACGCAGCGCCACGCCAACTTTTGACAATTAATTAATTATTCGTTGCTGCTGTCGGTTCTCTACGACAGCGGCCGGCTACTGCGCGTCGCTCAGGCAGCATCTCTGGACACAGCGAAGGCGAGCTGTTGCATAGCTGAAGTCGCGCGCGCTCACCACCTTTTTTTTCGCCGACGTTCGCGGCTCATCTACAACATATTTTTCTCTTAATACATCATACACGTGTATTTACAGTAACCACCAGATATTATTAAGTTATCGAGTAGGATGCTCAACACTAGTAAGGGCGAACATAACCCGTGCGTTTTGACACAGCACAATGTTTCCCGTTATTGCTGTTCTGTCTTCGTTTACAGTTCCCACGTCAAGTGGAAACAAAACAGATTTCTGTGGCTGGGAGTCGTCAAGTGAATTAATATACTTCCTCATAATCATGCAAGACTAAAGTTAGTAATTTCTATTTTCTGATTTTATAATATTTCCACGTTATTAACAGTCAACCATTAATCGTCTTAATGAAGTCTCTTTTGTCGGTTTGGTAGAGAAATTTGCTTACATTAATTTTTTTCCGCCGAGGCAGTTAAACTACTTTAAACGAAGTGTTTCATTCCACATTATTGGCTAGTTTCAACTTCGTTCAATTTCAAGCGTACATTTTGTGGCAGGAATGGCATTATACCATAATAAAGAGCCAAACATGAAATAATACAGTACTGGTAGAAGTTAGGTACTTTAGTGTGAATATGGAGATAGAAATGTGCACTTTGAGCCGAATTAAGGATTTTAGTAAAATTTAAGAAATTACGATGTTGTATACGTACGAACATACGCAAATATTCACTTGAAGCTGACTAAGCAGGCAAATTTGGTCATTAGTTTTGAATTAAATACTTTGTTTCAAATATATTGATGACTGTATCAGAATTTTACAAATCTGCTTTATGTGAAACACTATCTTTTTCGATCACAAGACACTTGTCTAGTACTTCCTCTAGGTTTGACTTCATTTAATAATTTGTTTTGTTTACATCTTAAATTTATGGAATGCCCTTCTGTGCTAAATTGTAGACTTGCAGCATACCGTGTTTTATCGTTTTAACTCCCCACATGGATTTATATTTATTCCTGAATTGGAATATAAACTGTAAGTTGTACCGTTTCTTAGCCTCACAGACAACCTTGTTAGTTTTTTACACATTTTGAAATAGCTTTTTGCAGTGCTGTGTCGATGTACACCTGATTGGAAATGCTACATAACAATATTGCAGAGCACGAATAAAAAAATAAGTTCAAAATGGTTCAAATGGCTCTGAGCGCTATGGGACTTAACTTCTGAGGTCATCAGTCCTCTAGAACTTAGAACTACTTAAACCTAACTAACCTAAGGACATCACACACATCCATACCCGAGGCAGGATTCGGACCTGCGACCGTAGCGGTCGCGCGGTTCCGGACTGTAGCGCCTAGAACCGCTCGGCAAAAAAAAAAGAGGGCTGTGTTTAAGTCACGACACAGCAAAATGTTAGGGTACTTAGCTGCAGAGTCTAGTGGAATGAATGTTACGCCAAGAACGCTTCCTTATTTGCATTCCTTATGTGGGTAGAATATGATAAAACAGTTGCTCCAGGTACAACACCCTAGTCCTCTCAACAACTTGCTTCACAAAATGCTACTCACTGGTAGTTGTAAAACATTATAGTGACTTTATTCAAAACTATAGCGTATGCACTATTAATCTCGTGTTTCTCTCTCTGCTTATTATGCCAATGTGTTGTTCAACAAACAGTGTGACACTGCATTATAACCAAGTTATTCTATTACGGAAATCTAAGTGGATGGAGATGTGCAGTTGCTATTACAAACGTTGTAGTGCGAATAACGTAGAAAAATCTACCTAAATTCAACTGCCATGTAGTGTATGTTATTTTCACCATCTGTTCTAAAGCCAGTTTTCAGCATAATTCAGCAAATAAGACACGAGATTTAAAAAAAAAACCAAAGAACCGAGGACAACGCAGGTAAGGGGAACGTTTCACTACGCTGCAAAGTTATTCATAATTCACCACCGTTGATACAGCAGCAAGCAGAAACGCCTCGTGACACTTCTTTCTGTCGACAACTCACAGCCAAGCCAGTTACCAATGTATATCAGGTGTTTCAGTTCTCTACAATGCTCTCATAGCCCTCTTGCTCTTTCCAACGTGTTTTATTCTTCCACCCTAAGTATTAGTTTTGTTATTGTTGTAGTCTTCAGTCCAGAGACTGGTATGGTCCAGATCTCCATGCTACTCTATCCTGTGCAAGCTGCTTCATCTCACAGTACCTACTGCAACCTACATGCCTCTGAATCTGCTTAGTCTATTCATCTATTAGTCTATGATTTTTACCCTCCATGCTGCCCTCCAATACTAAATTGGTGATCTCTTGATGCCTCAGAACATGTCCTACCAACTGATTCTTTCTTCTGGTCAAGTTGTGCCACAAATTCATCTTCCCCCCAAATTCTGTTCAGTGCCTTCTCATTAGTTATCTGATCTACACATCTAATCTTCAGCATTCTTCTGTAGCACTACATTTCAAAAGCTTCTATTGTCTTCTTGTCTAAACCATTTATCGTCCATGTTTCACTTCCATACATGGCTCGCTCCATACAAATACTTTCAGAAAAGACTTCCTAACACTTAAATCTATACTCGATGTTAACAAATTACTGTTCTTCAGAATCGCTTTCCTTGCCATTGCCAGTGTACATTTTATATCCTCTCTACTTCGACCATCATTAGTTATTTTTCCCCCTAAATAGCAAAACTCTTTTACTACTACTAGTTTTACAGTACAAAATCTTAAACATGACTGTGATTCAGCAACTGTATAAATCTGAAGAGGTGGAAAAAAAAATCAGCCAACAAGTTGCAGAGCAAAGGTTTATTTAGCCCTTGGCCAAGGTTTCGATATAAAAATATCTTCTTCAGATGGAGTGGGCCTTGCTACATCACATGATGGTAAATACATTAGCTGAGGCCCAGCGGATCTTGTTATATATAAGATTGATATAAAAACCAGAAAACACCTGCCATGGCTTAAGACAACCAGACTGCATTCAGTATACATCAGAATAAATGCGCAAACGTAAAGGCTCTGGTCTATGTAAAATTGTAGCAGTAGTTCAAAGAATAAAATATTTCTTTAACGTAAGTATTCATCACGCCATGCCTCTGGCTCTGGCATGGTTAATGCCTACATTACGCAAATAGGTCAATAACTAAATAAGCCTTTGATTTGCAACTGGTTGGTCGATATTTTCAATCTCTTCTTATAGTACTTACAAGTTAGTAGCAGACTATAGCCAGAAACCATGATTATTGGGCTCGTCCGTTACCTATCAGAAGGACAGACCAAATTGTGAACCGTTAATTCAAATGCTCACAAGAATACCAGGGTCGTTCACAAAGTAAGTTTCGTTTGGTTATATAAAACAAACGTGTACAGATGCAGAAAAAATATTTATTGTACAAAAATCTACAACTGTTAAACTACGAGGGTCACTCCAAAAGAAATGCACACTATTTTTGTAAATATACAGTTTTCATTCTGTGTGAAAGTTTTACAGTGTGTAGATACATCGTTCCCTCTTGTTTTCAAACTTAGTTCACCCCGTTCCCATGAGTGGCGCCGTCACAACATGTCTTCAAAATGGTTGTTACACTTGACGTCGGTCAGAAGCAACGTGCTGTCATAAAATTCCTGTGCTGTGAAACGAGACAGTGGGAAACATCCACAAGAGGTTGAAAAAGGTGTATGGAGAGGCTGCTGTCGATCGCAGTACAGTTAGTCGGTGGGCGAGCAAGTTACATGATGAAAGGGGGCACGGCAATATTGGGGATTGTCCTCGCAGCGGCAGGCCTCGTACTGCACACACTCCAGACAATGTGCAGAGAGGTAACGAGTTGGTGACTGCTGACAGCCGCATCACAGTGAGCGAATTGTCACGCTACGTTGGGATAGGGGAAGGAAGTGTTTACAGAATACTGAAAGTGTTGGCGTTAAAAGAGGTTTGTGCCAGGTGGGTTCCCAGGATGTTGACAGTGGCTCACAAAGAAACAAGAAAAACGGTATGCAGCGAACTTTTTGAACAGTGCGAGAATGGTGGAGATGAATTTCTTGGAAAAATTGTGACAGGTGATGAAACATGGCTCCATCATTTTTCACCAGAGACGAAGAGACAATCAACGGAGTGGCATCATGCAAATTCACCCGAGAAAAAAAAAATTCAAAACCACACCTTCTGCTGGAAAAGTTATGGCTACAGTGTTTTTCGATTCCGAAGGACTCTTGCATGTGGACACTGTGCCAAGTGGAACCACCATAAATTCTGATGCATATGTGACGACACTGAAGAAACTTCAAGCTCGACTGAGTCACGTTCGACCACATCGGCAAAAGCAGGACGTTTTGCTGTTGCACGACAACGCATGGGCACACGTCAGTCAAAAAACCATGTAAGCGAACACAAAACTCGGATGGACACCACTGAAATTTGTTCAACCTGGCGTTCTTTTATTTTCTCCTGACTAATAAACCCCATCACAAGCTTATATTGGAGCGAAACGCATGCCTGCTTTTAGATGCTATTGATTACCACTTGCCTGAAAATTGTAGCTGATAGCCATAAATAACATGTAGGAATCATATTGGCAGTCTTTCAAATTAAGCAGCAGTTCGACAACCTGGCGACTGTGACAGAACCTGGTTTGGTTTCATTATTGAGAGAGAATTTTTAGGAGTTCTCTAGTAGGTTCTCTTTGCCACTGTGTAGCGCTAGTTTTTCTAACGTTGGATTCCTCACTCTGAAACATATAACGGCACACACAAGAGACCTTCCCTCAGACTCACGACAAGAACACGCTACTGACAAGGAACCAAAACCGAGCGAGGTGGCGCAGTGGTTACCACACTGGACTCCCATTCGGGAGGACGACGGTTCAATCCCACGTCCGGCCATCCGGATTTGGTTTTCCGTGATTTCCCTAAATCGCTCCAGGCAAATGCCGGGATGGTTCCTGTGAAAGGGCACGGCCGACTTCCTTCCCTAATCCGATGTTTGGTCTCTTTCTCCAAAACCAACCAACTAACCAAGAAACCAAAACTGTACTGGTGACCGACATTTTTATCCCAACCTATCTAAATCAGACATACCAAACGAGATGAGAACGGGGACGAGATCTCTGGCCATTCTTAGAAAATGCCTGGTTGGAAAAAGCTCGGGTAAAGAGGCGCGCGGACAGCCTGTCATGCCACACTCTCTGCCTTCGACACTTCAGCCAGCCACTCTGAGGGTCAGCTTGGGCATGGTGTGGGCCCTTTGTGCCACAGAGAGCCGCCTCAGCTGACAAGGGAACCTCCCCATCGCACCCCCCTCAGCTTTAGTTATAAGTTGGCACAGTGAATAGGCCTTGAAGAACTGAGCACATATCAATCGAGAAAACAGGAAGAACTTGTGTGGAACTGTCAAAAAAAAAATAAGCAAAAAATACAAACTGAGTAGTCCATGGGTAAGATAGGCAACATCAAGGAGAATTTAACTTGAGGCCCGCCGTGGTCCTGTGGTTAGCGTAAGCAGCTGCGGAACGAGTGGTCCTTGGTTCAAATCTCCTCTGAAGTGGACGCCGGCACGGTAGCTCAGCGTGTTCGGTCAGAGAGCCGTAAGGCCTCTGTAATAAAAAACTGAGAGGAAGGATGAACCACCGAACTTGAACTGGATGTCTTGCGACGTCCGGAACGACCAAACACAACGATCAATAACGAACAAAATGCAAAAAGAAAAAAAAAGTGGAAAATTTAATTTCTTTATTTTCGAAAAGTTATGATCTATCTGTTCGTTCATTGACGTCTCTGTTCACTGTAATAAGTTTAGTGTCTGTGTTTTGCGACCGCACCGCAAAACCGTGCGATCAGTAGACGAAAGGATGTGCCTCTCCAATGGGAACGGAAAACATTTGATCTTAAGGTCATAGGTCAATCGATTCCCCCACAGGAAAACACGTCTGATATATTCTATACGACACTGGTGACGGCATGTGCGTCACATGACAGGAATATGTTGTCGACCCACCTAACTTGTACACTTGGCGAATGGATAAAAAGATTCTTCTACCTTGCCCGATTTAGGTTTTCTTGTGGATGTGATAATCACTCCCAAAAAAGTGATGAAAACATAAGAGTTTGTCACATAAACGGCAACAAATGAATGCAACAGTTTCACAGTCGCACAGTTTTCCCTGTGTTGTGTCAAAACATATGTTTTTAACGTTTTCAAATTTTTCCGTGTGCAGATCGTCAAATCCTGCATATGTCCAAGCAAATATGAACACGTCCTGGAATTTTGGAGAGCGAAGTTGATTGTGTGTGAGTGCCTGAACTTTGATAATTGTCTGAAAATAAAAAATTAAAATTTTTACTCGAGGGGTTTTGAACGCAGGACCTCTTATTCCGCAGCTGTTCACGCTAACACGGGACCACGGCGCGCCTGAGCCTATAATATTTATGATGTTGCCATCTTGTGCATGGACTACTCAGTTTCTATGTTTTGCTTATTTTTTTCGTGGTTCCGCACAACTTCTTCCTGTTTTCTCGATCGATCTGTGTTCAGTTTTTCAAGGCCTATGCATTCTGCCAACTTATAACTAAATCTGAGGGGGGTGCGATGGGGAGGTTCCCCTGTGAGAACCTGTCGCCAGCTATGAGGTCGCTGGCCGTGGACAACGGCAGCCGACCTGTCTCATCGGCACTGCACGTGTTGCCATCACCATCACTGCCCGCCTCACCAAGTTCAGTGAATTCTGGTCGGGGGAGTAACATCGAACGGTTTGTCTCTTTACCTTTTCAAGGGGCGCATGCCTTTCAGTTCTCACATTTATTAGAGAGGTATACCTCTGTTTTTAAGGCTGAAATGAATCAAATCAGGACGGATAACATTTCTGTTAATGCTGTAAGCTTATTTGTCCGTCGCTGTCATAGAAGACCGCAAACCTTCTTTCCTTCCCGTCTGGGCAAGCTGTGCAGTGGCTAGAGTACATTTAAAGCTTGTGGGGCCAAGGTAAATGCTAGCTACAATGAAGTCGATAATTTGATTGTAATACTGGCATTTTAATTTGATATTCCCCCACAACTGACAAAATTTACAATAAAAATGTGAATTTCTTTGCCCACCCACACACGCCTGAGAATGGCACATTAACAATGTTCAATTACGCGCCCCTATTACCGGCAGCTGCGTTGATAAATACTCGGCACCTCGCAAGGATAACTACCAGATCAAAAATACTAGGTAAGTTGTTGGAAGTGGTGAAGCGTTGGTAAAAATCTCTCTTCTGAGCAAATAAAGAGCTCTAACCGCAGGACTCTGCACGGAACACGCGTTGGTGCAGTGCTGCTATGTTGTTGTTGTTGTGGTCTTCAGTCCTGAGACTCGTTTGATGCAGCTCTCCATGCTACTCTATCCTGTGCAAGCTTCTTCATCTCCCAGTACGTACTGCAGCCTACATCCTTCTGAATCTGCTTAGTTTATTCATCTCTTGGTCTCCCTCTACGATTTTTACCCTCCACGTTGCTCTCCAACACTAAATTTGTAATCCCTTGATGTCTTAGAACACGTCCTACCAACCGATCCCTTCTTCTGGTCAAGTTGTGCCACAAACTCCTCTTCTCCCCAATCCTATTCAACACCTCCTCATTAGTTATGTGATCTACCCATCTAATCTTCAGCATTCCTCTGTAGCACCACATTTCGAAAGCTTCTATTCTCTTCCGGTCCAAACTATTTATCGTCCATGTTTCACTTCCATACGTGGCTACACTCCACACAAATACTTTCAGAAACGACTTCGCGACGCTTAAATCTATACTCGATGTTAACAAATTTCTCTTCTTTAGAAACGCTTTCCTTGCCATTGCCAGTCTACATTTTATATCCTCTCTACTTCGACCATCATCAGTTATTTTGCTCCCCAAATAGCAAAACTCCTTTACCACTTTAAGTGTCTCATTTCCTAATCTAATACCCTCAACATCACCCAAGTTAATTCGACTACATTCCATTATCCTCGTTTTGCTTTTGTTGATGTTCATCTTATACCCTCCTTTCAAGACACTGTCCATTCTCTTCAACTGCTCTTCCAAGTCCTTTGCTGTCTCTGACAGAAGTACAATGTCATCGGCGAACCTCAAAGTTTTCATTTCTTCTCCGTGGATTTTAATACCTACTCCGAACTTTTCTTTTGTTTCCTTTATTGCTTGCTCAATATACAGATCGAATAACATCGGGGATAGGCTACAACCCTGTCTCACTCCCTTCCCAACCTTACATTTCCCTTCCTTAAATTTCAGCTAATTGGCACTAATAAACTTTTTTTGAGGTTGAAACTTTATCAATGGTGTCGCGCTCATTCAGTTTAGTAGAACGATAGACAGTACTAGCTACGCTACTGTTTATAGTTTTAAAAGAAAGGAGAGCACATATCTGTTTTTCTTTTGAGAAATGTCCGTACTTCAGTCGTCAGTGTTCTCAATCCAGAGGCACGAGTGACGCTCCCTCACAGCACCACGATATCGTGAACCACCGAACACGTGTGCCCCCTTCCCACTACATTTCTGCATTGAAAACGCTGAGATATAGCCGCGCTACGAAGAAGGAAGGAAGAAGAGGAAAGATCAGCAGGTTTGTCCAAACTGTGCCCCTGGGGCGCCAGCGCCCTCGATCCCCCTCGGCCAGCGCCCCGGGCGAATTCGTGTGTTGTCGCAGTGGCCGAGCCGTCCCGCTCAGCTGGCCGTGCAGACCGCAAGCCGAGCCTCGCCATGCCGCTGTACGCAAATATTGCAACAGATAAAAATTTATTTTGCGACCACACGTCGCTGTCCTTTTCAGCGGAACTGGGGGGAAACGCATCTAAAACCAATCTTTTGTGTTAGTTTTTTATTTGAGTTTCAATCAATGGAACAATTAATTGTTAAAGTGATAAATGTGTTTTAAAAACAGGATTGTACAAAATTAATTGTATGTTCTTTTTTTTGGCGTGGTACGAGCAGGAAACAGGTGGGCAAAGTTTGTGCGCAAGTTACAAATGATCGTTGAGAATTGGGAAAGCAGGGAAACCCTTTGCAGCTGGTAATCTCAAATGGCTCTGACAAGGGAACCTCCCCATCGCACCCCCCTCAGATTTAGTTATAAGTTGGCACAGTGGATAGGCCTTGAAAAACTGAACACAGATCAATTGAGAAAACAAGAAGAAGTTGTGTGGAACTGTGAAAAAATAAGAAAAATATACAAACTGAGTAGTCCATGGGCCACATAGGCAACATCAAAGACCGTGGAAACGCACGAGTGCCGTGGTCTCGTGGTAACGTGAGCAGCTGCGGAACGAAAAGTCGGCGGTTCAAATCTTCCATCTAGTGAAAATTTTAATTTTTTATTTTCAGTTTATGTGACACACTCTTATGTTTTCATCACTTTTTTTGGGAGTGATTATCACATCCACAAGGAAACCTAAATCGGGCAAGGTAGACGAATCTTTTTACCCATTCGCCAAGTGTACAAGTTAGGTGGGTCGACAACATATTCCTGTCATGTGACGCACATGCCGTCACCAGTGTCGTATAGAATATATCAGACGTGTTTTCCTGGGGAGGAATCGGTTGACCTATGACCTTGCGATCAAATGTTTTCGGTTCCCATTGGAGAGGCACGTCCTTTCGTCTACTAATCGCACGGTTTTGCGGTGCGGTCGCAAAACACAGACACTAAACTTATTACAGTGAACAGAGACGTCAATGAACGAACGGACAGATAATAACTATGCAAAAAAAAAGAAAGTAAAATTTTCACTCGAGGGAAGACTTGAATCGAGGACTTCTTGTTCTGCATCTGGTCACGCTACCACGGGACCACGGCGCTCCCAAGTTTACGTTCTCCATGATGTTGCCTATGTGGCCCATGGACTACTCAGTTTGTATATTTTGCTTATTTTTTCACAGTTCCACACAACTTCTTCCTGTTTTCTCAATTGATCTGTGTTCAGTTTATCAAGGCCTATCCACTGTGCCAACTTATAACTAAATCTGAGGAGGGTGCGATGGGGAGGTTGCCTTGTGAGCACTATGGGACTTAACATCTGAGGTCATCAGTCCCGTAGAACTTAGAACCACTTAAACCTAACTAACCTAAGGACATCACACACATCCATGCCCGAGGCAGGATTCGAACCTGCGACCGGAGCGGTAGCGCAGGTCCAGACTGAAGCGCCCAGAACCGCTTGGCCACACCGGCCGGCTGCGAATCTCATCAAGGACTGCCTGGTGGACTCGGCGGCTTGTATTTGTCCACCAGACCTCACGGAAAAATTTGAAAAAATAGCTCTTTCGCCTCAAGCTGTTGCTCAGAGTCGAAGATATGGTCTCAGATGTGGAGCACCAACTAATGGAGAGAGCGGCGAACTTCATTTCACTTTCTATCGCTCTTGACGAGTCCGCGGACGTTGCGGACATGTCTCAGCTCGTGATATTCATTCGAGGTATCGACGACAACCTGCGTGTCACCGAAGAATTTCTCGATCTTATACCATTAGAAGACACAACCACGGGTTTGGGTATATTTCTAGCCGTGGGAAACGTGTTAGAGTCAACGGGTTTAAAATGGGAACGCCTGATCAGTGTAACAAGGGATGGAGCCCCTGCGCTATGAGGGATAGGCACTGGATTCCTGGGTTACGGCCGGCCGGGACACACACATCGCCAATTTAAAGAATTTCTGGCTGATATCGAAGCAGAATAGTCGGGCATCCCCTACCACACCGAAGTAAGATGGCTGAGCAGAGGAAAGGTGCTTCGTCGGTTTTTCTCCTTGAGGGACGAAATAAATATCTTTTTGGATATGAAAGGACGTCCAGAAGAATTACTTTGTGATCCTAAGTGGGTGCCGAATTTGGCGTTTTTGAGTGACCTTACTGGTCATTTAAATACTTTGAACAATTCACTCCAACGCGAAAATCACTATGTAGTTGATTTAGTGCAGACGATTCAAGCTTATTTTTTTTTAAAAAAAAAGGAAAAAAAACTTATTTTGTGGGAAAAACAATTGCGCGAGAAGAACTGTGGACACTTTCCTGCACTAGACAGCATTAAAGAAGAATTGGATTTTTCAGATTATGTTGCAATCATTTGCGAATTACAAGAACGGTTTGAAAACAGATTTTTGGAGACAAGTGAACTTCAATCGGCCTTAAATATATTTGTTAGCCCGTTTTCACTTCGGCAGAGGACGTCTCACAAGTGCTTCAACTAGAGCTGATTGACCTGCAGTGCGATATCCGCCTGAAGGACCGCTTTCCTATGTGTAAAACTTTGGATGACTTTTACAGCTGTCTTCCGTGAGAGAAATATCCTCTCTTGCACAAGCACGCGGCCTAAGTTCTCTCAATGTTTGGTTCCACGTATATCTATGAGCGCTTTTTCTCTCTTTTAAAGCTTGCTAAAACTAAGAACCGTTCATTACTTGGCGATAAAAATTTCACTAATTCTTTGAGGTTATCAGTCTCAGGGAATATTGTACCAAACATTGAGAAAACCGTTTCGTCGAAAAAGAAAAAAGTGTAAAATGTTAATTGTCTTCTTTAACAATGTTGACTGTAAGAATTAAAGAGCTTTATAACCTTAAA
Source organism: Schistocerca piceifrons (assembly GCF_021461385.2). NCBI lineage: Eukaryota > Metazoa > Arthropoda > Insecta > Orthoptera > Acrididae > Schistocerca > Schistocerca piceifrons. Next base: position 47,460,331 of record NC_060148.1, read on the forward strand.
TCTATTTTTAATAAGTTTTCAAACTTGGTCGGTTAAAATTATTACGTACAAAACAGCAAACTAAGGATCCGATTTCTAAACTCTGAAAAGGGGTACAAAGAGATGTATACCGAACTATAACAAAATATATTTACTTGTAACTGCTAACAGTAAGAATGAGACTTTATATCCCTTTCGTAAAGTTATTTCTATAATAGAATATTTGTGAATCTAGTTCATTTAAGAAACTGATATATTTTTCAGAAGACGCCTATTGTATATATGACGAGTGTGCATGTGCAGTACTAATAGAATGAATCTGTGGGTCAGAAAACAACTAAGATGTTCTTCGATTCTTCTTTTGGATATTGTTGTCTAAAGCTTTGCGTAGTAAAAAATGGTTCAAATGGCTCTGAGCACTATGGGACCTAACGTCTATGGTCATCAGTCCCCTAGAACTTAGAACTACTTAAACCTAACTAACCTAAGGACATCACACAACACCCAGTCATCACGAGGCAGAGAAAACCCCCGACCCCGTCGGGAATCGAAACCGGGAACCCGGGCGCGGGAAGCGAGAACGCTGCCGTACGACCACGAGCTGCGGACTTTGCATAGTAATTCTGCCACACGAACACTAGTTGTTACCTAAACGGTAAATGGTTTGCTCGTTTTACCGCTCATGGGCCTCTTTTACAGAGGTGCGCTTCCTCTGTTATTTTGTTTGCGTTGGATCCTTCGACCATAGATACTAGATTTATGGTCGAAGGTTGGATCTGACTGCGGGACAGTCCAGCGCAGAGCAGTGGTGTGCGGTTTCACTCGCTCCGCAGCTCTCTCTCTCTCTCTCTCTCTCTCTCTCTCTGTCCTATGGCGACACTAGCGACACACGGTCGCGGACGGGGCGCTGAACTACACTGCCTGGCGCTCGCGGGGCGCGGGGCCGCCCGCCGTGCGCAATTCTTGCATGAGCCTGTGCTTAGTGTATTCATCTCTTGGTCTCCCTCTACGATTTTTACCCTCCACGCTGCCCTCCAATACTAAATTTCTGATCGCTTGATGACTCAGGACATGTCCTACCAACCGGTGCCTTCTTCTTGTCGTCTTCGAAGACGATGGCGAAGACGTCGTCTCCAAGTCCGTACCGCTCGATGGCTGAAGGCGAAGTCCTCTCTCTCCACAATTCTCCCGTGTCACACGCGTACGAAAACGCGGCGTAAGAATACCCCGTTTCGGCCAATGTCGAACGCTCTATCATCGCCGAAATCCCTCCAACGGCTTTTCTGAGATCTAGCCAATGATCGAGTAGGTCATAAGGCCCCTAGGCAAACGAAATTCCCGCCTTGGCCACGTGTTGCCCAGCACAGGTGGCTCCCAATGCCGGGCTACCCCCAAAAAGAGCCGCATTGTCCCGCGTTTCCGGTGGCCGCTGCCTGCCGCCCACGGCGGCCCGGCGAGCTACGGCCAGCTGCAGACTTTACATTCCACAATTACCAACTTCCGACGTTTTTCACCAACGCTTTAAGTTAGTGACTTAATCATGCAGAGATTCAGGGAATACTGCTCGAGAGTGCCTCATATTTATCATAATTCAACAGAGTCATGATATGATGCCCTTAACAGTCCCTTTACTATTAATACTAATGATCGTAAATGAAAGGGAAGCAGTGGTTGGGAAGGGAGTGAGACAGGGTTGTAGCCTGTACCCGATGTTATTCAATCTGTATATCGAGCAAGCAATAAAGGAAACAAAAAATAAATTCAGAGTAGGTATTAAAATCCATGGAGAAGAAATAAAAACTTTGAGGTTCGCCGATGACATTGTAATTCTCTCAGAGACAGCAAAGGACGTGGAAGAGCAATTGAACGGAATGGACAGTGTCTTGAAAGAAGGGTATAAGATGAACATCAACAAAAGCAAAACTAGGATATTGGAATGTAGTCGAATTAAGTCGGGTGATGCTGAGGGAATTAGATTAGGAAACGAGACACTTAAAGTAGTAAAGGTGTTTTGCTATTTGGGGACCAAATAACTGATGATGGTCGAAGTAGAGAAGATATAAAATGTAGACTGGCAATGGCAAGGAAAGCATTTCTGAAGAAGAGAAATTTGTTAACATCGAGTATAGATTTAAATGTCAGGAAGTTGTTTCTGAAGGTATTTGTATGGATTGTAGCCATGTATGGAAGTGAAACATGGACAAAAAATTGTTTGGACAGGAAGAGAATAGAAGCCTTCGAAATGTGGTGCTACAGAAGAATGCTGAAGATTAGATGGGTAGATCACATAACTAATGAGGAGGTATTGAATTGAATTGGGGAGAAGAGGAGTTTGTGGCACAACTTGACTAGAAGAAGTGATCGGTTGGTAGGGCATGTTCTGAGGCATCAAGGGATCACCAATTTAGTACTGTAGGGCAGCGTGGAGGGTAAAAATCGTAGAGGGAGACCAAGAGATGAATACACTAAGCAGATTCAGAAGGATGTAGGCTGCAGTAGGTACTGGGAGATGAAGAAGCTTGCACAGGATAGAGTAGCATGGAGAGCTGCATCAAACCAGTCTCAGGACTGAAGACCACAACAACAACAACAACAACAATGTTCATAAGCTAACGTGTAAGCACCCATGTCCTGGCACCTAACAATGCTTATTTCTGTAGTGTGTTTGAAACCTGTAATAGTGCTCTAAATAACAGGATTTCGTTTATAGACGATTAGATCTGTGGTGAGTTAAAAGCCAATGAGGGAAAATTACAAATATGGTTAAATGATGTTAACGATAAGACAAATATCTAGGAAATGGTTCTCTAATCTGCAAGCACTCAGCTAGGAAAAGCAGAAGGTCGTGCGACCTCTGCTGGTAAACAGCTTATGTCTATAGTAGAATCATTGAGAAGGGAAGTGAAATGTCGATTTACACAGCAGAAATTCTTCTTGGAAAACCATAATAGATTTTATGTGTCTACCATAGAAGATAATACGATTGCTTTTAATTGAGTTGGTGTGGTGGGCAGGCCAGTTTGAGTCCTTTGTGCTGCCACATCACAGTCATGTGAGTCGTTTTACCCACTGTAACAGATTCCAACACTTGTGATAGAATTAGTAGATCACCCCTTCCCGCAGTTAGGGTCGAGAGGTTATCAGCCAAGGGCAAGGCAAGAGATCGAGGATTAGATGAGCCCAGACAGTCTCAGACATAGTGTGAACTGCTCACTAAAGCTGTCAGAGCACCGCCGGCCGCGGTGGCCGTGCGGTTCTGGCGCTGCAGTCCGGAACCGCGGGACTGCTACCGTCGCAGGTTCGAATCCCGCCTCGGGCGTGGGTGTGTGTTATGTCCTTAGGTTAGTTAGGTTTAAGTAGTTCTAAGTTCTAGGGGACTTATGACCTAAGATGTTGAGTCTCATAGCGTTCAGAGCCATTTGTCAGAGCACCTGCCGTTTCTTATCTCGAGACTCAGTGAGAATCAGAAGTTTCCAGACAGTATACGTTATCGATAAGACAACCATGTTCCACTCAGGAATATTCATGTGCCAGAAATGGACTGGGAATGAAGAGCTTCAGTAGGTTATCTCACATACGGCTGCTCTACTGTCAGATTAAATTTCCATGATTTTTTCCAGGTCTTTTCCAGAATTTTATTATATTTTTCCCAAATAGTATTTCCATGGGTTGGAACTGAATCTTGAGCATACTTTAAATATTCAATAATTTTGTCACTTTTTTTTTAAAAAAAAGCTGGTTTTATATGTTAAAGCAGAATTGAAAATATCTAACATACTTGGTCGAAGTGACATTTCAGCGCCGTCCGGGATTAGCCGAGCGGTCTAAGGTGCTGCAGTCATGGACTGTGTGGCTGGTCCCGGCGGAGGTTCGAGTCCTCCCTGGGGCATGGGTGTGAGTGTTTGTCCTTAGGATAATTTAGGTTAAGTAGTGTGCAAGCTTAGGGACTGATGACCTTAGCAGTTAAGTACCATAAGATTTCACACATTTTGACATTTCAGCATACCACCAATTGGTAAAGTGAAAGATGTGTGCTTATTACTTAGGTAATTAATCACGAAAATGGCATGGTTAATCTTAGAGAGATAACCACTAAAAACACTGAAATCGTGTACTACATTTTAATAAAAGTTATACTAAACCTTGGTTAAAGAAGCATTAATGAATATTACTGCCATGTTTTAAGTGTAACAAAATAATTGAAATTCAAAACTTATCTTTCAACATACGATGGAAAGAAAATAGTGATGCGAAATAATGAAGCATGACTCACTAACATAGGCTTGGACAGATGGGGATATCGTGCATCTTGTGACGTCATTTGGTTAAAAACGGGACAGATTCTAACCGTGTTGTGGAACAAATACCTTGCTTCACATGACGTTACCTCGTTGCAAGATTCACGTATACAGAACATTTCGTCTGTGGCTCGACAAAAACTGTCCCGCAAGGGACTGGTGTAACAAGACATCGAAACCTACCCTGAAAATTTTTTACACAGGAAGATAACAACGAAAGAAACGCACTGCCGAAATGTTAGCTGCTAAGAGGCACTGCAAGTATTTTGTACAAAATGTTGAAGTTACTCATTTTTTCCTCGCGAAGAACAGCTTATAATTTTTATATTTTTGGTAGCTGTCTGTCCGATTACGAAGTCTCGTAAACGGTTGGCCCTGACTATTATTATTACGCTATCTGACTGCATAGAACAACAACAAAGAATGAAATGGAAATTTTCATTAACACAATTAATTAATTAAGTCCCCAGCAACTATAAAACCTACGAAACCAAAGCACAAGTGTAACTGTTCTGTGTGTGGAAGTATGACTCAACGTACGCATCTGGCACGGTTCTTTTTCAACAACACAAGAAATTTTAAATATCATTTATACTGAATTAATTAAAGGAAATAGAAATACCATAATTACTCAAGAAAACCAGAATTGCACTCTAATCCAAGAACACAAGCCAGATGCTTTGTTGACTGAACCTGTAATGACGCATTATTTAAGACACTGAAATAATGAAAAAAAACACATAATATTTTACCTTCATATATATTGACGAAAAGCACTCTGATCATTACAGTATTTCCATTCGAACCATCTGCTGTCTATCCCATCAAACAACTGCATAAAACATGGAACAGGCACTCCTTACTACAACATCTCGACAAGCCTTGCCCACTAGCACATCTCAACACGAACCGACTACTACGAGTCCTCGACAAGCACTGCCCACTACGACATCTCAATAATCACTGCCAGTGGAGGCGGCGGAACAATACTCTCTAGCGCGATCTCTGGCGCTGTGGCTCAGTGTAGCCACCTTTCAACCACACCAACAAACTATCCCACTGTGGATGCCTTAGTGTAAAAAAAAGGTGAACCGCGTCTCGGAGAAATAAATTATAGTTGCAGCAAGAAAAGGCGGTTTTATTTACAAAACAAATATGTATGTGTTTGCTGCGGAGGATGGCCACGCAAAGATGGCTTCTGTTGACTTCTCGCTAAACTTTTCATGACCCACTCTTCACTTCCAGACCTGGCTGCACTACATATATTATTTTTGATAAAGTTTTCCTAACTGCTACGTCTATATTCGATGTTAACAAATTTCTCTTCTTCAGAAACGCTTATGTTGCCATTGCTGGTCCACATTTTGTATCCTCTCTATTTCAGTTGTAAACTGTTACTTTGCTGCCCAAATACGAAAATTGTTCTACTAGTTTAAGTGTATCATTTCCAACTTTAATCCATGCACAATGGCCTGAGTTCAACTCGCTTGTAATTTGTGACGCCACTTTCCTTACCCCACCACCGAATAGCGTCATTCAACTGCCACCGTTTGACTGAATTTCGAAGTACCACCGCTGTATTTTGGTTCTCGTGTTTGTAATCTTGTTGTGTGTGTGTGCTTTTTGCGATGCTAGAAACTGTATAAATAGTGGTCGTTAACAACAACTGTACATTTTCATGAAATGTACGAGGAGCAACCTTGTTTGTGGAAAGAGTGCTATAAATATAGAGATCAAATATCTCAAAGACTTCATGACATTTTGGATAGTCTATGGCAAAACGTCTCCAGTTGTAAATTTCCTACTGGAAAAGCTATTACAAATGGGTCGTGTGTATAAAAAAGCGAACATTCTCTGGAGAAGATTGTCACAGCGAAAGAACATTCTCTGAGAAAGTTCTCTATTTCGCATGAATAAAAAAATTCGAAGCATATTCTCTGACGAGGGAATGCCTTCTCTCTGCCTCCGCACCTTCTTGACGATGTCCTCGGTGTGTCAGCTCCGCCGTGTCCGGCACACAGCGCACGCGCAGTGTTTCATTTCATTTCAGTCAACTCGCTCAAACAGGCAAACTATTCAGTGTACAAATATGGAACTGGCATCAGTGTGTTCTGGAAGAGTTACACTACATTTACGTTTTACTTTTATGTGTGTTACTATTAAGACCATTACGGACAGTTCACGAAAATTTATTTATTTTCTTGAGATGTAACCGAATTTTCGACAAGCGGGAAACATTCTTGTACTTAAGTTACGTGCCGGCCGCAGTGGCCGAGCGGTTCTAGGCGCTTCAGTGCGGAACCGCGCGACTGTTACGGTCGCAGGTTCGAATCCTGCCTCGGGCATGGATGTGTGTGATGTCTTTAGGTTACTTAGGTTCAAGTAGTTCTAAGTTATAGGCGACTGATGACCTCAGATGTTAAGTCCCATAGTGCTCAGAGCCATTTTGAACTTAAGTTAGGTGAACACGTTGTGCGAACGAAGTCTTAAGATTACATGACATTTTCATTTATTCCAGACAGGAAATCTGCCAGAGTTTTCTAACTCGAAGATAATTTCGGTTAAATACGACGCAGAATGGTCTGCTCGCGTGTCAAGGACGTAAGCCGTCGCCCGTGTGGTTCGTTACGAGAAACAGATCGCTATGTTTGAAATAAACCGACTGTTAATTTTTCTGATCCGCCTACTTATTTCCAACGCAGCAAAATATAACATTTATGCTGTGAGAAGACATGAGGACGAACATCCGGAAACGTCAGTGACACAGTTGTCAGCTGTATACCTACGGTTTCTCGTACAACAGTCTGAAAACTTGGGTCTGCAAAACAGCAATAGAAGCGTTTTATTTTCACCTCGTTTGAAAGGTCGCCCCCTCTTCTTTCCAGATTTCGCCAAGCAAATAATGTTTTTATTGTTAAACCCGTATAAATTTCTACATTTTCTCTCTTCGACATTTCTTTGGGCTACATATACCTTTTTTGCCTTCGAAGCAACACAAATTCTGCCATTACTACATCTACATCTACATCTATACTCCGCGAGCCACCTTACGGTGTGTGGCGGAGGGTACTTATTGTACCACTATCTGATCCCCCCTTCCCTGTTCCATTCACGAATTGTGCGTGGGAAGAACGACTGCTTGTAAGTCTCCGTATTTGCTCTAATTTCTCGGATCTTTTCGTTGTGATCATTACGCGAGATATATGTGGGCGGTAGTAATATGTTGCCCATCTCTTCCCGGAATGTGCTCTCTCGTAATTTCGATAATAAACCTCTCCGTATTGCGTAACGCCTTTCTTGAAGTGTCCGCCACTGGAGCTTGTTCAGCATCTCCGTAACGCTCTCGCGCTGAATAAATGTCCCCATGACGAATCGCGCTGCTTTTCGCTGGATCATGTCTATCTCTTCTATTAATCCAACCTGGTAAGGGTCCCATACTGATGAGCAATACTCAAGAATCGGACGAACAAGCGTTTTGTAAGCTACTTCTTTCGTCGATGAGTCACATTTTCTTAGAATTCTTCCTATGAATCTCAACCTGGCGCCTGCTTTTCCCACTATTTGTTTTATGTGATCATTCCACTTCAGATCGCTCCGGATAGTAACTCCTAATATTTTACGGTCGTTACCGCTTCCAATGATTTACCACCTATGGCATAATCGTACTGGAATGGATTTCTGCACCTATGTATGCGCATTATATTACATCTATCTACGTTTAGGGAAAGCTGCCAGCTGTCGCACCATGCATTAATCCTCTGCAGGTCCTCCTGGAGTACGTACGAGTCTTCTGATGTTGCTACTTTCTTGTAGACAACCGTGTCATCTGCAAATAGCCTCACGGAGCTACCGATGTTGTCAACTAAGTCATTTATGTATATTGTAAACAATAAAGGTCCTATCACGCTTCCCTGCGGTACTCCCGAAATTACCTCTACATCTGCAGATTTTGAACCGTTAAGAATGACATGTTGTGTTCTTTCTTCTAGGAAATCCTGAATCCAATCACAAACCTGGTCCGATATTCCGTAAGCTCGTATTTTTTTCACTAAACGTAAGTGCGGAACCGTATCAAATGCCTTCCTGAAGTCCAGGAATACGGCATCAATCTGCTCGCCAGTGTCTACGGCACTGTGAATTTCTTGGGCAAATAGGGCGAGCTAAGTTTCACATGATCTCTGTTTGCGGAATCCATGTTGGTTATGATGAAGGAGATTTGTATTATCTAAGAACGTCATAATACGAGAACACAAAACATGTTCCATTATTCTACAACAGATTGACGTAAGCGAAATAGGACTATAATTATTCGCATCTGATTTATGACCCTTCTTGAAAATGGGAACGACCTGCGCTTTCTTCCAGTCGCTAGGTACTTTACGTTCTTCCAGCGATCTACGATAAATTGCTGATAGAAAGGGGGTAAGTTCTTTAGCATAATCACTGTAGAATCTTAAGGGTATCTCGTCTGGTCCGGATGCTTTTCCGCTACTAAGTGATAGCAGTTGTTTTTCAATTCCGATATCGTTTATTTCAATATTTTCCATTTTGGCGTCCGTGCGACGGCTGAAGTCAGGGACAGTGTTACGATTTTCCGCAGTGAAACAGTTTCGGAACACTGAATTCAGTATTTCTGCCTTTCTTCGGTCGTCCTCTGTTTCGGTGCCATCGTGGTCAACGAGTGACTGAATAGGGGATTTAGATCCGCTTACCGATTTTACATATGACCAAAACTTTTTAGGGTTCTTGTTTAGATTGTTTGCCAATGTTTTATGTTCGGATTCGTTGAATGCTTCTCTCATTGCTCTCTTTACGCTCTTTTTCGCTTCGTTCAGCTTTTCCTTATCAGCTATGATTCGACTACTCTTAAACCTATGATGAAGCTTTCTTTGTTTCCGTAGTACCTTTCGTACATGATTGTTATACCACGGTGGATCTTTCCCCTCGCTTTGGACCTTAGTCGGTACGAACTTATCTAAGGCGTACTGGACGATGTTTCTGAATTTTTTCCATTTTTGTTCCACATCCTCTTCCTCAGAAATGAACGTTTGATGGTGGTCACTCAGATATTCTGCGATTTGTGCCCTATCACTCTTGTTAAGCAAATATATTTTCCTTCCTTTCTTGGCATTTCTTATTACACTTGTAGTCATTGATGCAACCACTGACTTATGATCACTGATACCCTCTTCTACATTCACGGAGTCGAAAAGTTCCGGTCTATTTGTTGCTATGAGGTCTAAAACGTTAGCTTCACGAGTTGGTTCTCTAACTATCTGCTCGAAGTAATTCTCGGACAAGGCAGTCAGGATAATGTCACAAGAGTCTCTGTCCCTGGCTCCAGTTCTGATTGTGTGACTATCCCATTCTATACCTGGTAGATTGAAGTCTCCCCCTATTACAATAGTATGATCACGAAACTTCTTCACGACGTTCTGCAGGTTCTCTCTGAGGCGTTCAACTACTACGGTTGCTGATGCAGGTGGTCTATAGAAGCATCCGACTATCATATCTGACCCACCTTTGATACTTAACTTAACCCAGATTATTTCACATTCGCATTCGCTAATAACTTCACTGGATATTATTGAATTCTTTACTGCTATAAATACTCCTCCACCATTGGCGTTTATCCTATCCTTGCGGTATATATTCCATTCTGTGTCTAGGATTTCGTTACTGTTCACTTCCGGTTTTAACCAACTTTCCGTTCCTAATACTATATGCGCACTATTTCCTTCAATAAGAGATACTAATTCAGGAACCTTGCCCTGGATACTCGTGCAGTTTACCAATATTACGTTAACTTTTCCTGTTTTTGGTCTCTGAGGACGGACGTTCTTTATCAACGATGATAATGTCCTCTCTGGTAAGCCGTCAGGTATTTTATCGTTTCGCCCAAGGGGGGTCCCTCTAACCTAAAAAAACCCCGTGTGCACGCCACACGTACTCTGCTACCCTAGTAGCTGCTTCCGGTGTGTAGTGCACGCCTGACCTGTCTAGGGGGGCCCTACAGTTCTCCACCCAATAACGGAGGTCGATGAATTTGCAACCATTATAGTCGCAGAGTCGTCTGAGCCTCTGGTTTAGACCCTCCACACGGCTCCAAACCAGAGGACCGCGATCGACTCTGGGCACTATGCTGCAGATATTAAGCTCAGCTTGCACTCCGCGTGCGATGCTGGTTGTCTTCACCAAATCAGCCAGCCGCCGGAAGGAACCAAGGATGGCCTCAGAACCCAAGCGGCAGGCGTCATTCGTTCCGACATGTGCTACTATCTGCAGCCGGTCACACCCAGTGCGTTCAATAGCTGCCGGAAGGGCCTCCTCCACATTACGGACGAGACCCCCCGGCAAGCACACCGAGTGCACACTGGCATTCTTCCCCGACCTACCCGCTATTTTCCTGAGGGGCTCCATAACCCGCCTAACGTTGGAGCTCCCTATAACTAATAGGCCCGCCCTCTGTGACTGTCGGGACCTTGCCGGAGAATCGGCTACTGGCCCAACAGGCGAGGCATCCTGTGGTGGCTCGGAAACGATGTCATCACCACTATGAAGCACCCCGTACCTGTTGGAAAGGGGTAAGGCAGCCGCCACGCGGCCAGATCCCACCTTCGCCTTTCGGCCAGGCACGCGCGAGCCCACCACTGTCCGCCATTCACCCTGGAGTGATGGCTGACCGGTAAGATGCTCACTGCCGGAAGACGCAGCGTCATCAGGGGTTCCATGTGATTCCAAGGCCACCGAAGTAGGCATAGGTCTCACCACAGTTGCCCCAACGCCACTACGAGCCGACGCCTGCGCTTCGAGCTCGATGAGCCTAACAGACAAAGCCTCCACCTGCCCCCGAAGAGTGGCCAATTCTCCTTGCGTCCGCTCACAACAACCACAGTCCCTACACATGACTATGTTTACCCTACTCTATACGGTGACAAATTCCCAAGATAATCTTCTGATGAGCTACTCTGATAATCAAGAAACACTCACTGAAATACGAGACGCGAAAACTACGCTAAGTTTTCCCAGAAAGTCGGTAAAACTTATAACGTCCCCAGTGCCATATTACGAAAAGACTTAAAAACAATATTTATAAAGAAGACATTCATAATTTGTAAGAGATTTTTTTTCATGTAGCCGTAAAATAATAATTTCTCTGTCCAAGTTTCAAATGCAAAGAAATAATTTATGACAAAGTGATCTAAAGAGGTGACAAGATACACTCTTTTGTTAATTTTTTAGTCGTCTTCATTACTTCTTCTCTTGTCTTTATTGTGTATCGACGGACATCTTTCGAGTGCTGGCAAATGTAAGCATATTTGTATGAGCTAAGCATATAATATAATGATTTAATATTATTGTGCACTTTTAATTTGTAAGAGGTGATCCCGATTTCATGTCCGCCTTCCTTGAATTAACCTGCATTCAAGTAATTTACAGCTCAACAATCGCAGCGGCCGATGCAGCCAACGACGCCATTACGTGGCGATATTAACTTATGAAAAATTAGCGGAAGCTGAAAACTCGCCCGCTATTAGCATAATATTAATTTTTCCCCACAGCCGCCCGACGTTGCAGAAAATACTTAGCTTTAAGATTCTTATTTTCAGTACCATAGCCGAGAGCCAGAGCCAGGACTCCGACTGCAATACAATGGTTAACGGAGGTAAGAAAAATACTCTCGCGCGTGTGTGGGCCGCAATTTTAATTAATAACTAAAGATATCTTGCTTTAAAGTGAACTGACTAGCCGAGGAAATTAATATGAAAAGTTTATTACATTGTTCAACTTAAATATCATTTTTATTAAGGCCCACCACGTAAGTCGGCAACAATCAAAAAATAATAATAACAATAATAATATATATATTAAATTACGACGGCCGACGGACATGTCTTCTTTATAAATATTGTTTTTAAGTCTTTTCGTAATATGGCACTGGGGACGCTATAAACTCCTCAACAGAATTTACTCAACTCTAAGTGTGCTGCAGAGCTCACTTCAAAAAACGAAGAATGTTCTCTGCTTGTGAGAGGTTCCTCAGTTTTATGCATACGAAATCGGAGAATGAGTTGAACTGAGTGACAAAAATTACATAGCTTGAGTGAAAATTTGGCGTTTACACGTGCAACTGCGGTTCCAGTACAGGATGCCACTGTCCGTAGCGTCACTTCAGTTGCATGAGTGAATTCAGCTTACATCACAAACGCCGATTTACTATGAAATATGTTATGCACTACATTCATAGGTTCCGAAAATTATCAGAAATGTACGTTTATTGAAGTAGTAGTATGGTATTCTGCCTTACGGCAGGTCTTGTAGTGGGTTAGTTAGGCCTCTTCCACTTTTGTCTGTCCATAGCCAGTATTTTCATTTTTGAATATTTTTCTCCTTTGATACTGCCCAACATTTGATATCTTATTTTTCATTTTCCCCTTTTTCCCTGCACCATTTCTTCTATTCATTCCTTCAATAAACAGTCCCTCTTCAAACAATGTCCAATCCAGTTCCGTTATCTTTATATGGTGACTTTTGGCATGTTTCTTTCTTCTCCAACTCTTCTTAATACTTATTATTTATCACCAACACTGTTCAATATCTATCTGGAGCAAATTATTAATGAACGTTTTGATAGAAGGAGAGGAGTTTGTATAGGTTGTCGGAGGATGGAGTGTATAAGGGTTGCAGACGACATGGTTGTGATGGCAGAGAGAGCAAGAGAGATGGAACAAATGTTAGATGATCTAAACACAACATTAGAAGAATGTGGAATGAAGAATAACAAGAAGAAAACGAAAAGCGTGGTAATTGGAGGAAAGGGGAGAAAATGTCATATGAAAATAGGGAGAGAGGAAATAGAGCAAGTGAATAACTTCAATTACTTACGAAGTGTAATAATGGATGATATGTATTGCTCAACAGAAATTAGGAAAATAATTGCAATGGCAAAAGAAGGATTCAAGAGGAAACAGAACTTACTTTGCGGACCACTAAACAAAGATCTGAGGAAAAGACTTGCCAAATGTTACATTTGGATCGTTGCACTGTATGGTGCGGAGACTGGGAGATTGATGAAGGAAGATGGAAGAAGCTTGGAGGCACCAGCGATGTGGATGTGGAGAAGAATGGAAAAAGTTAAATGGGAAGACGTTTATTGAAGGTATATTGAAATTCGAAGTGAACGATTATGTGAACGAGAATACCATTGACAAAATTGTGTAAATTATTGCTTTACTTGAATTATTTTGCCAACTCGGATAAATAGCTGTTAAGTAACCGCAGACGAGTGCCACAGTTTGCTTGTAGAGAAAGTTGGGTCACTTTTAGTTACCATGAAGTACAACAGCGGAAGTGCTAGGAATCTTTCAACAATTATTTCCAAGGCAGTAAAGCTGAAAGCGTTCATTCATCGAAGCAGAAGTGCAGTTTGCTGAAGAAGGAAACACCTACATAACCAGAACAAAAAGTCTCGTTCCTTCACCTGTCTTATCTATCTATCCACCCCAAGATCTGAATAGCGAAAAATTAATAATGTAAGTGTAGACCAGATGTGGCTTAAATTTAAAGAAATAGTATCTGCAGCTATTGAGAGATTTATATCAAATAAATTAACAAACGACGGAGCTGATCCTCCTCGGTACACAAAACGGTTTAGAACACTGTTGCAGAAACAACGAAACAAACATCCCAAATTTAAACAGACGCAAAATCCCCAAGATTGGCGATCTTTTACGGAAGCACGAAATTTAACGCGGACGTGAATGCGAGATGCCTATAACAGTTCCACAATAAAACTTTGTCTCGAAACTTGGCAGAAAATCCAAAGAGATTCTGATCGTACGTGAAGTATGTTGGCGGTAAGAAACAATCAATGCCCTCTCTGCGCGATAAAAATGGAGATACTATCGAAGACAGTGCTGCCAAAGCAGAGTTACTAAACACAGCCTTCCGAAATGCCTTCACAAAAGAAGATGAAATAAATATTCCAGAATTCGAATCGAGAACAGCTGCCAACATGAGTAACGTAGAAGTAAATATCCTCGGAGTAGTGAAGCAACTTAAATCAGTTAATAAAAGGAAGTCTTCTGGTCCAGACTGTATACCAATTAGATTCCTTTCGGAGTATTCTGACCCATTAGCTCCATACTTAACAATCACACACAACCGTTCGCTCGACGAAAGATCCGTACCCAAAGACTGGAAAGTTGCACAGGTCACACCAATATTCAAGTAAGGTAGTAGGAGTAATACACTAAATTACAGGCCCATATCGTTAACGCCGATATGCAGTAGAATTACATATATTGTGCTCGAACATTATGAATTACGTCGAAGAAAACGGTCTATTGACACACAGTCAGCATAGGTTTAAAAAACATCGTTCCTGTGAAATACAACTACTTCTTTATTCACATGAAGTGTTGAGTGCTATTGACAAGGGATTTCAGATCGATTCCGCATTTGTGGATTTCCGGAAGGCTTTTGACACTGTACCACACAAGCGGCTTGTAGTGAAATTGTGTGCTTATGGAATATCGTCTCAGTTATGCGACTAGATTTGCAATTTCATGTCTGAGAGGTCACAGTTCATAGTAACTGACGGAAAGTCATCGAGTAAAACAGAAGTCATTTCAGGCGTTCCCCGAGGTACTGTTATAGGCCCTTTGCTGCTCCTTATCTATATAAACGATTTGGGAGACAATCTGAGCAGCCGTCTTCGGTTGTTTGCAGATGACGCTAGATTAGATAAGATTAGATTAGCTGTCGTTTATTGACTAATAAATTCAGAAGATCAAAACAAACTGCAAAAAGGTTTAGAAAAAAACATCTAAATGGTGCGAAGAGTGGCAGTTGACACTAAATAACGAAAAGTGTGAGGTCATCCACATGAGTGCTAAGAGGAACTCGTTAAACTTCGGCTACACGATAAATCAGTCTAATCTAAAAGCCGTGAATTCAACTAAATACCTAGGCATTACAATTACGAACAAATTGGAAGGAACACACGGAAAATGTTGTGGGAAGGCTAACCAAAGACTGCGTTTTATTGGCAGGACACTTAGAAAATGTAACAGACCTACTAAGGAGACTGTATACAGTACGCTTGTCCGTCCTCTTTTAGAATACTGCTACGCGGTGTGGGATCCTTACCAGATAGGACTGACGGAGTACATCGCAAAAGTTCCAAGAAAGGCAGCACGTTTTGTGTTATCGCGAAATATGGGAGAGAGTGTCACAGAAATGGTACAGGATTTGGGCTGGAAATCGTTAAAAGAAAGGCGTTTTTTGTTGCGACGGAATCTGCTCACGAAATTCCAATCACCAACTTTCTCCTCCGAATGCGAAAATACTTTGTTGACAACGACCTACTTAGGGAGGAACGATCACCAAGATAAAATAAGGAAAACAGAGCTCGTACGGAAAGATATAGGTGTTCTTTCTACGCGCTATACGAGATTGGAATAATAGAGAATTGTGAAGGTGGTTCGATGAACCCTCTGCCAGGCACTAAATGTCATTTGCAGAGTATCCATGCAGATGTAGATGATGTAGAATGCGCCAGCACAGGGAGAAAAATACACAGGAAGAAGTCCAATAAGGCCCTGCGCACGTCGGGATGGTAGCAGGTGCGCATCTGGGGTGTTTTTCCTGCACGTAACATGATAAATGCCAGGTTTCGTCGAAAAGATTGCTTTTATTCCCAAAAACTACCGCCAAAGGGTACAATGCTCATGAAAACAAGTGAACCGCACATGACACGGAAAGAGCATTTCGCCCTCATTAGGAAGGATTGGCAGACACGTGGAGAGGGTTAGGAAGCTGGCAGGCGAGAGACAAACCTGCTGTTGCGGCCGCTACCTCGCCGAGCCCCTAGCACGCCCCACCAGACGGGTTTGTAGCACAAAGTTGGCGTCTCTCACTCAGCAGTAATGTGATGACGTCCCTAGCTCAGCGTACTAGCGTGGGAGTCAGCCGCAAGTACTGTGGAGTACTTTACGTAACAGCCCACGCCACTTCCTGAGGCTAACAAGGGGACCTTCCATACTTTAAATCACGAATTTTGATGCGCTTCAAATACGTTGTAGAGGCACTAACCCTGACTACCTGGCTAACCGGTTTTTTAGCGACGGGCCTTGGTTTTTGAAAATATCGATTTTGAAGTTCATTGCCCACTTTCTATACCTGTAACATTACACATACTTCGAGCAAGTCAGCGTAGCGCAGCGGTAAAGGTTCATGGCTAAAGCGGTGTAGGCACCGTGTTCGAATCCTGCTCGTGAAGTAGATTTTTGGCGTATTTAATGGCATTTTGTGATTTCGCCTTTTGATTCTTCGTTCAGCTCCTCTACTTATGAATCTTCTTCTGGCTGCACTACTGTATGGCTCAAATGGCTCTGAGCACTATGGGACTTAACATCCATGGTCATCAGTCCCCTAGAACTTAGAACTAATTAAACCTAACTAACCTAAGGACAGCACACAACACCCAGCCATCACGAGGCAGAGAAAATCCCTGACCCCGCCGGGAATCGAACCCGGGCGTGGGAAGCGAGAACGCTACCGCACGACCACGAGAAGCGGGCTGCACTACTGTAGAAACACTTAATTCTTCCATTTCACAGAATTTTTCCAACACACAGCACTAGAGACGCTTTGCGAGCAACTGACGCCGTAGTTAGATGCGTATCCTAATTGGCCGCAACTAGCATCTGGGGTTCCCGTTCAGTGTTCGATTTGTGCTTTTACCAGTGGGGGGGGGGGGGGGGGGTCTTAGGGGGTAGTATAATTATACATGTTATTAGCTTGGACCGTGGCGTTATCCATGGTTAAACAGTTATTTATAAATACACTCCTGGAAACTGAAATAAGAACACCGTGAATTCATTGTCCCAGGAAGGGGAAACTTTATTGACACATTCCTGGGGTCAGATACATCACATGATCACACTGACAGAACCACAGGCACATAGACACAGGCAACAGAGCATGCACAATGTCGGCACTAGTACAGTGTATATCCACCTTTCGCAGCAATGCAGGCTGCTATTCTCCCATGGAGACGATCGTAGAGATGCTGGATGTAGTCCTGTGGAACGGCTTGCCATGCCATTTCCACCTGGCGCCTCAGTTGGACCAGCGTTCGTGCTGGACGTGCAGACCGCGTGAGACGACGCTTCATCCAGTCCCAAACATGCTCAATGGGGGACAGATCCGGAGATCTTGCTGGCCAGGGTAGTTGACTTACACCTTCTAGAGCACGTTGGGTGGCACGGGATACATGCGGACGTGCATTGTCCTGTTGGAACAGCAAGTTCCCTTGCCGGTCTAGGAATGGTAGAACGATGGGTTCGATGACGGTTTGGATGTACCGTGCACTATTCAGTGTCCCCTCGACGAACACCAGTGGTGTACGGCCAGTGTAGGAGATCGCTCCCCACACCATGATGCCGGGTGTTGGCCCTGTGTGCCTCGGTCGTATGCAGTCCTGATTGTGGCGCTCACCTGCACGGCGCCAAACACGCATACGACCATCACTGGCACCAAGGCAGAAGCGACTCTCATCGCTGAAGACGACACGTCTCCATTCGTCCCTCCATTCACGCCTGTCGCGACACCACTGGAGGCGGGCTGCACGATGTTGGGGCGTGAGCGGAAGACGGCCTAACGGTGTGCGGGACCGTAGCCCAGCTTCATGGAGACGGTTGCGAATGGTCCTCGCCGATACCCCAGGAGCAACAGTGTCCCTAATTTGCTGGGAAGTGGCGGTGCGGTCCCCTACGGCACTGCGTAGGATCCTACGGTCTTGGCGGGCATCCGTGCGTCGCTGCGGTCCGGTCCCAGGTCGACGGGCACGTGCACCTTCCGCCGACCACTGGCGACAACATCGATGTACTGTGGAGACCTCACGCCCCACGTGTTGAGCAATTCGGCGGTACGTCCACCCGGCCTCCCGCATGCCCACATACGCCCTCGCTCAAAGTCCGTCAACTGCACATACGGTTCACGTCCACGCTGTCGCGGCATGCTACCAGTGTTAAAGACTGCGATGGAGCTCCGTATGCCACGGCAAACTGGCTGACACTGACGGCGGCGGTGCACAAATGCTGCGCAGCTAGCGCCATTCGACGGCCAACACCGCGGTTCCTGGTGTGTCCGCTGTGCCGTGCGTGTGATCATTGCTTGTACAGCCCTCTCGCAGTGTCCGGAGCAAGTATGGTGGGTCTGACACACCGGTGTCAATGTGTTCTTTTTTCCATTTCCAGGAGTGTAGATGTTAATGCCGAAACTCACTATTCACGCGTAAGCACTATCAGAAAAGCCATCCCTTGTTATATCTTTAAAAGTACATTATAGGTAAAGCTTATTTACAAAATCATCTACATACAGGTATACGAGGGGAATTCAAAAAGTAAAGGCACATTTGTGAAAAGCTGTACTTATTCTGATGATAGAAAACTGAAACATGCGTTATTTTTCTACGTAATCTCCCTGGACTGCAATGCAGTTTTCCCGACGTTTTACGAGTTTTTTTATTTCATCAGAAAATACGTTTATCGGTTGCACCGCACCGCACCGCAGCAATAACGTCTTCATCACTTCATCACTTTCAAATCTTCTTCCCTGTAGTGCTTCCGTTAAGGGTCCAAACATGTGAAAATCGCTTGGAGCCAGGTCTTTACTGTATGGTGGATGTTCCAGCACCTCGAATCTCAACTCCTTTATTGCGTCGGCTGTCCGTTTGGCAGAATGTGGGCGAGCGTCATCTTGCTGTAGGATGACACCTCTTCACAGTTTTCCACGACCTTTGGATCTGATTGCAGGTTTCAGTTTCGTACGCAACACATTACATCCACCATACAATACAGACCTGCCTCTAAAGCCTCGTTTACGCTGGGGCGACGTCTTGTCGTTTTGTTCTAAATGTTTTGAAATGCTTACCTACTACATAACACTTTTTCAAAATTAATAAGCAAACATATTAATACCATTAACAGTAAGCCTGTATTACAAACTTTCAGTGTTCGGCTCCACAAATTTAAATTATATGTAAAGTTTTACTCCAGTGCCCGGAAATAAACATCCCAGGTTGGGATGCATAAACTAAAACCAGAGGAGGGGATGGTCTGATGCAGAGGGGGAGGGGGGGGGGGGGGGAAATCCCCCCATCCCCCCCTGCAAATCGCACACTGTTCCCGTTACGGCTAACGGTATTCACGGGAGAGGGGACGATAATGGGCGGAGATCGATTTCAGGTAATACAAGAAGCGACCGTTAGACGAACATTTGGAACTTCATCTGCGAACCAAAACCGGAATGAATGTTTGAAAAAATTAATAACTGAATATATCTTTATAATTTCGCAAACCTTACACTGTTTTTTGTTATTCTTTGAAACAAAATTGAAAGATCTAGTCGATTTTGAAAGAAAAAAAAATGTACCCGAGCAGGATTCGAACACAGGACCTCGACCGCTGCACTACGCTTATCTGCTCTGGATGTATGGAATGTTACGGCTATAGAAAGTACACAATGAATTTCAAAATCGATTCTCTCAAAAACCAAGGCCCGTCGCTAAAAAAACAGCCAGGAAGTCAGGGTAAGTGCCTCTACAACGTATTTGAAGCGTATCAAAATCCGCGATTTACAGTGTGGAGGGTCCCCTTGTAAGCTAAAGAGAAGGAAGTAGCATACAATAATTTTTTTACCATTTTTAGACGTTACAGGGAGAGAAAGGCTCTTTACAATCCGTACAGAAACCAGATGGAAATTATAAGAGTCGAGGGGCATGAAAGGGAAGCAGTGGTTGAGAAGGGAGTGAGACAGGACTGTAGCCTATCCCCGATGTTATTCAATCTATACACAGGGAGTTTCAAAAAGAATATACGTATTAGAAAGTATTATTTTGTCCAGACTATCGATCGCTGCGCCTCGGCTCGGCTATTGGAGAAACGAATACGCAGTCTAGTTTATATTAATGGCCGCTAGATGTCAGTTGTCTTCTGTTTTGCTTGGTAACCGTCATTTGTTTAAAATGGCTACTCCGCAGCAGAAATTATTTTGTATTCTCGAGTTTGCGAAGTGCAATTTCGTGATTACAGTGCAAGGACGTTTCAGGTTGAGGTACCAAATTAATCTTCCGAATGGGTGGAACATTCGCAGATGATACAGGATGTGTATGTAAAGGAAAGAGTCCTGGCCGCCCTCGTGTTCCTGAAGAAAATGTTGCACGAATTGAAACTGCTTTCCAACGTAGTTCTTCAAAATCAACTCGTCACGCCAGTCGGGAGTTACAACTGTCTACAACAACAACAATTGTTTTGAGACGTCGGTTTGTTATGAAGCCGTACAAGTTACAGCTGTTACAAGGTCTGCGTCCTGATGACAAACGAAAACGTGTAGCATTTTGTAACGAGATTCTTGATGCTATTTACAATGATAACACTTTCACACAATGCATCATATTCAGTGATGAAGCAATTTTCCATGTCAGTGGTCAGGTAAACAAACACAGTGGTCGAATTTGGGGCCTACAGAAGCCACATGCAGCCATTGAACATGTACGATATTCGCCCGAAGTCAATGTGTTTTATGTGAAATCCAAATCATCTGTTTACGACCCATTCTTCTTTGACAAAAATGGTTCAAATGGCTCTGAGCACTATGAGACTTAACATCTGTGGTCATCAGTCCCCTAGAACTTAGAACTACTTAAACCTAACGAACCTAAGGACATCACACACATCCATGCCCTAGGCAGGATTCGAACCTGCGACCGTAGCAGTCGCGCGGTTCCTGACTGAGCGCCTAGAACCGCTAGACCACCGCGGCCGGCTCTTCTTTGACAGAAACAGTATCTCGCTATGTTACAAAACTGGTTGTTTCTGAGGCTCCACGAAGGTGACTTCGTTTTTCAACAAGACGGGGTATCCGCTCACTGGAGTCGATAAGTGCGTGAATATCTGAATGAAACTCTACCGAACTGTTGATCTGGTCGTCAAGGAGCTCCACAGTCACCGGATTTGACACCTCACTTCTTCCTATGGGGTTTCGTTACAGACAACATTTATGTACCATCACTCCCACAGAACCTGGAAGAGTTGAAGAACCGGATGTGTACTGCGATAACATCAGTGACGAAGGACGTGCTTGCCCGAGATGGGAAGAATTTGAGTATCGATGTGATATTGTTCGTGTCGCTTATGGAGGACGTAGTGAACATCTGTAGTCAGAACTTGAGAGGTTTGTAAATATGTATGTTAAGTTCCATATTCGTATGCATTTGAAATACGTATATTCTTTATGAAACACCCTGTATTTAGCAATCAGTAAGCACTGAAGAGCACTCCGTCTTCAGGCCACGAGTGGCCTACCGGGACCATCCGACCGCCGTGTCATCCTCAGTAGAGGAGGCGGATAGGAGGGGCGTGGGGTGAGCACCGCTCTCCCGATCGTTATGATGGTATTCTTGACCGAAGTCGCTACTATTCAGTCGAGTAGCTCCTCAATTGGCATCACGAGGCTGAGTGCACCCCCAAAAATGGCAACAGCGCATGGCGGCCTGGACGGTCACCCATCCAAGTGCCGACCACGCCCGACGACGCTTAACATCGGTGATCTCACGGGAACCGGTGTATCCACTGCGGCAAGGCCGTTGTCTAGCAATCAGTAAAGGAAACGAAAAAACTGGAGTAGGAATTAAAATCCATGGAGAAGAAATAAAAACTTGGAGGTTTGCCGATAACATTGTAATTCTGTCAGAGACAGCAAAGGACCTGAAAGAGCAGCTGTACGGAATGCACACTGTCTCGAAAGGAGGATATATGATGAACATCAAAAAAGTAAAACGAGGGTAATGAAATTTAGTCGTATTAAATCAGGTGATGCTGAGGGAATTAGATTAGGAAATGAGACACTTGAAGCAGTAAATGAGTTTTGCTATTTGGGGAGCAAAATAAATGATGATGAGCGAAGTAGAGAGAATATAAAATGTAGACTGGCTATGGCAAGGAAAGAGCTTCTGAAGAAGAGAAATTTGTTGGCATCGAGTATAGATGGGTTCAAAATGGTTCAAATGGCTCTAAGCACTATGGGACTTAACATCTGAGGTCATCAGTCCCCTAGACTTAGAACTACTTAAACCTAACTAACCTAAGGACATCACACACATCCTGGCCAGAGGCCGGTTTCTAACCTGCGACCGTAGCAGCAGTGCGGTTCCAGGCTGAAGCGCCTAGAACCGCTCGGCCGCAACGGGCGGCTAGATTTAAGTGTCAGGAAGTCCATTCTCAAAGTATTTGTACGGAGTGCAGCCGTGTATGGAAGTGAAACATGGATGATAAACAGTTTGGACAAGAAGAGAATAGAAGCTTTCGAAATGTGGTGCTACAGAAGAATGCTGAATATTTGATGGGTAGATCGCATAACTAGTGAGGAGGTATTGAATAGGATTGGGGAGAAGAGAAATTTGTGGCACAACTTGACTAGAAGAAGGGACCGGTTGGTAGGACATGTTCTGAGACATCAAGGGATCACCAATTTAGTATTGGAGGGCAGTGTGGAGGGTAAAAATCGTAGAGGGAGACCGAGAGATGAATACACTAAGCAGATTCAAAAGTATGTAGGCTGCAGTAGGTACTGGGAGATGAAGAAGCTTGCACAGGATAGAGTAGCATGGAGAGCTGCATCAAACCTGTCTGAGGACTGAAGACGACAGCAACAACCCGTTACCATGTACAATTCGTTCCCCCTTCCATGAGGGCCGGTTACGGGTCTGTGACTGTTACAGTGATTGACATTAATCACTCTTAACGACCAATTTAAAACACATAAAGTTTTTCTTTTGACGTACACGGAAAACGACCGTCATTTAGGGTTTTTTTTTGTTGTTGTTGAAATATGGGTCTTAAAACTAATTGAGGGTTGAATACTCATTTTAAAAATTTGATCATAAAATATGCAATAAGAGTAGGGGGTACAAAGTTTGTGTTTTTACTTTACAATAGCGTTATCCTTTGGTGTCACTCGAGTCGTTAATAATTGAGTCTTTGTTAGTATGTTTTTTTCTCTACACAGTTTCCAAAGCCCTGGGAGTTGGTGCAGCAGCCGGTAGTCGAACGTGTACGTGGAGCCAAACATGAACAAATATTCGTCGAATTTCAGAATGAGCTTTTCACTCTGCAGTGGAGTGAGCGCTGATACGAAACTTCCTGGCAGATTAATACTGTGTGCCGGACCGAGACTCGAACTCGGGACCTTTGCCTTCCGCGGGCAAGTGCTCTACCAACTGAGCTACCCGACCTCGCAGCTTTACTTCTGCCAGTATCTCGTCTCCTACCTTCCAAACTTTACAGAAGCACTCCTGCGAGGTTCGCAGGCCATCAATGTAAACAGGAGATCCCTTGTTCGAGTCCCTGTCGGGCATACATTTTCAGCAGTCCCCATCAAGATATGTCAACAACACCTGTCGGCAGCTGAGGGTTTCATTTAATTAACACTGTCGTTATATTTTCAAGATGGTGTACGACAACTTGTTATTATGCTCCGCAATCGCTAGTAGCACAATTGCATCGTGTGTGTGTATTTGGAAGAAAAGCGGATGAAAAAAAGGAAACATACTTGGATGAAGCCCTAGGTATTACGTCGAGATTATAAAATCATTCAGCAAAATATACTTGGATGAACCCCACGGTATTACGTCGAGATGATAAAATCATTCAGCAAAATTTGTTATGAGAGCTGCTTGTGGAGAAAGTCAAGTCTTAATATACAGAGGGGTCAAAAAAAAAAAAAAAAAAAAAAAGAATCCACTGTTTGAAAGTCCATAACTTGCAAACTAATTGACGGAGTTGTCTCATTTTTGATAAAAGTGTAGCTTAAACATATCACTGTAGGTGTTCTAAATGGTCACCATAACATCCACACACCAACGATGCCGCCGAACTGCAGCACGAACTACTGACTGCAACGTGTTCAGTTGGATATTTGCACACGAATGTACGATGGATTCTCGAAGTTCATCCCATGTGCGTGGCTTTTGTCGATAAACGACGTCCTTTAGTGTTCCCCACAGGTCCAGAGGAGTTAGGTCTGGGGAACGTGGTGGATACTCCACAGCACCTCTACGGCCTATCCACCTTCCTGGTAGATTTTCGTCGAGACACGCCCCAACACGATTTTGGTAGTGGGTTGGGGCACCATCTTGTTGAAAGTAAACTCTTCCGTCTCCATACAAGTCTCGGATGGCAGGTAAAATGGATGTCTCAAGCTTCTGAAGGTACACCTCACCGGTAACTGTGCCGTCAAAGAAGAATGGCCCAATCAAGCACCGGTAAGACAACCCACACAACACATTTACTCCTGGCAAATTCACGGCTATGTGTGCATGGACGGTCGGATTTTCGGCGGCCAAGTAGATGCACTTGCAGCGATTTACTGTACCATGGAGTTTGAACTGTGCCTCATCAGACCACACAAACATCTCTGCAATCTCTTCATCGTTGCGCACCATGTTAGTAAAGCACTCGCAATACTCCATTCTACGATCTGGGTCGTCATCGTTCATTGCGTGTAGCAGCCGTGGGATGTAGCACTTCCACTTTACTGTCCTCAAAATTCGCCGAACACTTGAGCGACTCACTCCAGTTTCACGGGCACACTGTCTCTCAGACCCCTGTGGTGAGCGAGTGAATTGTTGTAACACAGGACGGGAGTTAGCTAGACTTGTTACTGTCACAGGTCGTCCAGATCGTTGTTTGTGTACATCTGTAACACAGCCTTCGTGTTCAAATTTGTCTCTAATGCGACGAATGGTTAAACTTGTCGGTGGCTCTGTTTGATACTCATTTCGCCACTGCCGTTGAACCTCATTAATGTTTTCGTACTTAAAATACCACTTCAAAACTGACTTCCTTTCATCGAATGTAAGCCTTGCGCCAGCCGTGTTTACTCCAGTAACTAGGTGCAACTAAGAACAAAACACTGACTATCTGGTGACTGTCATCTGACAAACGCAATACTACGCTTGTGTGGCGGTTGCCTGAACTACAAACTATTACACTACCAAATATGAGACAACTCCGTCAATTAGTTTGTCAGTTATGGACTTTTTTTAACAGTGGATACATTTTTTTGGACCGCTCTGTATATACACTACTGGCCATTAAAATTGCTGCATCACGAAGATGATGTGCTACAGACGCGAAATTTAACCGACAGGAAGAAGATGCTGTGATATGCAAATGATTAGCTTTTCAGAGCGTTCACACAAGGTTGGCGCCGGTGGCGACACCTACAATGTGCTGACATGAGGAACGTTTCCAACCGATTTCTCATGCACAAACAGCAGTTGACCGGCGTTGCCTGGTGAAACGTTGTTGTTATGCCTCGTGTAAGGAGGAGAAATGCGTACCATCACGTTTCCGACTTTGATAAAGGTCGGATTGTACCCTATCGTGGTTGCGGTTTATCATATCGCGACGTTGCTGCTCGCGTCGGTCGAGATCCAATGACTGTTAGCAGAATATGGAATCGGTGGCTTCAGGAGGGTAATACGGAACGCCGTGCTGGATCCCAACGGCCTCGTATCACTAGCAGTCGAGATGACAGGCATATTATCCACATGGCTGTAACGGATCGTGCAGCCACGTCTAGATCCCTGAGTCAACAAATGGGGACGTTTGAAGGACAACAACCATCTGCACGAACAGTTCGACGACGTTTGCAACAGCATGGACTATCAACTCGGAGACCATGGCTGCGGATACCCTTGAAGCTACATGAGAGACTGGAGCGCCTGCGATGGTGTACTCAACGACGAACCTGGGAGCACGAATGGTAAAACGTCATTTTTTCGGATGGATCCAGGTTGTGTTTACCGCATCATGATGGTCGCATCCGTGTTTGGCGACATCGCGGTGAACGCACATTGGAAGCGTGTATTCGTCATCGCCATACTGGCGTATCACCCGGCGTGATGGTATGGGGTGCCATTGGTTACACGTCTCGGTCACCTCTTGTTCGTATTGACGGCACTTTGAACAGTGGACGTTACATTTCAGATGTGTTACGACCCGTGGCTCTACCCTTCATTCGATCCATGCGAAACCCTACATTTCTGCAGGATAATGCACGACCGCATGTTGCAGGTCCTGTACGGGCCTTTCTGGATACAGAAAATATTCGACTGCTGCCCTGGCCAGCACATTCTCCAGATCTCTCACCAATTGGAAACGTCAGGTCAATGGTGGCCGAGCAACTGGCTCGTCACAATACGCCAGTCACTACTCTCGATGAACTGTGGTATCGTGTTGAAGCTGCACGGGCAGCTGTACCTGTACACGCCATCCAAGCTCTGTTTGACTCAATGCCCAGGCGTATCGAGGCCGTTATTACGGCCAGAGGTGGTTGTTCTGCGTACTGACTTCTCAGGATCTATGCACCCAAATTGCGTGAAAATGTAATCACATGTCAGTTCTAGTATAATAAATTTGTCCAATGAATACCCGTTTATCATCTGCATTTCTTCTTGGTGTAGGCAATTTTAATGGCCAGTAGTGTAAATTACTTACGAACAGATGAAAGTGTATGTCAGTATTTGGTCAGTAAAGTGGCTTCTCATTTTACAAATCAGGATACTCTCTTGAGAAATGCTATACATGCAGAAGATAGGCAAACTGTGACACTGAGCTATCTTGATACAGGAGGGAGCTACTCTTCGTAGTTTACGGTACAGCAATGAAATATCACATTGCACATTAACTAAAATAATTCCAGAAGTCTGTGAAGCGATTTATAAAGCATTGAAGGGGGAATATGTGAAGGTAGATAAATGTTTGGTACGCTATATGGGCAATAGCATGCACTGTGTCCCTTGCTCACCCCCTACCCTAGTAGAAGCAAGTTTATTAAGAAAAAAAAAGCGTATAAGGAACAAACCAACTTTGAAGTCATGTTTACGAACACACTACAGAGACGCGAAATAGCTGTAACGACGCCAGCCCTCAAAGCGGCTACATTTGACATTGCAGTGAACAGAAGACGAACGACTTTTATGGTCAAATCTACAGCCAGGCCCTACATTTGATCATATTTATATGACGACAGGCGAGATTTGACAAAGTTCCCTATTACACCGTCAAATTTCTTTGACGTAAATATTTTACTTATCAACTTTAACAAATAAATATGACAGTGTAATACCGGCCTTAGAGGAACGGCTGGCCGAATGAGAGTGTGTTGAGTGCCAACGGCTGCAACACTCGCAGGCGGGAATCGCGTCAGTGGGGGCGCAAGTGACTCACAATTAGCAGGGAGTAAATTAACTATAGCAACGACCTTGCCGCAGTGGATACACCGGTTCCCGCCCGATCACCGAAGTAAAGCGCTGTCGGGCGTGGCCGGCACTTGGATGGGTGACCATCCAGGCCGTCATGCGCTGTTGCCATTTTTCGAGGTGCACTCAGCCTCGTGATGCCAGTTGAGGAGCTACTCGACCGAATAGTAGCGGCTTCGGTCAAGAATACCATCATAACGACCTGGAGAGCGGTGTGCTGACACCACGCCCCTCCTATCCGCGTCCTCCACTGATGATGATACGACGGTCGGACGGTCCCGGTAGGCCACTCGTGGCCTGAAGACGGAGTGCTGTGCTAAATTAACTATAAGTGATATATATACGAACACAGAAAGAGCCATAATATATATAACTGGCAATGAAAGAAACGAACTTTCAGACACTTTCATTATAAATATTTTGTTATTACTCATGGTCCTAATCATAAGAAATTTAGGTCTTACGCCAAAGCGTTAGGTGGATCAAAACAAAATGTCCAGGATGACAGACTAAAGACCGAAATACTAAATATCCTTTTCCAAAGATGTTTCACAGAGGAAGACTGCACTGTAGTTCCTTCTCTAGATTGTCGCACAGATAACAAAATGGTAGATATAGAAATAGATGACAGAGGGATAGAAAAACAATTAAAATCGCTCAAAACAGGAAAGGCCGCTGGACCTGATGGGATACCAGTTCGATTTTACACGCGAGGGGACATGACCCCCTTCTCGCAGCGGTGTACCATAGGTCTCTAGAAGAGCGTAGCGTTCCAAAGGATTGGAAAAGGGCTTAGGTCATCCCCGTTTTCAAGAAGGGACGTCGAACAGATGTGCAGAACTATAGACCTATATCTCTAATGTCAATCAGTTGTAGAGTTTTGGAACACGTATTATGTTCGAGTTTAATGACTTTTCTGGAGACTAGATATCTACTCTGTAGGAATCAGTATGGGTATCGAAAAAGACGATCGTGTGAAACCCAGCTTGCGCTATTCGTCCACGAGACTCACAGGGCCATAGACACGGGTTCCCAGGTAGATG
Organism: Schistocerca piceifrons; assembly: GCF_021461385.2. Lineage (NCBI taxonomy): Eukaryota > Metazoa > Arthropoda > Insecta > Orthoptera > Acrididae > Schistocerca > Schistocerca piceifrons. Next base: position 47,488,983 of record NC_060148.1, read on the forward strand.
CCGTGTTTCTTGACTTCCGCAAGGCGTTTGATACAGTTCCTCACAATCGTTTAATGAACAAAGTAAGAGCATACGGGCTATCAGACCAATTGTGTGATTGGGTTGAAGAGTTCCTAGACAATAGAACGCAGCATGTCATTCTCAATGGAGAGAAGTCTTCCGAAGTAAGAGTGATTTCAGGTGTGCCGCAGGGGAGTGTCGTAGGACCGTTGCTATTCACAATATACATATGTAAATGACCTTGTGAATAACATCGGAAGTACTCTGAGGCTTTTTGCGGATGACGCTGTAGTATATCGAGAGGTTGTAACAATGGAAAATTGTACTGAAATGCAGGACGATCGGCAATGAATTGACGCATGGTGCAGGGAATGGCAATTTAATCTCAATGTAGACAAGTGTAATGTGCTGCAAATACAGAGAAAGAAATATCCTTTATCATTTAGCTACAATATAGCAGGTCAGCAACTGGAAGCTGTTAATTCCATAAATTATCTGGGAGTAGACATTAGGAGTGATTTAAAATGGAATGATCAGATAAAGTTGATCGTCGGTAAAGCAGATGCCAGAATGAGATTCATTGGAGGAATCCTAAGGAAATGCAATCCGAAAACAAAGGAAGTAGGTTGCAGTACACTTGTTCGACCACTGCTCGAATACTGCTCACCGGTGTGGGATCCGTACCAGATAGGGTTGATAGAAGAGATAGAGAAGATCCAACGGAGAGCAGCGCGCTTCGTTACAGGATCATTTGGTAATCGCGAAAGCGTTACGGAGATGACAAACTCCAGTGGAAGACTCTACAAGAGAGACGCTCAGTAGCTCGTTACGGGCCTTCGTTGAAGTTTCGAGAACATACTTTCACCGAGGAGTCAAGCAGAATATTGCTCCCGCCTACGTATATCTCTCGAAGAGACCGTGAGGATAAAATCAGAGACATTAGAGCCCACACAGAGGCATACCGACAATCTTTCTTTCCACGAACAATACGAGACTGGAATAGAAGGGAGAACCGATAGAGGTACTCGAAGTACCCTCCGCCATACACCGTCAGGTGGCTTGCGGAGTATGGATGTAGACGTATATGTAGATGTAGATGTATCTTAAAGCTACTTCCTCATAACCCGTTTTTAACAAATTTGCTTAAAACTTGAGTGTATAGTTGTACAAAAGTTTGTAGTTTAACCTGCTGGGAGGCCCATGCATGTCCAGTGATGTGAAAAAATTGTGGTTATGGCTCGCGGGATTTACAGTAGCCACACGTATATCAAACCCATGCAATAATGGCAATGACGAGCAGAACTACAGGCACAGGCGTAACGCTTGAAAGGACCACTCGGCTTGAATAATTCTGAGTGTGCCATTCAGAAATGTGTGCGGTCGTAAGTGGAGTGAGGAAGGAACGCAGTTTCGTGACAACCGACAAGCAACAAAGTTGTATTCCTATCACTTACGGTTAGGCATGCGTTAACGAGGGGCGAAGCGTTCGGTATCTTTGTAGGGCTTTTCTTTTATTACGACACTGTTGACGCCTTACTGCAAAACCTGAGTAAGCGAGATGGATCACTGCAACAAGAGAGGCTGGAAAGAATCTGACAATCTTGATACTGTCGTAGAGCTTAGTCCCGATTACGAGGGAAACCACATTAGGTGGTTCAAAAAAAATCCGATTTTTTTTTATTGCGTAAATCGTTAGCTTAACTAGCCAAGTATACGCTGTCAAAATTTCAACGCTAAATACGAATTCGTTTAGATTTTATGAGCATAGAACCGAGCAAAACGTGAGAAAATCAGTTGTGGTGACATTGTATGATATGATTTCCATGGATGAAAAACCTCTACACGAGTGTTGCCCAGGGGGAGAAGACAGTTAGTGCAAGTGGCAGAACCAAAAAAAATGGTTCAAATGGCTCTGAGCACTACGGAACTTAACATATATGGTCATCAGTCCCCTAGAACTTAGAACTAGTTACTAACCTAAGGACATCACACACATCCATGCTCGAGGCAGGATTCGAACCTGCGACCGTAGCGGTCACGCGGTTCCAGACCGAAGCGCCTAGAACCGCACGGCCACACCGGCCGGCTTGCAGAAGCGAACAGCCCTTGAACACGAACCGCACCCTACTCCGTTGCACCCCGACGTACAGAAGGAAATTCTTCCAATGTATGAAGATTTATAAAGGGGTGAATTACTGGAGAGATGTATAGGTGGTCACACACAAAACGGGAATGAAAGATGTAATTCCACTATTTGGCGATTAGCTCCTAAACACTTGCACTCCGGACTAAAAATCGTTGAATTGGTATCGTATTTAGCAGTGGGCTTATTCGATGCAGGAAATTCATCCCTTCTGATGGTCATGAACGAGGCAGGAATTGTAGTGGGCACGCAAAGCTTCAACTGTGCCGAACAAATGGATAACCAGCGCGTGAGCCGGCAGAATCGACGTAGTGCGTTGGAAACGAAGGAAAGTGGGAAAACTCGGAAAGCACTGCTGCAAGCGCAAAACGAAGCCCAAGAGGAAGAAGCAGAGTTGCTATACGGTGAAGGAATCGCAGATTAATCGGTAAGCATTTTACATTATTGTTAACTTGCTTGAATTTCTAGTTTCCGAGAATTTATTTTTCAAACGCATTTATCTCAAAATGACTTTTTTCACATTTGCGTGCAGTCTAACTCAAAAAATGTAGAACCGATCATTATGAAAATTGATAGACTGATTCTTTATAAAATTACGAATTATATGAAACGACTTGTGAGATAATATATTGATTTTAAGGGCATTTTTCTTTGCATAATTAGTGAAAAAATCGTGAAAATCTAAGTAAATTGTTTCAGCGCCTGCAATTTTTTTTAATTTTCACCTGCATTGAGGTTCCTATTCTTAGAAAATGAGTTATTAATGAAAAATCGAAACCTTTTCGATTTCAGATAAAATCGGAATGGCTAGATCTACATACACAACCTTCAGCGGTTAGATTTCTTAGTGTTTTCTTGATCGTTTAGAACAGAAAGCGCCCTAAAACCGTCTTTTGTTTGTTTCGCGGCCGTTAGCCACTAGTCACTTGAATCAGCAGTTGTCTTGTGACAGCCAGAGCGAGAGCACCAGCAGCAGCGAGTACTGTTTGTATAAAGCGTTTTTGTACTTATTTGCTGCGCTTAGCTTTTAAATAGTTTTTCTGGGAAAACCTAGCGTAGTTTTCGCGTCTCGTATTTCAGTGAGTGTTTCTTGATTATCAGAGTAGCTCATCAGAAGATTATCTTGGGAATTTGTCACCGTATAGAGTAGGGTAAACATAGTCATGTGTAGGGACTGTGGTTGTTGTGAGCGGACGCAAGGAGAATTGGCCACTCTTCGGGGGCAGGTGGAGGCTTTGTCTGTTAGGCTCATCGAGCTCGAGGCGCAGGCGTCGGCTCGTAGTGGCGTTGGGGCAACTGTGGTGAGACCTATGCCTACTTCGGTGGCCTTGGAATCACATGGAACCCCTGATGACGCTGCGTCTTCCGGCAGTGAGCATCTTACCGGTCAGCCATCACTCCAGGGTGAATGGCGGACAGTGGTGGGCTCGCGCGTGCCTGGCCGAAAGGCGAAGGTGGGATCTGGCCGCGTGGCGGCTGCCTTACCCCTTTCCAACAGGTACGGGGTGCTTCATAGTGGTGATGACATCGTTTCCGAGCCACCACAGGATGCCTCGCCTGTTGGGCCAGTGGCCGATTCTCCGGCAAGGTCCCGACAGTCACAGAGGGCGGGCCTATTAGTTATAGGGAGCTCCAACGTTAGGCGGGTTATGGAGCCCCTCAGGAAAATAGCGGGTAGGTCGGGGAAGAATGCCAGTGTGCACTCGGTGTGCTTGCCGGGGGGTCTCGTCCGTAATGTGGAGGAGGCCCTTCCGGCAGCTATTGAACGCACTGGGTGTGACCGGCTGCAGATAGTAGCACATGTCGGAACGAATGACGCCTGCCGCTTGGGTTCTGAGGCCATCCTTGGTTCCTTCCGGCGGCTGGCTGATTTGGTGAAGACAACCAGCATCGCACGCGGAGTGCAAGCTGAGCTTAATATCTGCAGCATAGTGCCCAGAGTCGATCGCGGTCCTCTGGTTTGGAGCCGTGTGGAGGGTCTAAACCAGAGGCTCAGACGACTCTGCGACTATAATGGTTGCAAATTCATCGACCTCCGTTATTGGGTGGAGAACTGTAGGGCCCCCCTAGACAGGTCAGGCGTGCACTACACACCGGAAGCAGCTACTAGGGTAGCAGAGTACGTGTGGCGTGCACACGGGGTTTTTTTAGGTTAGAGGGACCCCCCTTGGGCGAAACGATAAAGTACCTGACGGCTTACCAGGGAGGACATTATCATCGTTGATAAAGAACGTCCGTCCTCAGAGACCAAAAACAGGAAAAGTTAACGTAATATTGGTAAACTGCACGAGTATCCAGGGCAAGGTTCCTGAATTAGTATCTCTTATTGAAGGAAATAGTGCGCATATAGTATTAGGAACGGAAAGTTGGTTAAAACCGGAAGTGAACAGTAACGAAATCCTAGACACAGAATGGAATATATACCGCAAGGATAGGATAAACGCCAATGGTGGAGGAGTATTTATAGCAGTAAAGAATTCAATAATATCCAGTGAAGTTATTAGCGAATGCGAATGTGAAATAATCTGGGTTAAGTATCAAAGGTGGGTCAGATATGATAGTTGGATGCTTCTATAGACCACCTGCATCAGCAACCGTAGTAGTTGAGCGCCTCAGAGAGAACCTGCAGAACGTCGTGAAGAAGTTTCGTGATCATACTATTGTAATAGGGGGAGACATCAATCTACCAGGTATAGAATGGGATAGTCACACAATCAGAACTGGAGCCAGGGACAGAGACTCTTGTGACATTATCCTGACTGCCTTGTCCGAGAACCAACTCGTGAAGCTAACGTTTTAGACCTCATAGCAACAAATAGACCGGAACTTTTCGACTCCGTGAATGTAGAAGAGGGTATCAGTGATCATAAGTCAGTGGTTGCATCAATGACTACAAGTGTAATAAGAAATGCCAAGAAAGGAAGGAAAATATATTTGCTTAACAAGAGTGATAGGGCACAAATCGCAGAATATCTGAGTGACCACCATCAAACGTTCATTTCTGAGGAAGAGGATGTGGAACAAAAATGGAAAAAATTCAGAAACATCGTCCAGTACGCCTTAGATAAGTTCGTACCGACTAAGGTCCAAAGCGAGGGGAAAGATCCACCGTGGTATAACAATCATGTACGAAAGGTACTACGGAAACAAAGAAAGCTTCATCATAGGTTTAAGAGTAGTCGAATCATAGCTGATAAGGAAAAGCTGAACGAAGCGAAAAAGAGCGTAAAGAGAGCAATGAGAGAAGCATTCAACGAATTCGAACATAAAACATTGGCAAACAATCTAAACAAGAACCCTAAAAAGTTTTGGTCATATGTAAAATCGGTAAGCGGATCTAAATCCCCTATTCAGTCACTCGTTGACCACGATGGCACCGAAACAGAGGACGACCGAAGAAAGGCAGAAATACTGAATTCAGTGTCCGAAACTGTTTCACTGCGGAAAATCGTAACACGGTCCCTGACTTCAGCCGTCGCACGGACGCCAAAATGGAAAATATTGAAATAAACGATATCGGAATTGAAAACCAACTGCTATCACTTAGTAGCGGAAAAGCATCCGGACCAGACGAGATACCCTTAAGATTCTACAGTGATTATGCTAAAGAACTTGCCCCCTTTCTATCAGCAATTTATCGTAGATCGCTGGAAGAACGCAAAGTACCTAGCGACTGGAAGAAAGCGCAGGTCGTTCCCATTTTCAAGAAGGGTCATAAATCAGATGCGAATAATTATAGTCCTATTTCGCTTACGTCAATCTGTTGTAGAATAATGGAACATGTTTTGTGTTCTCGTATTATGACGTTCTTAGATAATACAAATCTCCTTCATCATAACCAACATGGATTCCGCAAACAGAGATCATGTGAAACTCAGCTCGCTCTATTTGCCCAAGAAATTCACAGTGCCGTAGACACTGGCGAGCAGATTGATGCCGTATTCCTGGACTTCAGGAAGGCATTTGATACGGTTCCGCACTTACGTTTAGTGAAAAAAATACGAGCTTACGGAATATCGGACCAGGTTTGTGATTGGATTCAGGATTTCCTAGAAGAAAGAACACAACATGTCATTCTTAACGGTTCAAAATCTGCAGATGTAGAGGTAATTTCGGGAGTACCGCAGGGAAGCGTGATAGGACCTTTATTGTTTACAATATACATAAATGACTTAGTTGACAACATCGGTAGCTCCGTGAGGCTATTTGCAGATGACACGGTTGTCTACAAGAAAGTAGCAACATCAGAAGACTCGTACGTACTCCAGGAGGACCTGCAGAGGATTAATGCATGGTGCGACAGCTGGCAGCTTTCCCTAAACGTAGATAAATGTAATATAATGCGCATACATAGGGGCAGAAATCTTCCAGTACGATTATGCCATAGGTGGTAAATCATTGGAAGCGGTAACGACCGTAAAATACTTAGGAGTTACTATCCGGAACGATCTGAAGTGGAATGATCACATAAAACAAATAGTGGGAAAAGCAGGCGCCAGGTTGAGAGTCATAGGAAGAATTCTAAGAAAATGTGACTCATCGACGAAAGAAGTAGCTTACAAAACGCTTGTTCGTCCGATTCTTGAGTATTGCTCATCAGTATGGAACCCTTACCAGGTTGGATTAATAGAAGAGATAGACATGATCCAGCGAAAAGCAGCGCGATTCGTCATGGGGACATTTAGTCAGCGCGAGAGCGTTACGGAGATGCTGAACAAGCTCCAGTGGCGGACACTTCAAGAAAGGCGTTACGCAATACGGAGAGGTTTATTATCGAAATTACGAGAGAGCACATTCCGGGAAGAGATGGGCAACATATTACTACCGCCCACATATATCTCGCGTAATGATCACAACGAAAAGATCCGAGAAATTAGAGCAAATACGGAGACTTACAAGCAGTCGTTCTTCCCACGCACAATTCGTGAATGGAACAGGGAAGGGGGGATCAGATAGTGGTACAATAAGTACCCTCCGCCACACACCGTAAGGTGGCTCGCGGAGTATAGATGTAGATGTAGATGTAGATCACAGTGTAACTTTGTTATTTTTTGCCGAAATTATTCAAAAAAATTCACAAAAACTGTTCGAAACATGAAGGAAATGATATCAAAATTTGATTACATTCTGATTCTTCCCAGCCGAAAGAATTCCCAAAAAAATCGTCTCAAACAGCCTCCTAGCCTCCTAACGTGGTGTAGCTTTTAATGCGGCTACCTCTTTGTCGACAGAAGAAAGATATACAAAATCTACATCTACATGGATACTCTGCAAATCATATTATTATTCCAATCTCGTATAGCGCGCGGAAAGAATGAACACCAATATCTTTCCGTACGAGCTCTGATTTCCCTTATTTTATGGTGGTGATTGCTCCTCCCTACGTTGGTCGGTGTCAAAAAAATATTTCCACATTCGGAGGAGAAAGTTGGTGATAGGAATTTTCGTGAGAAGATTCCATCGCAACGAAAAACGCCTTTCTTTTAACGATTTCCAGCCCAAAACCTGTGTCATTTCTGTGACACTCTCCCCCATATTTCGCGATAATACAAAACGTGTTACACTTCTTTGAAGTTTTTCGATGTACTCCATCAGTTCTATCTGGTAAGGATCCCACACCGCGCAGCAGTATTCTAAAAGAGGACAGACAAGCGAAGTGTAGGCAGTCTCCTTAGTAGGTCTGTTACATTTTCTAAGTGTCCTGCCAATAAAACGCAGTCTTTGGTTAGCCTTCCCCACAACAATTCCCACGTGTTCCTTCCTATTTAAGTTGTTCGTAATTGTAATACTTAGGTATTTAGTTGAATTTCCGGCCTTTAGATTAGACTTACTTATCGTGTAGCCGAAGTTTAACGAGTTCCTTTCAGCACTCATGTGGATGACCTCACACTTTTTGTTATTTAGGGTCCACTGATACTTTTCGCGCCATTCAGATATCTTTTCTAAATCGTGTTGCAATTTGTTTTGATCTTCTGATTTTATTAATCGATAAACGACAGCGTCATCTGCAAACAACCGAAGACGGCTGCTCAGATTGTCTCCCAAATCGTTTATATAGATAAGGAACAGCAAAGGGCCCATAACACTACCTTGGGGAACGCTGGAAATCACTTCTGGCTGACAACACGGCAATAGACTAAGTAATGAAAGTGGGAGGGTCAAAAAATCAAGTGCAGCAGTATGCGATCACGGGCGCCCACCGGCTATTCCAGCAGAACGGATCCACATTTGCCGTGGCCCGTCAGTAGCGCAAATAACCGAGTCGTCTGAATCGATCCAGCCTTACTTTTTTTTTTATTCCACAAAATCAGTAACAAAAATGGCTACAATGAAATGACATAAATAAGGGGACAGATAATTGCAGTCACAAATTTCAGCATTCAAAGAATGAATCTTTAGCAGTAGCACAATTTATTTAGCACCTTCACTGTCACCTTCAACTGGTGGCAGTTCAGCATGCACATTGTCTTCTTCTGCAGCCTGAGGTTCATCATCATCATTTGCCACACCCAAATTAATCATTCAGTAAATCCTGCCTACCGTAGAAATCAGCAGGTGCCCTGTCTCGCGTCAGTCGACAGATTACGCGTTTCGGCGTTTGTGTTTGCCTAAGGGTGTACTGGCCACTAAATCAGTTTTTCGCAAGTTGGTATGCCTTATTTTGGCATACGCGGTAGGGATTTTGGCATCACCGAGACAGTGATTCTGAATATATGCTGGTGTAGCTAACTAGTACCAGTTCTCATGGGCTAATCATTTTACGAGGGCCGTTCAGTAAGTAATGCCTCACACTAAAAAAAAAAAACTATTAGTGTACGTAGACAAACGTCCTTGTTGGTGCTTCACATTTTATGTTTGTTCTGTGCTCCGTTCAGGCAGAAGGCAGAACTGTATTTAACCGTCAAAATGGCGTCTACATACGATCCACGTTGCAAGCAGTTTGCTACACTACTGGCCATTACAACTGCTACACCACGAAGATGACGTGCTACATACGCAAAATTTAACCAACAGGAAGAACATGCTGTGATATGCAAATGATTAGCTTTTGAGAGCATTCACACAAGGTTGGCCCCGGTGGCGACACCTACAACGTGCTGACATGAGCAAAGTTTCTAACCGATTCTCATACACAAACAGCAATTGATCGGCGCTGCCTGGTGAAACGTAGTTGTGATGCCTCGTGTAAGGAGGAGAAATGCATACCATCACGTTTCCGACTTTCGTAAAGGTCGGATTGTAACCTATCACGATTGCGGTTTACCGTATCGCGACATTGCTGCTCGCGTTGGTCGAGATCCAATGACTGTTAGCAGAATGTGGAATCGGTGGGTTCTGGAGGGTAATACGGGACGCCGTGCTGGATCCCAACTGCCTCGTATCACTAGCAGTCGAGATGACAGGCATCTTAACCGCATGGCTGTAAAGGATCGTGTAGCCACGTCTCGATCCCTGAGTCAACAAATGGGGACGTTTGCAAGACAACAACCATCTGCACGAACAGTTCGACGACGTTTGCAACAGCATGGACTATCAGCTCGGAGATCACGGCTGCGGTTACCCTTGACGCTGCATCACAGGACAGGAGAGCCTGCGATGGTGTACTCGACGGCGAACCTGGGTGCACGAATGGCAAAACGTCATTTTTTTTCGGATGAATCCAGGTTCTGTTTACAGTTCGTCATGGTCGCATCGGTATTTGGCGACATCGCGGAGAACGCACATTGGAAACGTTTATTCGTCATGGCCATACTGGCATATCACCCGGCGTGATGGTATGGGGTGCCATTGGTTACACGTTTCGGTCACCTCTTGTTCGCATTGACGGCACTTTGAACAGTGGACGTTAGATTTCAGATGTGTTACGTGTAGTGGACTGACAAGGCAGCCAGTCCACAGTGAAGTAGCCGAAAGGGCACGCGTACACACACGCCGTCTGGCGTTAAGTCTGGAACAGGATTCGTATTGAATGCGATAAAGAAAAGAACGTAGCTACTAGAACACTTAACTTTTATCTATCCTTTGGTATACAGCATTCTTGATGATACAAGTGAGACTATCGTGAGATACATGCAATGGTACAAATGGCGCCTTGCTAGGTCGTAGCCATTAACTTAGCTGAAGGCTATTCTAACTGTCTCTCTGCAAATGAGAGAAAGGCTTCGTACGTGTTGTCGCTAGCAACGTCGTCGTACAACTGGGGCGAGTGCTAGTCAGTCTCTCGAGACTTGCCGTGTGGTGGCGCTCGGTCTACGATCACACAGTGGCGACACGCGGGTCCGACATGTACTAATGGACCGCGGCCGATTTAAGCTACCACCTAGCAAGTGTGGTGTCTGGCAGTGACACCACATTACGACCCGTAGCTCTACCCTTCATTCAATCCCTGCGAAACCCTACATTTCAGGTGGATAATGCACGACCGCATGTTGCAGATCCTGTATGGGCCATTGTGGGTACAGAAAACGTTCGACTGCTGCCCTGGCCAGCACATTCTCCAGATCTCTCACCAACTGAAAACGTCTGGTCAATTGTGGCCGAGCAACTGGCTCGTCACAATACGGCACTCACTACTCTTGACGAACTGTGGTATCGTGTTGAAGTTTCATGGGCAGCTGTACCTGTACACGCCATCCAAGCTCTGTTTGACTCAATGCCGTTATTACGGCCAGAGGTAGTTGTTCTGGGTACTGATGGGTACTGATTTCTCAGGATCTATGCACCCAAATTGCGTGAAAATGTAATCACATGTCAGTTCTAGTATAATATATTTGTCCAATGAATACCCATTTATCATCTGCATTTCTTCTTGGTGTAGCAATTTTAATGGCCAGTAGTGTACTATTGAATTCTTGTGTTCAGAAAAAGAAACGGTGGTGATCCTCGATAAACGTTTGTGTGCAGTGTATGGCGACGCTGTAGTTAATAGGAGTACAGTTGGACTATGGGTAAAGAAAGTTACAGTCTCAGGAAATGCAGAAACAGAGCTCCACGATCAGCCATGCTCGGGACGTCCTGTCACAGTCACTGCTCCTGACGTGATGACCTTACAGATTCCGTTATTCGTGCCGACCGGCGCATCACAACTCGACAATTATCTCTACAGTTGTCGGTCAGCATTGGAAGTCTGTAATGATGGAAACTCTCGGATATTCAAAGAGGTGCTCACGATGAGGTCCACTAATGCTCACAGCGGACCACAAGATTCAAAGAAAGGCCTGGCACCCTCGGACTTCCTCCTCTTTGGGCCGCTTAAAGATTCTCTACTTTGAAGATGACGTGTCAGTCATGCAGTGGAAACATGGCTACGCCTACAGCTTTTATCAGCAGGGAATACACTTTCTTCCAGGACGTTGGTGTACGGCTGTAGAACGTGACGGAGACTACGTAGAAAAATAGGACATTGACCAGACAGGTTGATGTATGTTTTCACCAAATTCTGACTTTTAACGATGAATATTTTGTGAGAAAAAAATTGTGGGGCATTACTTATTGAACGACCCCCGTAAATCTCCCGATTCACTAGGGATTGCTACTGTAGCTAAATTATTAAAGTAACATGCGTCATCGTGTGGACTTTGAGCTTGGATTCAGCACGAAAAGCGTAGTATGTTGCAGTGCGTGCATTTCTTTCAGTGGGAGCAAATAAGTCTTTACAATATTTAGATGATGAAGTAAGGCCTCGGATTTGGAATGTTTTCCACAAGTGCTGTTTTCAGATGAACAAAGTTACAATAATATGAATTATATATATTTGCTACATCGCAATATCTCAGTTTGAGCGTACTCTAATTGCATTGATCATTTTCATATATGACGTTGTTGTTGTTGTGGTCTTCAGTCCTGAGACTGGTTTGATGCAGCTCTCCATGCTACTCTATCCTGTGCAAGCTTCTTCATCTCCCAGTACGTACTGCAGCCTACATCCTTCTGAATCTGCTTAGTGTATTCATCTCTCGGTCTCCCTCTACGATTTTTTCCCTCCACGCTGCCCTCCAATACCAAATTGGTGATCCCTTGATGCCTCAGAACATGTCCTACCAACCGATCCCTTCTTCTAGTCAAGTTGCGCCACAAACTTCTCTTCTCCCCAATCCTATTCAATATCTCCTCTTTAGTTACGTGATCTACCCATCTAATCTTCAGCATTCTTCTGTAGCACCACATTTCGAAAACTTCTATTCTCTTATTGTCTAAGCTATTTTTCGTCCACGTCTCGCTTCCATACATGGCTACACTCCCTACACATACTTTCAGAAACGACTTCCTGACACTTAAATCTATACTCTATGTTAACAAATTTCTCTTCTTCAGAAACGATTTCCTTGCCATTGCCAGTCTACATTTTATATCCCCTCTACTTCGACCATCATCAGTTATTTTGCTCCCCAAATAGCAAAACTCCTTTACTACTTTAAGTGTCTCATTTCCTAATTTAATTCCCTCAGCATCATCCGACTTAATTAGACTACATTCCATTATCCTCGTTTTGCTTTTGTTGATGTTCATCTTATATCCACCTTTCAAGACACTGTCCATTCCGTTCAACTGCTCTTCCAGGTCCTTTGCTGTCTCTGCCAGAATTACAATGTCATCGGCGAACCTCAACGTTTTTATTTCTTCTCAATGGATTTTAATATCTACTCCGAATTTTTCTTTTGTTTCCTTTACTTCCTGCTCAATATACTGATTGAATAACATCGGGGAGAGGCTACAACCCTGTCTCACTCCCTTCCCAACCACTGCTTCCCTTTCATGTCCCTCGACTCTTATAACTGCCATCTGCTTTCCGTAGAAATTGTAAATAACCTTTCGCTCCCTGTATTTTACCCCTGCCACCTTCAGAATTTGAAAGAGAGTATTCCAGTCTACATTGTCAAAAGCTTTCTCTAAGTCTACAAATGCTAGAAACGTAGGTTTGCCTTTTCTTAATCTAGCTTCTAAAATAAGTCGTAGGTTCAGTATTGCCTCCTGTGTTCCAATATTTCTACGGAATCCAAACTGATCTTCCCCGAAGTCGGCTTCTACCAGTTTTTCCATTCATCTGTAAAGAATTCGCGATAGTATTTTGCAGCTGTGACTTATTGAACTGATAGTTTGGTAATTTTCACATATCAACGCCTGCTTTCTTTGGGATTGGAATTATTATATTCTTCTTGAAGTCTGAGGGTATTTCGCCTGTCTCATACATCTTGTTCACCAGATGGTAGAGTTTTGTCAGGACTGGCTCTCCCAAGGCTGTCAGTAGTTCTAATGGAATGTTGTCTACTCCCGGGGCCTCGTTTCGACTTAGGTCTTCCAGTGCTCTGTCAAACTCTTCACGCAGTATCATATTTCCCATTTCATCTTCATCGACATCCTCTTCCATTTCTATAACATTGCCCTCATGACATAATAAAATAAAAATACATTTCAGAGTTGTAACATTAACGAGATAAATTTTAGCTACAGTTCGACGAGAGGAAATTATCTCTCTAACAGTTATAAACATTATCTATCCGACATATACAAAAACAGAGAAATAAAACAAAACGATGATAAATATTAATTATTTATACAATATTTTATGATGTAATTGGACATATCGATGTGTATCATACAAAGACAATGAGAATTGTAAATTCCTTTTATGATCCGCGTTTGTCTTCCTTTGTTTTTACCTTTTGTTGGTTGGCTTTTGTAGGTTGCGGACGGAAGACGCATATCAAACTGAGGTCTGTTAAGAAATTGTAATTATTTGTTAATTATTACTTGAGAGTAGAGTTCATTATTATTATAAATGTGAGTGAATAATTGTTTGTTACTTTAATTCCTCTCTCAATAAGCATTATCTGTTTTAATTATTTCTTTCCGCTGCAAGGAGCGCAGCCATTGATGATAGCGATTTGTACCACATTTTTATCTGTGTTTCTTACGAAAGTATCAGAGGTTTGCTTGATGAAAATTAGTCTAAATAGTCCACAATATAAAAGTAAAGTTTAATAAGCATTAATTCAAATACTTATCCTGTTAAAAGGAAATTTGCTCTAAAAATAGAAAGTCTCTGTCATTTGTCTGCCGCCATCTTAACAATTATCTCAGCGGTGAATTCAAATTACGCAACTCTTCAGATATAAATGCGGAAGGTAATAAAAATGTTAAAGATAAATGTGCACCGGTGGTCCTGAACTCATTTTAATGAAAATAAATCGAATCAGATTGGTTGTTTAAAAACAGTACTCATAGCACGATCCGTATAACAAATTTTTCTTGCTGATGTATGGAGCCGAAATTAATTACGCACCAGTTGCGAAGGATATTGTTTCAGGTAATATACTTCAGTGTTGTGCGCGGCTGATATTCGGTGGTTTTAAAGATCATTTTGCTGAAGACAACTGTTCCCATCATAATCAATAATTGTATAGAATTTGTTGTATGAACTGTGATTTAGTGACTCTTACACAACTTACAGTCAACACTTTAGCATGTAATATCTCTTTATATTCGATGAATTATTCAGATACAATTCTACCCTTGAATGCCGTTTACTAATTTTCTATCTTCATACTCGCGGAATCCATGCGAAAAGTAGCTCATGCAATAGCTATGCCATGAGCGCATAAGTATTCTATGTAGTACTCTCTCTGGTGGTTATTAAAAAAAAAAAAAGGAAAGGGAGCTTCCGAGTTTGTCTTCGTGCCCATTAACCTGAGCTTGGTTTGGAAGAACCTGATTATTGAGATTTATGACAGAAGATAACTGAGACGAAACTGTACGATTAAAAGGGAAATATATATTTATATATATATATATATATATATATATATATATATATATATATATATATTGCTCCTTCAAATAAAAGGTGTGTATTGGAAATTTGAGAATTAATGATATTTATCGATATATTGCGTAGTTGTTAATCAGAAGGGAACTTCCGAAAGATTGGATACGAACCTGCATTTAATAATCCAAGAGCTCCATTACTTCTTCGGAAGGTTAAACTTCATCAAAGCCAAATATCCTCTTGATATGAGGTTTCCCGACTGATTATACAACGCTCCCAAAATTACGAGGCATT